>NC_138128.1:11857395-12232395 GCF_964188305.1 Podarcis bocagei
TGGTCTTTGCTGTCTATTTTGTTTTGTTTAGTTTTTTAAATTATTTTTATTCAATTTCCAATATAAGATTTAAACATACATTTCAATATTGTCACAAATACATATTTTTGACTTCCTTCAGCTCATCCGTGAATCTTCCGTTTTCTAATCTTCTATCCGCAATTCTAAATTTAACATTGCCTTTTATTTTAAATAAACCTATTCCCTTGTTCCCTTTTTTACAGTGTTTCTAATATTATTTCTTCACAAAGCTTCCTGTAAACCCACAAACGTTATTTGCGTATCACATATGCTTTTCATATAGTCCACAAATTTACTCCAGTCCTTGGTAAACTTGTGATCTCGTCAGTTTCGGACCCTTCCTGTTAATTTATCTAATTCTGCGTAGTCCATTAATTTCATTCTCCATTCTTCTATCGATGGTAATTCTGCCTGCTTCCATTTTTGGGCCAGTAGTATTCTTGCTGCTGTTACTACATATAAAAATAATTTATGGTCCTTTCTATTTATTTCATTTCCAACCATTCCTAACAAAAAGCCTTCTGGTTTTTTAACAAATGTATATTTCAACATTTTTTTCAATTCATTATATATCACTTCCCAAAAGGCTCTCACCTTTTTACACTCCCACTGTCTATTTTGTTGTTTCTTTCAGCTTGAAAACCGCCTTGCATATAGTAATACAGAAAAGGTGGTATACAAATTAAAAGAGAACAAATGAAATGAAGTGAAATACCCACTTGGTTAAGTATAGGAAGAGGAAAAAGGTGTGGGAAACCCAGGTCTCATAAAGGGAGGAAAGCTTAAAAGGTGACACAGTTGTGGGTTGCCATCGTTGTCGTCCCAGCTTTCGGAGGTTTGGGGGCCAACCAGTGGCTCCTGGGAGAGCCTTTTCGGTGGTGGCCCCAATAACACATCTCCAACCCTTTTCAGTTCCTGTGGCTTGCTGAGGGTTCACCAGTTTATTCTGGCCTTTGGGCACTGAAGAACTGGTTGCGGGGTTTTCATGGAGAGTGCCCTCCACAAAACCTGTTGTATAGATTGCAATTTGGAATTGCTGCTCACTGTTTTAGGTGTTGTCCACACTGTGCATTTGAAAGCTGAATTATACCACTTTAAACAGCCGTCATGGCTCTGCCCAAAGATTCGCAGAGTTGCCTGGGAAGAGGGGTGTTGACTACCAATTCCGGAAGGGGAATAGGGGTTTCCCAACAACTCCCAGGATTTTGTGCTGAATCACGACTACTGAATGCGACATAATACTGCTTTGGATATATAGTGCAGATGGGGCTTTAATTGCGTTTTTGTATGCAAGGAATGAGCCCTTGGTGAAGGGTGGGCTGGAAATTCAGTTAACAAAATGAAATACTCATTCTCATGTTGATGTTGTTATTAAGCAATGAGTAATGTTTTACCAGAGAGGAGGGCTGGAAGAGAAATCCTGTTGAGATAACAGACTGTGCTTTTTATAGCCTCTTTTTATGTGATTTTTAAAAAACAATCAGGAAAAAGGAGAAAACTCTGGGACAGCCTAATACTCAGTAATCAGTTGTTGCCAAGATCTCAGCAAGATCCACACATACACAGAAAAGAAGCTGATGCAGTAATTTCAGACTATTGCTGACCACAGAGACACTTAATTCTACAGATTATAGGTAAACACCAAAAACCATTATAGGTCATGTGATTTTGCCTGCACACTTGGTTGCTGGATCAGCGCTGGGCAATTCTCAGCCAAATGTGTGAACTCTTTCCATTGAAAAGCATTGGCTTGGAGCTGATCTCCCAGGAAGCAGAGTTGTGCAATTTCTACCTACGGTGATCAATGTGTGTGACACACTTGTGAAAATCACTTGCTGCTAAAGCCAATACACGTGTTTGCTATTGGTCCCTCAGTTGTACCTCGAAAGCAGCCTGTTCCTTTAAGGAGAGACACAGCTGATTAACATGTTCTGTTACGAACAGTAATAAAATCTGGTATAGGAATTGCATTGTTGGAGGGGACATCTTCCCCTGGGGAGAGCTAGTATTTATTTAATCTGCAAGAACAAAGAATGCTAGTGTATGAATTCTAACGAAATAATAACCATGCCAAAAGGTGGTAAAATTCACCTTTGTTTGGTTTTAGCACATCAAAATATAACGTGAACTAGACTTCATTCTGACACAGCTTATAAATTTTGGCTTAGAGGAGTATGCAATGGCCTGATTCGCAGTTCTTGTTGAGCAAAAACATAACTTAGCACGATTACATGCGCTCTGGGAGATTGCAGCTGCTTTGCTTCTCCCCAGTTGTTTTGCTGCTACAATATGCAAAGTATGGTTTATTAAGCCAAGAATCCAGGCCTGCCATTACATGTGAATGTGGCTCTGTGTCCGAAGAATTTACCTGTAGTTTACCTTTTTTTTTTAACCTGTAGTAGTAAGCCCCTCTGCACATTTTGGCTAAAGCTCTCTTTACCACTTAAGAGCAGGAATCGGGAACTTCTGGTCTTCCAGATTGTCTTAGCCATGCTGGTTGGGGTTTGTTTATTCATAGGCTGTATGTGGCCTCCCCTCTGCCACATGGCTGCACAGAGGGTTAGGCATATGGTGAGCAGTAACAACTTCCACCACCAAAGCTCTGTGCAAAAAAAAGTGTGCCTTGACGTGATGCCAACATGTATACAGTAACGCCACCACATGCATCTCGGAGGGAGAGCATGCCACACTCGAGGGGCCACCCCAGAAAAGGCTCTCACGTGCCTCCAAACCATGAACCTCACATGGCCGCGAAACTACCAGCAGGGCCTCCCCTGTAGATCTCAGCCCCAGGGCAAGCAGAATCAAGCAAAAGTTGGCAGGGACCCCAAGGGTCATCTAGTCCAACCCTCTGCAGTGCAGGAATTTTTTAACTGGGGCTCGAACCTACAATCCACAAATTAAGAGACTAGGGCTTGCCAATCAGAAGGTCGGCGGTTCGAATCCCTGCAACGGGGTGAGCTCCCGTTGCTCGGTCCCTGCTCCTGCCAACCTAGCAGTTCAAAAGCATGTCAAAGTGCAAGTAGATAAATAGGTACCATCCAGCGGGAAGGTAAACGGCGTTTCCATGCGCTGCTCTGGTTTTGCCAGAAGCGGCTTAGTCATGCTGGCCACATGACCCGGAAGCTGTATGCCAGTTCCCTCAGCCAATAAAGCAAGATGAGCGGTCACGACTGGACCTAGTGGTCAGGGGTCCCTTTAACTTTACCTTTACCGACTGAGCTATTCCAAGTTGGGGGTCTAACAGCTTCAGGAGGGAGGCTGACTTAAGAGGACACAGGTGACTCAACTAACCTGGTATAACAGAGAGGCTAAGCACCTATTAGATAAGGCCCCAATGACATTGCATATATTTAATCCCACCTTCCTCCAGGAAGGAGTATGCATACATTGTGGGGTCTTCCGCTGCCTGCACCCCAGCTGATGTTATCCCCCCAAGAATCAGGGCCACTGAGTGAGCTTCATCGCAGAACATGGATTTGAACCCAGACTCTCTAGCCAAAATCAATCACTCTATACAACCCTGCTTGTCTGTGGAGTGTTATTTGTTTTGGTACAAGCTTGTCCATGTGAGGAGCAGGGCAGGTGATGGAGAGGGAACTAGGCAAGGTCTGTGTAGTTTGTGAGAAAGAACAACAATGGCATCAAACTTTGGAAAGGATGCAGGCCGCACAGCCATAGGAAATAGTGTGGGGCAGGAGAGCTTCGCCTTGTGAGGATTGCCCTATGCTGCTGTTATTCTGGCCATGCTGTGATGTAGAAAGACAGGCCTGCCCTCTAGTGGTCCCAAACAACCGCTAGTAGCATCTTCCTACAAAAGTAGGCAAAAACATCACACTTAGGAGGCGGGGCTAAGCTATGCATTTCCTTACGCAGAATGAGGTGTCGGAATTCTGGGCGACAGCATATTTTGAATGCTGCTCTCACAAAAAGCTTAGCTGAGATTCCTACATTGCAGGGGGCTAGACTAGATTATGCTTGAGGTCCCTTCCAACTCTACAATTCTCTGATTCCAAGCTTGCGCCGGAAGCTGCAGTTACTGCAAAACACTGCAACTCAAGAGTTCAGCACTGGTTGCTGATTTCCCGACTGGGACGATTTCAAGGGCACCGATTAACAACTTGGGACCAGTTTACCTACAAGCCTGCCTTACCCCCTATGTGCCAACTCAACCCCTTCAACTGGCAGAATTGGCACTTTTACAGGTGCCACATAATACCCGCAACCGCATCCGTAAGGACTCAATTGTTTAGTGTTGCAGAGCTGACTCTTTGGAACTCCCTTCCTATTGATGTCAGGCAGCAGCCTTTGCTGTTTTCTTTCCATCACCTGCCAAAGAGATTCTTATTTAGAGGAGCCTAACCCCCCCCCCAAAGTAAGGGACGTGGGTGACGCTGTGGTCTAAACCACAGAGCCTAGGTCTTGCCAATCAGAAGGTCGGCGGTTCGAATCCCGCAACGGGGTGAGCTCCCGTTGCTCAGTCCCTGCTCCTGCCAACCTAGCAGTTCAAAAGCACGTCAATGTGCAAGTAGATAAATAGGTACCGCTCCGGTGGGAAGGTAAACGGCGTTTCCGTGTGCTGCTCTGGTTCGCCAGAAGCGGCTTAGTCATGCTGGCCACATGAACCGGAAGTTGTACGCCGGCTCCCTCGGCCAATAAAGCGAGATGAGTGCCGCAACCCCAGAGTCGGCCACGACTAGACCTAATGGTCAGGGGTCCCTTTACCTTTACCCCCCAAAGTCACAGGTGACTGGGAAACCACCACCCCCCAAAGCAGATTCTGGGTGCATGGAGGAGGGGCGAGGAAAGGAACCAGAAGCCAAATTTTTAATATATTCCCTGCATGGTTTAAAAAATATTACTACTACTACTAAAATAACTGTTGTTGTTATTAATCAATAAATATCACATTTTTGTCATTAGTTGCCTATGTCCATAACTTGTCTTTCCATATACAACGCTGGAAAATCTGTGTCTGTTAACCATTAAATTTTACCACATCTTTACCACTGGTCCACAAACATGAGAGCTGGAAATCTTTTTTTTTTTTAATGGCAAAAGCAACTTGCACTTTCTCTGTAGAATCTGAAAGTCCGTGTGGAAACCTTCAACACAGCAAGTAATTGAAACAATCTTTTTTTTTATTATTTGAGTTACGAAGTCAGATATATATATACATTACATAATTCCACTACTCTTTTATGGGTGCACACCTCTGAGACAGGTGGATAACCAGCTCAGTTGTCAGGTGTTGCTTTGTTAGAATAATCAATAAGACTTGCAGGGGTGGTTTCATAGAAATGCCACGGTCCATCCCCCCGCTGTTGCATTAGCTTGCGTGCTGTCTTCTCCTGCCTCCTATAAAAGGAAAATAGCGGGATGAGGAAGGAGAATCAGGAAATTAAGACGATCAAACAGTTGTACAAAGGAGCTGGCTCACACGTTACATTATACCAGGGGTCTGCAACCTTTAAGACAAAAAGAGCCACTTGGACCCGTTTCCGAAGAAAAAAAAAACTGGGAGCCGCAAAATTCGTCATTCTAAAAATAACTTTTTTGTCACTTTTTTTAATTATTTCTTTGTTTGACCCCTCAGAATTACTCCTCCTCATAGAAATAAATGTTAAATTAACAAGTTACCTTTTTGTGTGTGTGTGTGTTCTTTACTCCTCTTCAAAACAGTGACCAGCGTACATGCCCCCTTTCAATGCAGTGACCAGCGTACATGCCCCTTACAATGTAGCGGGCGGGCGGGCGGTAAGGTGACGTCGGGACGGTGCGTGACTAACGCACGCACCGCCCCCATGCGACGTCACAGCCAGCACAGCGCCCGCCACAGTGGGGAGTGTCGGGGCGCACAATGCGCCTCCTCCCCTCGCTAGTATCCGCCCCGGAGCCGCAGCAAAGGTGTAAAAGAGCCACACGCGGCTCCGGAGCCGCGGGTTGCAGACCCCTGCGTTATACCATACTTAGAATAAGCTGTGGTTTAATGTGAATGCGCAGTGGATTAGTGAAGACTGCTGGAATCGTGGACACATTTTTCACCCTTTCCTGCCCCCATGCCAGGAAACAAGCCACAATCTGTATTATTATTATTATTATTATTATTATTATTATTATTATTATTATTAAACATAATGTCTATATCACTTGATTGTAGAAAGACCTCTAAGCAGTTTACAGAAACTGATTGATTCTTAAGTCATATGAACATAAGGTTATGGTTTGTTTCCCCCCCCCCCCAAAAAAAAAAACACATGAGCAGTAAGCCAAAAGCAAGCCTTTGTTGCCACTTGTGGTTTGTTTGGAAGGAAACCATGAGCCCAAGTTCAGACTACACAACAAGCCGGATCATGGCCTGTTTCCTGGCAGAAGCAGGAAGCACCTGTGATTTCATATTTCACCTGTGATTACGGTAGCATTTTGCTTGTTCTCATTAAACCGAGTCTATTTTAACCGTGTTCAAAAGGGACTGATGAGCCATGCCAACCGTTATCCATTGTTCAAGCCAAATACAACCAGTCAGGCCAACATTTTAAAGCAGCAGAGCAGATGGATCTGCCTCGATGTAGAATTTGGCAGGCGGAGGCTGCAACCCATATGCTATTTAATACCCATCTGCCTGGATACTTAAGTTGGTCAATTAGGTCAATTAAGGCCAGCTCACAGTGCCAAATTCCTCCGCATGAGCCGCATACAAGGGGAGCAGGTGGAGAAAAACTGCCACGCACAAGAATGAACATTTGGGGGAGCTTGAAACTTGTAGCCACAATTATGGCTCCCGGAAACCGTTCACATCCAGGCTTGTGGAAATGGCCACTGGTTTCCTGCGCATTCAGGCTAGCCTTTCTCCGTGTGGCTGTGTGCTTGCCTGCAAGTTTGTGGGGAAGAATTTGGCAACAGGAGCTGAACCAGTCCTAGCAACAGGAGGGGCAATTGTTTATTCACCAGGGACAGGCCCATAAGCAATGCTCTTCACTACACAGAGATCAGCTGAGGCCCGCAACTCAAAGGAGAGAGTCGCAACTGTTCATTCCCTTTTGCCTCTGACCATGACCACTTTTTGCCTCTGGCTCCCAGGTGGGAAAAGTCCCTCCCTTGCCCTGCTTGGATGTCATTTCACAGCATGGGGGGTGGGGGGACTGGATTAGATGGATTCCCCCCCCCAAGGGTGTTGGCAGACGTTGGCCAACGATATTATCAAAGAAGCATCACAGCTCAGCATCTCCAGCCACAAAACACAATGGGGGCCACATAACGATGAGTAGCGAAAACATTTCCAATTAACAGCAGGAAGTCTGTCTTGCAACCCCCTGCTTGACTTTGGCTCATGCCTGAAATGACAGCTCAGCAACAGTTCAACACAACTTTAGGAAGAGCTCAGTGGTACCACATCTGCCCTGAAGGTCCCAGGGTCAACCTCTGGCATCTCGAGGTTGGGCTGGGAATGTTCAGTGTCTGAAACCCTGAAGAGTCTCTGCTAGGCCATGTATGATGATACCCAGCTCTAACTCTCTTTCAAATCAGAACCAGTGAAGGCGGTGAAGGTCCTGTGTGAGTGTCTGGAGGCGGTTGGAGGATGGATGGCGGCTAACAGATTGAGGTTGAATCCTGACAAGACAGAAGTACCGTTTTGGGGGGACAGGAGGCAGGCAGGTGTGGAGGATTCCCTGGTCCTGAATGGGGTAACTGTGCCCCTGAAGGACCAGGTGTGTAGCCTGGGAGTCATTTTGGACTCACAGCTGTCCATGGAGGCACAGGTTAAATCTGTGTCCAGGGCAGCTGTTTACCATCTCCATCTGGTACGCAGGCTGAGACCCTATCTGCCTGTGGACTGCCTCGCCAGAGTGGTGCATGCTCTGGTTATCTCCCGCTTGGACTACTGCAACGCGCTCTACGTGGGGCTACCTTTGAAGGTGACCCGGAAACTACAACTAATCCAGAACGCAGCAGCTAGACTGGTGACTGGGAGCGGCCGCAGAGACCACATAACACCGGTCTTGAAAGACCTACATTGGCTCCTGTGATAGGAATTTTATGGTCTTAGATATATGGTAATGTTCATAACTGCACATACATAGATCAACACAGGAAGACCATCCTGGAACCATTTTGATTCCTAAACTGACCAAATCCTTTCTCTGTAAGGTTAAACTGGAAAAGCCTCCCCATTGTCTCTTTCCTCACAAATCCTGTCTCAAGGATATGTCTGTTTGAATAAGGTGTGAGCCTGTGACCTGGCCCAGGAAATAAGTATTTTACCACTACAAAAGAATGGCCAGGCTCCCCAGGAAATCCAATCAAGTAACCTGCTAGACAGGAGATAAACAAGGACAAGAGAAAAGCAACATTTAAATTTCTGTGATGTAGGTGGGATGTATCTGAGGGGTAGTCTTAGGTTACACCCCTTCTGTGATGTATGCATAATGTTTCTGGGGGTGGTCTTGATCTAGAGGATGGGAATTTCAAAAGTCTTTATAAGCCCTTGCACAGCAATTTTGGGGGTCCTCTTCCTCTCCTGCATGTGAGGGGAGTACCCTGTTGCAACAGATCAATAAAGATCAAGCTTACTAGCTGCTTTGCTTCTCAGTATTCTCTGGTTGGCCTCTGTTATTTTCTCCTACCAATAGGGAACCTATGTAAGGACTCTATATGGGCTCTTGGATACCCCATAAGGGAAAAGGGCATATTTTTATTTACAACACTCCCAGTACGTTTCCGAACACAATTCAAAGTGCTGGTGCTGACCTTTAAAGCACTAAATGGCCTCGGTCCAGTATATCTGAAGAAGCGTCTCCACCCCCATTGTTCTACCCAGATACTGAGGTCCAGCACCGAGGGCCTTCTGGCGGTTCCCTCACTGCGAGAAGCCAAGTTACAGGGAACCAGGCAGAGGGCCTTCTCGGTAGTGGCGCCCGCCCTGAGGAACGCCCTCCCACCAGATGTCAAAGAGAAAAACAACTATGTGACTTTTAGAAGACATCTGAAGCCAGCCCTGTTTAGAGAAGCTTTTAATGTTTGATGTATTACAGTATTTTAATTTTTTTTTTGGAAGCTGACCAGAGTAGCTGGGGAAGCCCAGCCAGATGGGCGGGGTATAAATAAATTATTATTATTAATTATTATTATTATTATTATTATTGGCAAACCCATGGGCACCCAAGTGTGCTTGGACTAGGACTCCCATCATCCCTGACTACTGGCCATTCTGACTGGCGCTGATGGGAGTCAGAGTTCAGTAACAACTGGAGGGCCACAGGTTCCCCACACCTGGTGCAGACTATACTGCAGAAGGTGTGCCAAAGGCCCCACTCTGTATACAATAAGTCAGCTTCCTAATGTCCCTAAGTTTGGGAAACCACCAAATTACCTGTTGATTTTCCCTACCTTAATTCAAGTTTCTCGGATTCAGCATAAAGGTATGCCAACCCCTTTTCATAGTCCTTTTCAGGAGGGTCGAGCATATTGCGAGCAATCCACCTTGTTATCGGATGCTGGAGAAAAGCAAAGCAAGGCATCACTAAGGAATCATGAGCACCTGCGTGCATATACAGCAGAGAAGCCTCAGACACGGATTGGCTTGTCTGGTGTGATGTCATGGAATCTTCAAGCTACTCGGGGGGGGGGGGGCAAAGCTGTCATTAACAAAACGTCCTGTGAGAAGCAAATGGAAGTACAGTGGTGCCTCGCAAGACGAAAAGAATCTGTTCTGTGATTCTCTTCGTCTAGCGGTTTTTTCGTCTTGCGAAGCAAGCACATTGACGGATTAGCGGATTAGCGCTATTAGCGGCTTATCTGCTGATCGGATCAGCTGATAAATGGCTTAGAAAAAGGGGGGGGAAACCCGCAGGAACTCGCAAGACATTGTCGTCTTGCGAAGCAAGCCCATAGGAAATTTGTTTTGCGAAGCACCTCCAAAATGGAAAACTCTTTCATCTAGCGAGTTTTCCATCTTGCGAGGCATTCGTCTTGCGGGGCACCACTGTAAAATTCCCAGTTTGACTGGGATTAAAATTTTGTACACACCCCAAGGAAAGAGGAGCTGTTGTGAGGCAGGCTAAGAGTACAGAGCTGATTGGCAGGAGAGCCTAAAAGGTAGGAATCTAAGGGGTCAGGAACCCAGAGAACCAATTGCTGAAGGAAAGGGACTGAGCAAGCAATGGAGCGAGATACAGGAATCTGACAAGATGGGCAGATGGAGGAATCGGGAAAAAAATATTTCACTGGAAGACCATGTACCTAGTATGCATGATGTTCTTGGATCAAATCCTAACATCTCTAGTTGCTAGGACTTGAATCCAGCTGTTAACGTGACCTGCGGGGGTTGGGGAATGTCAGGATCTTGCCCGACTCAATCCAGTTCCACCAACCCTGTGCTAGAGGGACGGGTGCTCAGCAATTCACGCTTCCAGAATTCACAGCCCCCTATTTCCCACCCTCCAAAGATCTGCTCTGGAGGTTTGGATCAGCATCGGTGGTGGGATTAAGGAGCAAAAGAAAACTGGCAGAAATTGCCACCATCCTCCTCCCTCTGGTGGAAGCTTCCACTGGACCCAACTCCCTTCCATGAACAAAAGGAGTCCTTTCATCTGCAGGCAGGCAAGTCTGGATGCAGCCCAGAAAGCTCCTTCCCAAGCCGGGATTACAATAAGCACTCAGCTCTGTACATCGTTCTGCCTGGACACTAAGATCCAGCGCTGAGGGCCTTCTGGCGGTTCCCTCACTGCGAGAAGCCAAGTTACAGGGAACCAGGCAGAGGGCCTTCTCGGTAGTGGCGCCCTCCCTGTGGAACGCCCTCCCACCAGATGTCAAAGAGAACAACAACTACCAGACTTTTAGAAGACATCTGAAGGCAGACCTGTTCAGGGAAGCTTTTAATGACTGATGTTTTAATGTATTTTTAATCTTTCTTGGAAGCCGCCCAGAGTGGCTGGGGAAACCCAGCCAGATGGGTGAGGTATAAATAATAAATTAATAATATTTTATTGTTACTTACACGATAGTACTCCCAGTGCTCTGGGACATAACCTTCAGGGATTTCAGCCAGTTCAGCTTTACCTGGTGAGAAAGAAGAAACTCAGTTCAAATGCAATAGACTTCCAAAAACACTGTCAAGAAAGAATACTGTTGCCAGCCACAACGTATTATCTTCAAAATAGGACTAATTCAAAGTTTGCTGTCCCGTCCTTAGCATGTTTGCTCAGAAGTAAGTCCCACCAGGTTCAAGGAGACGTACATTCAAGCAAGCGCATACACAAAACTGCGGAGAAACATGCAAATGAGGGTGGGGAATTCCTGTCCCTACAAACACAATTCATGCTTTGTACTCCACATAACAAATAACCAACGTTAAAAATTCTCAGTTTTACAGGTAGCAGATAAGGCATGAAAACAAACTGGCCAAGAGACGCATTTTAAGTGGCAGTTATTAAAAAGTTTTAACACCTACAGGTTTTTTTTGTTTTAAGCGAACTAAGATATTGGTTCACGTCATCCACTGAGGCCAGGAGAAAGGAGGACTCCTTGAGACCATTCCTTCCAGGGGATTTTGAAAATTCACCTAGCAGTTCTTGTACTAACCCAAGCCAGATTTAACGTCATTGAAAAAGAGCAGCTCTTTAGGAGAGATGCAACTGCTCCCTTTACTTCACAGTTTCTTATGTCAGCCCTTCAAAATAGGATGAAACCTGCAGAAATACTCACCGATAAAGACATTGACAAATGTTATAATTAGAGCAACTGGGATTCCGGTGAGCAAAATGTAGAACCTCTGTTTAGAAAGTGAAAGGAAACAAGAAGCAGCAAGATCATTATGTGGCAAAAATACACAGTACCCTAACATCTTCATCAAGCCCCAGTAATTTTAGAACCTCTTCTTTTAATATGTAATTTTTATTTATGCATTTTCCAGTTGTTTTTCCCACATACATTTGTCATCTTACCATGTTCCTACACAGACTTCCCAACCTATCCTTCATTGTCATCCTTGTTCAAACTCTTTGTTTTGCTGCCTCACTCTTATTTCTCCACCCTATTTCATCCCTTCAATTCATTCATCTTGTCTACTGCTGTTCACATACTCATCCCTACTCGTAAAGGTAAAGGTAAAGGCACCCCTGACCATTAGGTCCAGTCGTGACCGACTCTGGCACTCATCTCGCTTTATTGGCCAAGGGAGCCGGTGTACTGCTTCCGGGTCATGTGGCCAGCATGACTAAGCCGATTCTGGCGAACCAGAGCAGCGCACGGAAACGCTGTTTACCTTCCCGCCAAAGCGGTACCTATTTATCTACTTGCACTTTGACATGCTTTCGAACTGCTAGGTTGGCAGGAGCTGGGACCGAGCAACAGGAGCTCACCCTGTCGCGGGGATTCGAACCGCGGAACTTCTGATCGACAAGTCCTAAGCTCTGTGGTTTAACCCACAGCGCCACCTGCGTCCCTATCCCTACTTGTAGGTTAAGCTAAATGCCATCTCTTTATAAATATTCTCCAAAACATTCCCACACGCTTCTTATCTTCTTTTCATCCCAATTTCTTATTTTGCTTGCTAATTCTACAAATTCTATTAACTTATGCAAACTTTGATCCTTTGTTGGAGTATTTTTTTTTCTTTCCAGCTCCTTGCATAGACTATTCTTGTGGGCGCTGTTGCATACAAAAATAGATTTTTAACTTCCTTTGCTATCTCCTCTCCTGTTATTGCTAAAAGGAAGGCTTCTGGATTTTTTGGAAATGTGAATTCAAACATTTGCTTCAGTTCCTCGTATACCATCTCTCAGTATTTCTTTGTGTGTTTACATCACCACCAAATATACATTAAAGAGCCTTCTGCTTCTGAACACTTCCAACACTGAACCTCTCCCAATACAAACACTACAATCTATTAGGATATATTTTCTAGCCTAATATTTCAGACAATAACATTCCTCTTCTATCTAATTAAACAATCTATGGGCTTTTAAACTCGAGGGGGGGGAGGTTATTGTTTTTGTTTCTTACTAAATTATATATATTTGGTGTTTTTATCTTGTAAAATATAAAACCACTGTGTGATCCTTAGATTAAGAGTGGTTTAGAAATAATAATAATAATAATAATAATAATAATAATAATAATAATAATAGAAGATATGGTCATTTATTCAGAACTGAAAACTCTAAATGAATGTACACAGTTCACTCTGAAATATCTTATTGTCAGTTTATGGCAATGATCCAAAGAAGTAAAAAGCACACATAGAGAGATTAAGAATCTCGAATGTCATTTATTTTTGCTGGAGCAATAAAACTGCTTCTGCCCCACTCTTCATTGATATAGATACCAGCTGCTGAAGAGGCAAGCCACTGAACGGAGACTTATCTCATGTGCAACAGGAAGTGCTGCCATGAAAACAAATGAGCAATTCTTTGGTGCATACATGGATCCCAACCTACACATGATGGCCCCAACCCAATAGTTCTGCCGATGATACAATAATCCCAGCACTGTAGCTGGGCTCATGTCCAACCTTGAAACAAACAACAGTCACCAGAACTGCTGCAAAGTTGAAGCTACCCTTATCCCACGGTAACAGGTTGCACTGTACAAGGGCTCGCTAGGATAAGCTAAACAAAAAACCACCCGAAGACATCGTATATCCACTTGCAAAAAGAGAAAGACGACTTATATAGTCTACAGCAGTGCTGGATTTACATATAAGCTAAACAAGCTATAGCTTAGGGCCCCACGCTCTTGGGGCCCCCCAAAAAATTTAAAGGGGAAAAAAGCTGGATGTACATTTCCAAAACATAAGTTAAAAAACAAATAAAATAAAACCGACATACAGCAACAGTGTTTTGTGTTGTGTAGGCTCCTATGATGTAAGTAATGGGCCCTGCCTGCTAGTCTGCTCCCTAAAATATCACATATAAAGGGCCCCATTACCTTCAGTAGCTTAGGGCCTCATCAAACCTAAATCCGGCCCTGGTCCACAGGTATCTCTGCTCTGTTGACAAGGCTCAAGAAGCCATCTCTAAGGTAAAGCTGAACCTCGGGCTTAGGAAGACTGAATACAGAAGCGTTTAGAACACAGAATATCACAGAATATCCCGTGTGACACCTTTTGGTCTCCTACAATTCTCCCTCCCCAAAGAGTGGAGACTCACCAACAAAAGCAGGAATCGCCTGTCGTAAAAATCCGTCGCCTTGATGACAAACATTCTTTTCCCACCTCCACTGCCATGGCGTACCGGAGCTGCGAAAATCAAATCCACGTGTTAGCGCAAAGCCAGCTGTGGTTTCTGTGACCCAGTCAAGCCGACAAAGAGACCTTCGGTTGTGTTCTCCTCTGTTTTTGCACATTCCCACACAGCTATTCTTGCAAAGCAAAAAACCGAGGCTGTGGTGTGGGTGTGGGTGTTTTGGAGGGGGGGGCTATTGGGCTGTTGTTTTTATTTTTATTATGTATTTTGTGGTTTTATATCTTGGTTTTATTCTGTGAACCGCCCTGAGACTCCTGGGATATAGGGCAATATATAAATTCAACAAATAAATAATAATAATAATAATAATAATAATAATAATAATAATAATAATAATGGGACTTGTCCAGCTCTGACCCAGCCGAGACAGGATTGCTTTGCTAATTATTTTCATCATTGACATGCCTTTGAAAGCACGCCCTTCCTCCGAGAAAAGTAGCCCTTGGGGGAAGGACTGCGATTGAGTGGCAGAAGCCCCCTGTGGACTGCCCTCCCAGCAGATGTCAAGGCAATAAATAACTATTTTACTTTCTGTTTAGGGAAGTTTTTAATGTCTGATGCTGTATTGTTTTTAATATTCGGCTGGAAGCTACCCAGAGTGGGGAAACCCAGCCAGATGGGTGGAGTATAAATAGTATTGTTGTTGTTGTTGTTGTTGTTGTTGTTGTTGTTGTTGTTGTTGTTGTTATTATTATTATTATTATTATTATTATTATTAGCATGGCTGGCCCAAACCAAGCAGGTTGGGAGGAAGCTTCACCAGTTGAACTTCTGCCTGCGCAATAGGTTTCCCAGGCAGGGGAGTCACGGCAATTAGATATAATATAATTAGATATTATATGTAAAATTATTATTATTGCACATATATGGTGGCAACGCACGCCCCCCCCCCGTAAAACTCAGCGATTGTCCCAAATCCTCAAGGTCAACCAGACGGGAAACCCACCCCACGGATCCCCCCCGTCCCCTAGCGAAGCCATACCGATGAGCACAGAGCGGCCGGCGGCCCGCCCAGGCAGGGAGAAGCGACCCCAGAGACCCGGGCCGGGAAAGGTCCTCCTGGCCGCGAAAGCAGCCGCCGCTCGGAGCAGGAGGCTCATGGCCGCCATGCCTGCGACTGGCAAAGGTAACGGCGGAGGAAGGTGACTCGCGCTCGGCGGGCGAGGCTGAAGGCGCGTGGCCGCCATCTTTAGAACGGGCGCCAGGGCGGCGCGTAGATTCACTAATAGAAGACTGCCACGTAGAGCCGGTTTCCGAGTTCAATGCGCCGCTCGCAGAACCCGACGGGGTTTCTCTATTAGATGCTCGTAGGAAGTGCAGTTGCGACTCTTCCCGTCTTTCTCCCCCAGGCAAAGAGTTGTTGTTGTTTTAATTCGGGTCCTATTCACGAGCGTAGTCAGGATTTTTGTTAGGGGGCGCAGAACCGACGTGATTGGTCAGTTAGTTATGTTTTACTATCGTTTTACTTGATCTAAGGGAGGGCAGCTGCCCCACCCCCTTGGCAACGCCTATGGTCCTATTGCATGCAAAATCCTTTAAAGGAAAAAAAAAGGCTGTATTTCTCCAGTAAGCACCACTGAATTCAAATAGGCTTACTTCCGAGTAGACATTGTAAAGACTGTACTGGATAAGAGCGTAAGAGCGATTCATGCAAGTGCTTGTTTGGTTGTAAGTCGCTTTGGGTTGCCTTGGGCAAGATAAAGCGACATGTTGTCGCCGTCATCATCATCATCATCATTCCCTGCAACTCAATCCACTATTCATATTGCACATTAGAAGTAAGAGCTCCTTTAAGCATCAGCTGGGTGTTCAGTTACACACAGTTACACTTCACTGACTTGCACCGTTAATAATAATAATAATAATGGGGGCCTTGAGCAGTGTTTGCATTTGAAGAGTTCATTTGTGAATGTTTAAAAAGCTAAATCAAAGCAGGATTTCAACCCCTCAAAAATGAGATCTGAACAAGAGCAGGAAAGCCTCTCTATATTTCGTTTCTTGGCGGAGTCCAACCACTGCTCAGTGACTGTTGATGGAAAAAATCCTTAATTTCTCAATCCAATGCGATTTTCACGTCAGCCAAAACGGATTTAAAAATCCCTTCCTTTGGGGGCACCTTGCCCGCAACTACACGATGAGATGGATTCCTTTTCTTGCTTATAGTTCGCGATAGTGGTCGTGGTATCGCTTTTCAAGGTGCCCAAAGACCGACGTTTTTACTGCGGAAGACGACCTCGCACGGTCGCCTCTTCAATTTTTCTTGTATCTGCGGTCGAAGGCAAAGGAGCATTGTGGGGAAACGAAAAGGTAGAGGTATACATATAGCGCTTCCTTCTCAAACTGAACCGTTCCCCCTTAAATTTACAATGGTAATAGGGGAAGGAGGTCCGCTCTAGGAATGCTCAGCGCTGCGCAGGGTAGACCCTGCTCTGAACCCAAAGGAAACCCCAAGGAAGAGCGGCTTCCGATCCAAACCGGAAGTTAGTCCTGCGTGCCCCTGCGTGCATCCTTCGCAATCTATATGGGCCTGGGCCGACGCTTTCCGGCGGCGGCCGGTGAGCATTGTGGGAAACGGGAGGTGTCATGGCGGCGGCGCTTTGCCGGCCGTTCTCGAAGCTCCTGAGGTTGGCTGCAGCGACCTGGGGCGGCCCGTCGGCGTCCTCTCCTCCCAGGTGGGCAGCCGCCGGGCGGGTGGAGGGAGGCGCCCTGCGACCTCACTTTACCGTGTTCCTTTTATTCCTTGAATTTCCCCCGTGCCGTGTTCAAGCCAAGCTACTTTTTCAATGCTTAATGTTTCCTTACGGTTTTTATATAATAATAATAATAATAATAATAATAATAATAATAATAATAATAATAATAATAATAATAATAATAATAATAATAATAAATAACTAAAATTATTATTGTGTTATTATTACTATCTGTTGATGGATGGCCATCCTGACTCGGCCCCAGACACACAGCTTGGAAGCTGTGGCTGGATGTTTACGTGGGAGCCAGTTGAAGTTAAATCCTTCGAAGACAGAGGTCCTCTGGCTGGGTCGGGACGATATGGGATTGGGGGGCAACTCCCATCTCTTGCGGGGGCGCAGTTAGTGGCAGCAACGTCTGTTAAGAGTTTGGGTGTAATCTTTGACACCTCCCTTTTAATGGAGGCGCAGATTGCAGCTATAACAAAGGCGGCATTTTTTCATCTCCACCAAGCTAAGCAGTTGGCTCCTTACCTCTCTCGCCCTGACCTAGCCACTGTGATCCACGCGACGGTCACCTCCAGACTATTGTATTATTGTAACTCGCTCTACGTGGGGCTGCCCTTGAGACTGACCCAGAAACTCCAACGGGTGCAGAATGCTGCGGTGAGACTCCTCACGGGGTCCTCGCTGCGGGATCACATTCGCCCAGTGCTATACCAGCTGCACTGGCTCCCGGTGGAGTACAGAATCAGGTTTAAGGTGCTGATTTTAACCTTTAAAGCCCTGTACGGCCTATGACCTTTGTATCGACGGGACCGCCTCTCCTGGTATGACCCACGGAGGACCTTACGGTCTTCAAACAAAATCATCTTGGAGGTTCCGGGCCACAGAGAGGTTAGGCTGGCTTCAACCAGAGCCAGGGCTTTTTCGGCTGTGGCTCCAATCTGGTGGAACGCTCTGTCACAAGAAACTAGGGCCTGCGGGACTTGACATCTTTCCGCAGGGCCTGCAAGACAGAGCTGTTCCACCAGGCCTTTGGCCAAGGCACAGCCTGACCTCCTCCTTTGGTAATTCTTCACAGAAATTTAGCCCAATGGTTACCATCAATTTGATTTGAACTGATTTTATAATGAATTGATTTTAGAATGCTGTATTATTTTACTGTTGTTAGCCGCTCTGAGCCCAGCTTCAGCTGAGGAGGGCGGGATATAAATAAAGTATTATTATTGTTGCCAGTTAAGGAAACCGTGAGGGAGAACATTGGTTAACTGTTTTTGTATTTTTAACTCCCCCTTTCTCCAACTTGGCGATCCAAGTACTGACCATTCTGATCTCACAGGGTGGCAATAGGGAAACCAGTAGGCTCACCAGTCTACCACGTTCAATGAGGTAGGTGAATCATAGGGTTGCAGAGTTGGAAGGGACCCCGAACGTCATTCCTGTAATGCAGGAATCTCAGCTCAAGCATCTGCGGCGGACAGCCAGGCGACTTCTGCTTTAAATACCTCCAAGGGAGGAGAGTCCACCACTTTCCAAAGGAGACCGTTCCAACCGTCCAACAGCTCTTACTGTCAGAAAGTTCTTCCTGACGTTGAGTTGCAATCTTCAAAGCTGTCTTCAAATATCTCAAAGTTCTGTCCCCATGGAAGGCTGGAACTGGCTTGTTTTCTCCTGCTCTGGAGGGTGGTAGAAGAAGAAGAAGAGTTTGGGTTTGATATCCCGCTTTATCACTACTCGAAGGAGTCTCAAAGCGGCTAACATTCTCCTTTTCCCTTCCTCCCCCACAACAAACACTCTGTGATGTGAGTGAGGCTGAGAGACTTCAGAGAAGTGTGACTAGCCCAGGGTCACCCAGCAGCTGCATGTGGAGGAGCGGAGACACGAACCCGGTTCCCCAGATTACGTGTCTACGGCTCTTAACCACCACACCACACTGGCTCAAACCAATGGCTTCTACGTTGCAAGAAAGGAGATTCCGACTAAACATCATTGCAGGGGGTTGGGGTCGCTTCCAACTCCACAGTTCTATGATGTTATGTTATCAAAGCCCAGCCGTGTTCAGGGAGTTCGATTTGATTTGTATGCAATAAATTGCAGCCTTCTCTTGGGGGGGGGGGGGGAATGGGCTTCTATAGTATAGCTCTTATGTAGACTAACTTGCTAGAGGGGTCACCCACCATACAGTGTCCAGATCTGAAATCTCTTGAGTGTCTAAAGAAATATCTAGGTTTCCTCAAAAAGTGATTTTAGTTCAGATATTCGGTTTTTAAAAACCATTTTAAACACTTCAAACATTTGCTTTAAACTAGGTAAATTTGTTTATATGAAATTGTAGAATAGGAGGGTCCTTGAAAAGTCATCTAGTCAGTCTCCTGCTGATGCATAATATTCACTGCTACAGCATCCCTGATAGGTTTTGTGTGTGTGTGCCTATATCATTTTGTTGTTTTTTTAAATAAATCCTGGTTTTTTGTCCTTCAGATTCATCCTTAACAACCTGCACAAGAATGCCACAAAAGTAGAAACGGTCTCTCCCTGTATGTTGCTTCATACCTCCTTGCCTCGGAATGGGCTGGAGGAATTTTTTGATGACCCAAAAAACTGGGGAAAGACAGAAGTCAAATCTGGTAAGATACTCAGAATCTGTTTATCTTGACTCCCCTTCTGGCCTCCCACTTTGTGGGTATGTAAGCTAGGTGGGATTGTAAAAGTTCAATAGCAGCACATTCTGTGCTGGTGTATATCTTCATGTGTCTGTAAAATCACTGTTCAGGTGTACACTCTTATTCAGAATATGTCACCTGAAGATATCATCATGTCCAATAATATGTTAGCATTATTTATATTTAATTCTGTTCATTTAAAAATATTTGATTGTACATGATAATGATTATACATGATAATGTTGAGGAATCTTTTGTATCACCTTTTCTAACTTTCATTTTTGGTGAAGCTTTCATGGGTGCAAAGCAGATTTCAGTCTGGTTGGGTCCTTAGAACAGTTCCCCATATAAATTTGAGCAGTCATTGTCCCCCTGCCAAAACACTGATGCACTTAGTGGATTCCACAGGGGATTCCTGGACTGTAGAACAGCTCCGAGGCAAGAGCAGTGAGGATTTGCACAAACTTTGGTGAGTATATTTCAGTGTATCTAATGGCTTGTGTTTCTTTAAAGTTACTGTACTCATTTCATCCTTGTGCACAATATTTCAAGAACTGCTTGGTCATGATTTCAGAATCCAGGAATATCCTCCTCAGTCCAGTTAAAATCAACACTGGGGAAAATCTCAGTGTTAACCCATTAATATTATTGACTCAGATTGCTTCCAAAAGTCATAAGATTGCGGACATTCCCACCACATGTGTAACATAGTTGTGCACTTACAGCCAGACACTTCAACACTTAACATTTGTTTCCATAAATATTCTGTTCAACCTGGCAGGAGTTAAATATTGGTACAATAAAAGCTTGTACTGTTTTTCCCTTATTGATAAACTTAGTGCAGATTTTTTACTGTATGTCAAATCTTAAATCATCTCAATTCTGGCATAGTAAATCCCACTTCTTTATCTCACCTTATCCTGAAGACAGACTCCTTTTTACTTAGGTCAATCAATAATTTGTAGGTTTTTGCCAAGAGGCCTTTTGATTTATTAGCTGCCATTGTGATTTCTCATATTGTCATCTTCCTTACCATATACTCGACAAAAGATTCCTTAATTGAAAATTCTGAAAGCATGGAGTACCTAGCCTCCTGTTTTTTAAGCTATCTCATTCCATGTTAGCAAACTTTCATCTGTTAAATCCCTTTGTGTACACCCTTTCCCCAATTTACAAACTCTGATGGCTGATTTCTTGTTAAAAACATTGAGTGACTTTAAGATGAATGCTAAGAAGGGAAACTTCTGGGCCTGATTTCATCCTATAATTATTCCAAGTTTGCACTGTTTGTCTTAGAAGTAAAGTTCATTTTAACTTGTCTTTTTCCTCTGCTAGTTGTGACGCCCAGTGTCCCTATATCATTATAATTTAGCCAAGAAGCTGTGGACAGGTGGCTGGACAATATTTCACACATTTCAGAAAGCTCTATTGAATTGCATGTGGACAGCCATAAGGTGCATTTTGAGAGCTTTTGCTTCCACTTTAGTTTAAACGTAATTTCTCATATGACCCAGAACCAACTAACTCTGGTTACAGTTAACCATAGTTATTTTCAAACATGCCCATTTCAAATCACAGTTTAAGCAAACCACAGTTAAGATTAACCACAGTTCTGGGTCCAGCCAACATGGTAAGCAATAGTTAATCAAAGGCAGAAGCAAAAATGTTCAAACTTCACCTCCAGCTACATGGGAGGTGGAAGAATTTCAGCCCCAGCTTCTCATTGCTTATTGACATAACACTAAACTATGGTTAGCATGCCCTGTGTGTAGGGCAAACGAGTCCCAGTTAACAATCTGTTAGTACTTACCAATATGTTCTTCGACTTAGGTACGTCCTGCTTAAAGAGCGAAACATGCTTTTAACGTTGGAGCAAGAAGCAAAACGGCAGAGGCTGCCAATGCCAAGCCCAGAGCGATTAGATAAGGTAACATGATGCCGAGGTCACTGCTAGTGTTCAAAACTCCTGTTGTCCTAGGTGCATTTTGCGACAGGGAATTTCATTAGCGCAAGTAGTTTCTGAGATCTGGGTGCAGTACTATGAAGTGGAAGGAAAGAAGGACCTTTTTCTGCCTCCCCACTTCCAGCTACTCTCTGAAGACTGGAGAAGAGACCCTCTTAAGAATATTAGGTGGGTGGGCAGGGGAAGGACTAGACCATGTGAAAAATGAACATCATATTTCAGCTGCAGTTCATTCATTTTCAGCTTTGTATACTTGTTATATAAAAAAGTGTTCCTAGACATTCTGTTGCTGCACCCATAACCTAGGTTTAAGGTGCCATTTAGCTCCTAGCTTTCATATCTCAGTTTCTAACCTGGACATGGGCAACCCTATTTTCTTTGTAAAGGAAGCAGCATTTGCAGTTCTTCCAAAGACTGTTTACAACTTTTACCTACATTTATGTAGGAGTCAGATAAGATGAAGCAAGTCTTTAAACTTTCCCTAATTCTATTAGGCTCCTTAAACACTTGATTTGCCCTCACCCTCCTTGTATTTTGTCTCCAACCCTGGCTGCGTGAGCCCTGGCAGCGAAGGAGTGGGTGCAGGATTCTGAAGCAGTTTCCAGTTGAATTTTTTTCTGGTGCAAGTACACATGGTAAAATGAAATACGGTGGTACCTCGGGTTACATACACTTCAGGTTAGACTCTGCTAACCCAGAAATAGTACCTCGGGTTAAGAACTTTGCTTCAGGATGGGAACAGAAATCGTGCTCCGGCGGCGCGGAAGCAGCAGGAGGCCCCATTAGCTAAAGTGGTGCTTCAGGTTAAGAACAGTTTCAGGTTAAGAACAGACCTGCGGAACGAATTAAGTTCTTAACCCAAGGTACCACTGTAAGTCTGTAAGTAAGGGATACGAGTCACAGAGAGCCTGGTTGTAGTTTCTGGTGAAGAGGTTCCACCCAACAGCAGTGCTGCCAACGACAGTGTAGTTATGGTTCAGGTTGTTAAAGCGCAATCCATTGGCAAGTTCTTGGCGCAGACTCCAAGGAAAGGGATTTCTATATATTTCATAGTTCTCATTCCAATGGGCCTTTCACAAACACATTTCCCAGCAAAGTGTGGTTTAGTTTGTAGAGACAAGAAAAACCTGCTAAGCCCATGCACATTCTACAACAGAATGCCTTCCATGTTTTGGACTACAACTCCCATCAGCCGTGACAGCTGTGCTGACTGGGGTTGATGGGAGATGCAGGCCAAAACATCAGGAGAGCACCAGCTTGGGAAAAACTGGAGGTCCCCTGGGCTCAGGCTCTTTCACGTGGATTGGTGGCTTTGGAGCTGAAACACTCTTTTTGTGGTCTTCAGGTGAAAGATTCCATGGATAGAATGGACCTTGTCATCCAGGAAAGGGAAGACGCTTTGCGGCTCTTACAGACAGGCCAGGAGAAAGAGAGACCAGGCGAATGGAGACATGACTTCTTGGGCCGCGTATTTTGGTACAAGGAAGAATTGGTGTTTATCGAGCAGCATTTGTGTAGTGGGGAGAGCATATACTAAGCATGGCTCCGTGTAGAGCAGACACTTTGTACAACATTCCACCTTCAATCATTGGCCTCTCCATCTTTTGAGCTAGCAGAGTTAGGAAAGACTTCTACCCGAGACCTCAGGGAACCACTGCCAGTCCGAATAGACAGTGCCACTGGGACATGCAAGGAAGCGCTAAACAATGTGGAATGCTCCTTTTCAGTGTCAGATTTTTTTCTAATCCCTCTGCCAGCAGATTTTAAAATATTTTTCCCTAACATCCAATTAGCATTCAGTGGCCAGTGAGCATGCTTAATCCTCACTGGGTTTTGTGTTGGGGAGGGGAGGCTTGTTTCCTTCCCTTTAGTTTTCCTTTTCCCCCTAAAGTTTTATTTTGTACTTCTATAAGCCTGGTCCTTGGGAGCAACTCAAGACATTTTGCTGCCGGAGGCCAAGGACAAGAGAGATGGTGCCCCACATCCCATGAGCAGATGCCAACTGGATTGCCAGTTGAATCTTACCTCCACACTGGGACAGCATCCTTCATCACACCTGAGGGCAGCAGGCTAGCTTTTAAGGGCAGACTTCATAGGATACCCCATAATTGCCCAACTCTGCCTAATAGTAGGGCCAGCCCTGCTCATGCTGCTGCCTTGTGTGTAGTTACTGCCTCTTTGACCACGTAAGAATCCACACCTACTTTAGAAATAAGAGGGTTTGAGGACTGGGTTGCATGGACCAATGACATGGTGCAGTGCAAGGCAGTTTCATATATTCAAGCAAAACGTATTGTGGAAAGAACTCCCCATTTAAGTTAAGAGCGAACCAAAAAAAAAAGTCTCTTCTACCATTTGACGTTCTTAGCTTTCTGGCACATTTTCTCTGTAAGCTATTCAGAGCGGGAGGGAACTTTGAATGTATGGGGTGGAGTCTTCCATTATGTGCTTTGCAAGGTGAGGGCTGCCTTTCACGTACAGCTAGTTCAGTTTCTAAAGGGCAGTGGAGCCTTGGGAAGACTGGTTATCACTTTGCCTTTCCTTAGTGAAAGGGGCGGGGGGGGGGTGCTGCTACTGCCCTAAAATAATTAACCTACCATCCTGCATTTATCATCAGAAACCACCAAATAATTTGCTCAGATAAGAACTGGTCAGGGCAGATCAGCTACTGACAGTGAACTAGGGACTGATGCTTGTGTGTGTGCTTTGATATGTTTTAGCTAAAAATAGGCTCTAAAATGTTGTGTAATGTATCCTGAGATTTTGGGGTGGGAAGAGGCAGCTAGACATAATTATGAGCTTTTCAAAAGAATCTCATCTCACACATTCCCCTCGTCTGTCATTGGCAGGTACACTTTTAGGGAATGGCCAATCCCTTGGTACATAAATGCAAAGCATAACAGAAAGCGGTTCTACTATTTGCCAAATGTCAATCGTTTTAACAGGTAAGACCAGCAGCTTTTAAAACCAGACCCTTTTATATGTCCTCTTACCATTTGTCCTGCTTTGCTGATTGTCTGGGAGAGCTACGAGATCGCCTTGCGCTACATGTGCCTGCTCGACCACTTCAGTCGGCAGAATTGGCACCACTGCAGGTGTCACACAGGTGTCTGCGTTTGTAAGAACATGTTTAGTGTGGCAGCGGCTATACTTTGGAACTGTTGAGTTCAAGCAGACGCCTTCACTGTACTCTCTTGGGCACCTGCTAAAAACATTGTTGTATACACATTGTTGTATATAATTGTAAATAAAACAAACAACTTATACGCTAACTTGCACTGGTTGGTTTTCTCCTGCAGACTCAGACTTGAACAATATTTGCGCAATGAATCAAGGAAGAGGAATATGCAGAAGCAGAGAGAGAAGCGTTTACAGAAACAATTCCCTCATCTTGGTGCTCAGTCTCAAAGTTAACGTGAAGTTGGCAGAGTGTGATGGAATTGTGGCACAAACATTCCTCCTTCTGAACTGCTTGTAAATGGACAAAGAGTAAGGCAAAACATACCATGTGATGTAAAACAAGTTCATTTCCGCCCCTACCAAAATAAAGTTGTTTCATCTTTCTTGTAAAATATTTGTTCTTTCATAGACTTGTTTGTCAACAACCATTTAATTAACTGTTTTCTATGTCATGGCACATACCATATTTTTCACCCTATAGGAGGCACTTTTTCCCCTCCAAAAATGAAGGGGAAATGTGTGTGCGTCCTATGGGGCGAACGCAGGCTTTCGCTGAAGCCTGGAGAGCGAGAGGGGTCGGTGCGCACCGACCCCTCTCGCTCTCCAGGCTTCAGGAAGCTATCCGCAAGCCTTGGCAGCCCGGCAGGAGTTCTCACCGGGCTCTCAAGGCTTGCGGACAGCAGCTTGCTGCCCGAAACCCGGGGAGCGCAGCGAGGCGCACCCCGGGCTTCGGGCAGCTCTCCGCAAGCCTTGGGATCCTGGCGCGACTTCCCGCACTACAGCGCCGCGCTCCCCGGGCTTCGGATAGCAGCAAGCTCCAGGAGCGATGGTGAGGTTCCGCAACCTCGCCTTCGCTCCCGGACCCCCAGCCCCGAGGCTAAAAACGAAGCCAGGACAGCAAGCGGGATCCATCCCGCTCGCTGTCATGGCTTCTTTGTTCTTTGGGGCTCAGGGGGGAAATAATTTTTTTTCTTTATTTCCCACCCCCCAAAAAATAAGTGTGCCCTATGGGCCGGTGCGCCCTATAGGGCGAAAAATACGGTAGTTTGTAGTTGCAGTCACAAAGAAACAGGTGTGCTCTAATTAAAATCTAGATTGGCTTTTGTAAAAACCAGTTTCTGGTCCTCATGTTGAGTTTACTTAGCAATTACTTAGGTTTCGGGGGTCATGTAGAGCTCTCTGGCCCATGAGATGATCAAAAGTTGCAGAAATATGCACAATTTATGCAGCTGGGCTGGATTTGGTTCAGGTCTGTTAATCTTAACCCCAGTTTTTGATGCAAGTAGCATGGGCAGCAGGGAAGCAAAAAGTTAAATGATTCCTGTATTCAAGGACCATCCCTCCAACTCACACAAATAGAACACTATTACTGCAGATCTAGCAAACAGTAGTATTAAAGGCAAGGATTAGTTCAACCAAGAACTGAATACCATCCATTCTCCCCTCATTTAATGAGTTGTGTGAATGTAAAATAGAATTTCTCTGAAACAAACACAAAGGGACTCTAAGACAAACTAGAGGAATTTATTAAGGCCAACGTAACAAGGAAGACTAGTCTGAAAGTAGACACATTTCTCAGAAAGGCAGGAGATTACATCCACAGTTTATAGCTTCGTTTCCAGTGGGGGGGACAGGAATTTTGCAGAAAATATATATCTATACAAAAATTATAAAAAGAGTTTGTATAAGAGTTATTGCATTTACAAAGGATGTGGGCATCCATCTGCTATGACAGAATGATGTTGGCCTTTTAAAATACCTATGGTTTGTTAAAAATGGGAGATTGCAGAATGCACAAAAAAGTATACATTTCCTACAAAAGAGACACAAAACTTTTGATTCCTGAGTATGCTAAAGCTATCCAATATTAGAAGCGCTGGGGAAGGCAGCTGTCTTTTTTTATAATAAAAAACCAGGGTTTTATGGACATTTTCTTTCTACACATTGCTTCCCCCCTTCTTCGTATTCTTGCTTGGAGATCCACATCTGCTGGAAGGTCCCCTGCAAGAGACAAAACCAAAGATGGTAGCCTTTTCTTCGAAAGGATAGTGCAGCGTATGAAACGGAAACCGTAATGACAGGAAGCTGAAAAGAGCTATTGTTCTCATGTTGGACTTGTGGAATTCCTAGGTGTCCAACTGGCCAGCTGGAGTCCCACAATATCCACAGGGAACCACATTGGTTGTCACTGCTCTAAAAATGACAAGCAAGGAGAAACAAGGAAGTTCAGGTCTGATCTTGTTTCTCAAGAAGGCGTTTTGAAATAGTAATCATGCCTATAGTAGTTTCCAGTGGGAAAATTGCTTTATTGTTCCTATACACACACACTTGGTCCATCAGATTTCTCCCCATTAGCAAACTTTCCTCACTGGTGTGAAGTCTTACCCAAATCATCTTGGGTAACATTTCTGAGCAGCACTGCTTGCCCACCAATCAAGCCTTATCGATCTACTAACCAAAGAAGCCAAAATGGATCCACCAATCCAGGAACTAAACCTTCGCTCTACTGTTGTATTGTTCGCTATCAACTTCAGTCGCATGCTCTGAAATCAAAAGAGAATAAAGTATTTATTGTTATTTTAAATTGTATATGCCTAGAAGCATTATCTTTCTCTTTGAACTGGTTGCAGTTCACCAGTCTCATGTTTGGCAGGAGCACTGTTCCAATAGCCAAATACCTGCACACATTTAAGAAGTACAAGGAAAATGTTCGCTGTTTGGTAGCCACTCACCGGAGGTGTTTTCTGAGACAGTTCTCTATTTAGTCTGTCTGTAAAGCTCTGTAGTAGGGTGTTCCCTCCTGCTACAATCACACTCCCATAGAGACCCTGGAGAACAAAGGCAGAACTCATTATAATGGTATTTTTTCCTCTGTTGCCCTTCATAACACAGATATATATATTGAAAGAAACAAGTCACAACTTCACTCTGCTGATAAAACAGTGTAAGAAAAAATAGCATGCTTAAGACCTGTGAGTGGTTCCAGTGTAGAAGACACAAGAAATGAACTTTCCCACTAGGTAAATTCTTCAAAGCTACATAGGAAGTCTAGATAATTCCGTACTAAAACCTACAGTTTGGCAGATGGGAATATCTAATTCACCAGCCTGAGAAATGAATCTAGCATGGACAACGTTAATATCTATTCATGGACTTTCTACATTTGCTCATTCTTCTGGGCAAGCTGCTGACAGAGGTGGTGAAGATGACTGGGGGGTGGGGGAGAGACAAAGCACCCATACAGAATGTGGGTATGCAGGGAATCAAGCTGTGTTGGACCATGAAGATGGCAACCCCAGCCCAGTTTAGTTTCTGCCATCTCATGGTAAACGGCACTACAGGGAATCCTAGCTTCACATTTTACATTGTGGTCTTAGGCGCTCTTACTCAAAAGTTTATCTTATCTGTTGCAATGGGAGTGAGTTGCAACATACAGGGCTGCAATCCTCAAGAGCACAGATCAGCCTGACCACCTGAGACATAGGAGGGCCACCTCCTTGCCCACGAACCTACGCACAGGTTTAGATCATCAGAAGCCCTGCTCCATATCCTACCAGCTGGCAGAGTTATGGCTTGGGGCAGGGCCTTTCAGTAGTGGCACCCACAGGGCAGAGTAGTCTGCCCATTAGTCATTGCCTTTAGATGTCAAGTCAGAATGCCTGGGTGGTAACTAACCATCTGCCTGGGTTTGCTGCTTCTCTTTTTGAATGTTGTCGATTGGGATTTTGTTCATTTTCAGGTCCATTTAAATGTAGTAACTGATTGCTGGCTACCTTCAGGGGTTACATGGATGGAAAGGTAGGGTAAATCATTTCAAAACTACTAGAAACACGGACTTTGGCTCAGTGGTTAGGGCATATGTCTTGCACACAGCAAAACCTGGGTCCAAGCCCTGGTACCTTCTCTTTAAAAGTTTCCGGTTATCTTTATGGTCAGATGATAAACAAGCTTGGGCCACCTGGACAAATAGCCTGACATGGTATAAGGCAGATTTCTACGTTCCTAATGTATTATCAACACACACCAGCTAACATTTATGCAGTATTTTAGAGGACATGCAAAGCACTTCAACATTATCTTACATCAAGTCAGTGCGACCACCACCGCCTTGCAGATGGGAAGGGCTGAGACTGAAAGAGCAGTAGCTCCCCTAAGGTGACAAAGCAAGTTTGTTGCCAAGGCAAGACATTACACCAGCTCTCCCTTGAAGAATGCAAGCAGGCTTTTAACAGCATTGCGTGGAGCAGATCACTATTCAGGGCACTTTGAATTTTAGCTAAGGAAAGGGAATCACTCCCTGGTCTATTTTCTATTAAACCACCATGCCTAACTAATACCTACTGGCCTGATGTCGATATCACACATCCCGACACTTGTAGTTACCACATGGCTCACGCCAAGCATTGTGTTGCCAGATAAACCCTGGAGAGGGAAGAAAGAAAATGGCAAGTTAATGCTGCTATTATAGTAGACTCAAATTGATAACAGTGTGATAGAATATGCCCTGTATGATTTTTTTTCAGCCCCATAGACAGGAGGTACATTGGTTGAGGAGGGGGCTGTAGCTCTTGAGAATCCTCGCCTGGCCATATCTTCTCAGTGTGTGAGAGTTTGCCCATTCTTTTTAAAAATAGCACAAAGCCCATGAAATGTCTTGCACAAGCAGTGGGGAGAACGGTTGCAAAATCAGAAAATGCTGTTGGGGAGGCCCAAATACTATTAGTGTGTGCCTTACTGCCCATTCACCGAAATTATAAAATGTTATAAAAATAAAATCTTTCTTCCCAACTTATTATCCAGTTTAGAACTGCTACTAAACTTGTTCCAAAATAAGGCAAGGGTGGATCTTTCCTTTCAACAGGTAAGTCCCAGTCTGAAACAATGGACTTTATCAGAGGGCAAGTCATAATGGTCTTGCGTGTGGGTACTTCTGGGAAAGAGAAAGTCTTCATCAGAGCAGTACAATGTATGACCCATCGAACCAACCCAGCCAACCATATACTGTATTTGCAATCCCAGGCAGAAAACAAAACAACAGAGGTTTATCAACCTCCCAATGGGCTGCAATACATGGCTGGTGAGCTGTGCTAGCTTGCTGGCCTGCTGGCCAACCAGTTCTACAAAACTGAGGATATGGGGGGAAATATACCACTTGCAGGAGAGGATGCTCCTTACTGGAATTCATGGTCTGTCAATCATATAATGCAAGGATGGGGAACTGGATCCAGCTGGCAGACCAGATCCTTCCTGCCCCCATCCCACTTCCCTCAACCACCTGTTGATGACATGGCACTATTATGGAATCAGGTGACAAGCTGAAAATGGCATCAACACAATTTCAAAGTGATGGCAGCCACGCTTTCACCTGCAGTCACCTGCAATTTCAGAGGCAAGGCAGATGGACGTGAGTTGGAGGAAATGGCCTCATGGGTCAAATTAGGACCCCTGCCAGATCTAATGTGGCCCAGAGACCAGAGGTCCCCCACCCCTGATGTAATGCTATGAGAAATGTAATGCAAGACACATTCTGGTTCATCTGAAGCTCCAAATATCCTGCTATTTCTTATCTTCCCCAAATCGTTTAAAACAGTTAAAAAGATTCCAGGACATTTAACTTTGCTGATTCCTATATACTTCCATAATGTAGCTAGATGCTTGCACACAAAATGCAATCTCACATACTGTCCTACTTAGTTTTACCTTTACATTGGAAGGGTCAAACAAGCCTTCAGGAATTTTTAGCCGTTCAGCACCAAAGTCACAGTTGTAACCATTGGGGAATTCGTAATGTACCGTGGGCATCTGTGCAGCCACCCTGGAGGGCAGAAACAACTCATTTTTAGAAGGCATTCCACCGTTGCCAGGTTTTTCTTTCCCAGTTCTCATGCACAACACACCAAATTTTTCTTGCAACAATCCCAGGAAACAGGGAACTGATAAAGGCCACCCAGAGATCTTTGTGGCATGGAAGGGATTAGAGCAATGTACCCCTCCCATATCCAAACAATTCCCTTCCCCTCTCCCAAGATTTCCATGTTGCCCTTGTTTTTCTTTTTCTTCCTTGCTCTACAAGTTCTTTTCACAGTCTCATCCCTTCACCACTAAGAGACTCTGCCCAACAGTTTCACTAGCTATTAAAACTGGAACACTGGGAAGGAGGGGTTGGCCTGGCTGGCTAGCTTGCACCCCTTACACCTATTTAGCAACAAAACGTCCGAAATCTAAACCACTGGTATATCACAAGTGGACTCTTTATTTACTGCGCTTGCAATTGTTTAAGATAAAATCTATTTTGGAAAGAGAAGAAATGAATACTGAACCACTGACATATTACAAGTGAACTCTTTATTTGTGGTGCTTGTAATTGTTTAATTACAAGCACCATAAATAGAATAATTGATAAAAACTTATTTGGGAAATAAACCACTTTTGCCATTTTAATGGATGTTTATTGTTGGGTTTCCCACAAGCACCCGGTGGGCCACTATGAGAACAGGGTGCTTGACTAGACCATTAGCCTGATCCGACAGGTTATTCTTACATTATGTTTGTTTATGACATTTATATACCACCTTTTCTTCCAAGGATCTCAAGGGGGTGTACATGGTTCTCCTCCCCATTTCATCTGCACAACAACCCTTTGCAGTAGGTTCGGCTGAGAGGCAGCAACCAGCTCAAGATCACCCAGAGTGTTTCATGGCTGAGTGAGGATTCAAACCCTGGTCTCTCAGGTTCTAGTCCACCATTCTAAGGGGACACTGGCAGAGCTGTCAATGCAAACAATGTCCCCCATCCTTGATGCCAAGTTTGAACAGCTCTGCATGAGGTTGAAAAAAGTGCTTCTGTCTTTTTAAGAAACTGCTTGCTTGCTGGTTGTCTTTAAGCAACTTTTACCTGCCCTAAATTGTTGTTATTCTCAGCTATGGTTAGTGAAAACAAGTCAGCTTCATAAACCATGGGTGACACTCAACTAAGTTTCACTCACGAGTAGGCCTACTGAAATTCATAAACCTGACTTAGCCATGACTATTAATTTCAATGTGTCTACTCTGAGAAAAACTTAGCTGAGTATCACCCTATGGTTTGTAGTTGGTTTGTTTTCATAGCCAGAGTTAAGATTAACCACAGTTTGTCCAGTGTTGACAACATGTCAAGTTGCGGTTAATCAAAGACAGAACCAAAAGCTTTCAAATTCTTCCTTACACCCTGCTGGGGTGGCTTGTAGGAAAAAGTGCAAGCCCAGCGAGAGGAGAGGCTCATTCTTGTAACGCTAAACAATAATTTAGTATGATGTTCACAGGCTCAGGTTGGAAATCACCCAGTTACTTAAGTTAGCCATTGTAAAGTGGAAAATAATTTTAAAAGAACATACTGCTCATCATAAGTTGAATCAGACACTTGGAGGACAGAAGCCTGGAAGTCCTGAATCACACACTGTGGAGGACAAAGTATTGAAAAGAAACAAGTATGAGGTTTCATGTTCCAAACACCAGAAGATCAAAGAAAGGAGGAACTGTGGACCATACAAGAGAATCCTAGGCAGACAAAAACATTGACATATATCTGTAATATCTCAGCGACTCAGAGTAGATGACCTATGGAGAGTGGAGAGTCCCCAGAAGAATCAGTGAAATGGCAGACCTGGTTCAGAGTTACAGACCTGGTTCAGAGTTACAGAAGGACAAATCTTAGCAGAGAAATGTCTGCATTAGCTACAAATAAAATGCCATAGAGGTTTCGCTTCCTGCCCCAACAACACTGTGGAATGTAAACATTGTCTTGTGACATGCACTTCGCTGCACAGTGAAGAGAGCAGAAACCAACAGCTTCCATCTTCAAAATTAAGGCTATTCTTAGCAGAACCTGTAAGGTATACTAAAGCAGACCTAAGAAATGAAGGCTACCTGCCCCTGGAATAAACCTTCACAGTAATCAAGCTGCGATATCCTGAAATTCTCAAGTTTCCACGTTGCTATACGTGGGAACTCCAGGATGACAGACATTTTTAATTTAGAACAATAATGACCTAAAACAAGAGATTCCATCACACCATCATACATAGGCTTTATTATATTACTGCTTTCATCTTTTCTCTCCCAGTGACCTGCATACTACTTACAGTTCCAGTTGCCTGACCTCAAAAAAACATATTGTTGGGTTGGAAAAGGTACAGAAAAGGACAACCCAAATGATCAAGAGGGTGGAGCAACTCCTCAAAGAGGAAAGGTTACAACATTTCGGACTTTTTAGTTTAGAGAAAAGATGAGTGTCAACACAGTAGAAGTTTATAAAATGATGGCGTGGGGAAGTAGCTAGAGATAAGTTTTTTCTCCCTCTCTTGCAACACTAAAACCTGGGAGCATCCAATGAAGCTGAATTTTGGAAGATAAAATTCAGAACAGATAAAAGAAAGTACTTCTTCATGCAGTGCATTATTAGACTACGGAACTCACTCCCACCGGAGGCAGTGAAGATCACCAACATGGATTGCTTTAAAAGTAGACAAGTTCATGGAGGATAAAGCAATCAATGGCTACTAGTCATGATGGCTATGCTCTGCCTACATGGTATGCTTCGGAAAACCTATTGCTGGAAACCGCCAGAGGAGAGTCCACTCTTGTGCATGGGTTTCCCACAGGCATCTGGTCGGCCACTGCAAGAACAGGCTCTCAAGTTTTTCTGCCATTCCCCATATTTTTTTAAGCACTGTTCCCGATTATGCAAACCTAACACATTCACAAGTGCTAGTTATATCTGAGTGTATTTAGGGCAGGGTAGGGACCCTATGCTCCCCTACCCACCCAGCCCCAAGATGTTGTTTGACAACTTCCATCATCGCCAGCCACTGGCCAGCTGGCTGCAGCTGATGAAAGGTAGAAGTCTTGAGAAGACCTGGAGGGCCACAGATCCCGCATCCCAAGTTACCTCTAGCAGAGGAATCCTATCTAGTGAAAGGCATACTTCCCAAATTATGTTCTTTGTAGACCTGGAAGAACATACTCACATTGCACATGTAATTGTGCCACGTTCTTGTGACTTGCGGCAATTTCTCTTTTCTCTTCCAGTTTGCTGGAGAGCCCTCACGAACTGCTTCCTGCAACAGCAAATCAGAGTCAGTTCAAAGTATCCACATTCCAATACGTTATTTAACAAAGGCCAAGAATACAGGGCCTGTATTCCAACTTCTTTGTTGCCTTTCCACAAATCCACAGGATGAGCCTTGGTTTCATGAGTTTTTTCAACCAGTCAAGAGGGGAGCTGTCCCTCCAATTCTCACCTTCCCGTGTTGGCAAGCACTAATCAGCCCTGTCCTTAGGTGCTACATGACATTTACTTCCAACACCCTTCGGCCCTCCTGATTAGAGAAACTTCCCTGCTCCTGTCCATCTTTCCCTCTCTGTTACTCTAGGGAAATAAAAGGGGGTACAATTTGTTGTGAAAGTTGTTTAAGCACAGTGTCTGGTTGAACCTTTGTTCTGTTGATTCTAAGTTGTCTCATCTTGCGTATCAAGAGAACCCTTGTTGATTTCGTTTCCAATGGGACCCACAAGACTTTCTTCAATTTCACCATACAAGTTTCTAAATTGGATTCAGGCTTTTGGCTTCCTACTGATTACGCAAGGGATATTATTCTGTGTGCCAGATTGTTAGATTTTATGCTACGGGCCTTGATCTGAGAGAGACAAGGGGGAACTGTCTGGAGCTCACTCAGCTGGCAGTGCCTCTCTTTGCAACTTTTGGTGACAGTTGTAAAGGAGAAAGGAGCGTGGTTCAGCAGCCTGTCTTGCAGGTTTGTAGGATGATTCCTTCACAGCTGCCTTACCAAAAGTCAGACCGATTGTCCACCTAATAATAAGTGGTGGACATATTATACCCAGCTCTCCAGGAAGTCATTCCAGCCCTATAATCTAAGGGGTGGCTCAAACACACTTGAGCATTCCTCACTGAACATTTCTCAGCCAAATGATCTGAAGGCCCTGTATAAATGAGAGATGACCACACATGCAAACTGTGTGTTGTTGGGGCCCTACAAGGCAGAAGTTCAAGAGGTGCTCCCAAGTTCAAAACGCTTGAGAAATACTGCCTGGACTGGAGGAGAGGCTCACAAAAGCAGCCAACATACACACAAAGCAAGCAAACCCTTTCATTCTTTCCAGTATAATCTATTACCTTTGATGCAATCATATACGGAGGAATTATCTCCACGTTCATTTCCTGAAACAGTTCTCTGCACTGCATCGTAATGAAATCTCCAGCCAGAGGTGATTTCACAATGCCTGCAAATGCAGAACACAAGTGGGACACCTAGAAAAGGTTTCAATCTTCCAATATCACATTTTGCATGCAGGAAGTCACCCCCACCCCAAATAAACAGAGCTATTTCCTTAGTAGCAGGCCAACTGGCTTCTGCATTCTCAGGGACCTCTGTTCTCTAGTCCAATGGCAGACCGGAAGAGCATTCTGCTACACAAACCACCCCCTTACCCTTCAAGAGCGACCAGGCTGCAGAATAAAGATGGTAAGTGACTTCACAGAGCAGATGCACTCAAGACTCAGCCAAGGGATGAGATACAAAATGCAAACGAAAGATGTTACATTAAAGCGTAGGTATCTCTGTTTTGTAAAGTTTGAAGACATTGGTCTTATGACAATAACAGGGGGGAAGGTTTGGTGTTATTGTTGTTATTGTTGTTGTTTTTTAAAAAAGTGGACTGAGGCCGCTAGTCTAGCACTTTCTATAGCAGAGGCTCTTCATTGCCCCTGAATAAGCACACAAACAAAACATGAAAAAGATGATCCTTTTCTGGCCTTATTCTTTAGCGTCTGGTACTCAAGAGTATACCAATTCTGAATACGAAGGTTGAATTTTGGCTTATATTGATACCTTTAAAATAAGCTCATGAAGGGTCGATCTATCTAAGCCGGCAACCCATCACTACATCTTTGTGGGGGAAATTCCTCAAATGATTTAATCCTGTGTTGGGCAAAGGAATCCTCTCGTCTGTTTGTCCTGAACCTCAATTATTAACGGGGCAGCCAAGATTTCTACCAACTCCTCTGGAAGAATGCTTACCTTGCTGAAGCACGTATCCATCATGCACTGGGATGGCAGTGGTGTGGGTTGCTCCACTATCCAGGATCAAGCCTGTGGATCTGCCATTAGCAAAGCTAGTTGGAAGGGTTAAGGAAGACAATGGAATTTGGGCACAACATAAACACAAATGGCACTGCAGTTCATTTTGCTCTTGGACCTGATAGGGCACATCCTTTCTTGTCAAAATTACATGCAGCTTTTGGGGAAGGCAGCTAAGAAAAATATATACCTACACTATGGTTGCAATTCTATCCATACTTGCTGGGGCGTAAGCTCTACCGAACTCAGTGGGGGGACCTGCTTCTAAATAAATATGCATAGGATTGAGCTGCATTATTGCTTGAAACTCAAACACCAATCTCCAGTTCCTGAAAGGATTATATCCTTACTGTAATTCTTACACCATCTGAATGGGCAATTTATTCCTCCTGTTGGGTTTTATTCATTCATTCATTCATACATACATACATACATACATACATGGATACCATAGTTTACACCCTACCATACCATACCCTGCCATTCAAGAAGGCTTTCTCCAGGCAGAAAAAAGCTTTAAAAGCATGCTTATTATAGGAACCTTTTCACTGAGAAGCAGGGTAAAAACAATTTCAATAAGCAATACTAGGCAGTTTAGTATATACAAAGTTAATTCAGATCTTAGGGTCTTTTATTTCTGTCTGGAGAATGAATTTGGCAAGGCTGAAATCCAATGGGGTTGCTCAGCTGATTGTATGTCTTTCAACAGCAGAACAGAGAGGGGTCTTTTAATATCCCCCCTCCTCCCAATATACTCCAGAGGATTGAAGTAATCACTGGAAATTGTTTCACTTCCAGCTGACAGAAGGCTTAATATCAGCCGAGAGATAACTTTGGTTACAACTCAATAAATATAACCAACCCATCTTTGAGACTAGCACAGTGACAACACCTTGGTTTAAATGTTAAAAACAGTACCATATTTTTTCCGTCTATAAGACACCCCCATGTATAAGGGGTATTTTTGGGGACTCAGATTTAAGAAAATGGGGAAGGATGACCCCCGTGCATAAGACGCCCTCAAATTTTGGACATTATTTGGGGGGGGGGGCCAAGTCTTATATACAGAAAATTACGGTATGTTTGTTTTTTTCTATAAAAGTGCAAAAAGCTCTGTAATGATGTCCACTTATTCATTAACGTGTTTGGGATACGCTGTGAGAACTGCAGTTTTGCACAAGAAGAAAGCAGGGATATTGTAATGTTCAAACATCAGCTCCGTCAATTTCTCACGCTTGGCTCTGGTGTTCCACTACAAGAGTGCAAAGATAAAAAACAAATTTCACCTATAACTTGAGCAGAAACATGTCACACTCAGAACAGGTTGTTTAAATGTTCACAGTGCAATAATATGTCAGGCAGGAAAGTGAGTTACTTCCCTATTTACAAATCAGTGGGCAGGTTCATGCAGAAGCATCACTTGAGCCTAATGCAGACAAAATATCAGCTTCTTGCAAACTATGGCTTGAAATTGGAACCTGATGCTATCTCTGCATTTTATCTCAAGTGACTTCCTTCCCAGAGTAGACCACGTCTCATATTATATGTGCATCAATATAGCATCTGAGCCATAAATCACAAGCTAAAACTATAGTTTACAGTGGCTTTTCAAACCATAGTTAAAAGGGAAGAAACAAGCTAAGAGTAGGAAGGCAACAGGAAGAAATCACTTGAGACAGGAAGGGCTTGTCTACACCGAGTTTACTTTGTGCTCGCAGCTGTCTGTGTCCGCATTTAATTTGAATAATCCACATGACATAAGCCTTAAATAACCCCTGTCTTGATGTTTTCCCCCTGCACATTTAGGTTTACAGGGATAATCCAAAAAGTTGTGAGAAATCAGGCTCCAAACCTCTCCACTCGGGGATGCAGACTACTTGCTTTGGTGTTTGGGGTGGGTAGATAGATCATCCCTTTCTGCTACTCCCCTTTCCATGCCCACAACTTCCTCAGTGCTGACATTTCTTCTCTGGCAGTGCTCATAACCATTTCTAGCATGTCCATACAGTCAATCTAGTCACAGATATTACAGTTCATCTTGATAGGTTCTTTTACCAAATCCTGGTTTTTTAGTTATCTGCTCTTCCCCCTTCCACCCCAAGTTTGCAAGCTTCACAACAGTCAAACTGCCTTCTATGCTTCAAAATTTGATGGGCTATTTCAAGGAAAGAAACTGGGCTTTTACTCACTGGTGCTTCAGACATTAGAACGGGATGCAAAGCAGCTTCAGATTTAATGTGCATCTTGTAGGTGTGATCCAAAATGGCTTGGAAGCTGTCCCAGTCCTCAACTGTAACAACATAAAAATAAATTAAATCTGCTGCTTTTGCTGGAGGTGCTGCTCTAGCTTAGGCATGTATGCAACGTGAAACACATTATCAGTGCAAGGCTGAGCATGTGGACAGTATAGGAGTCAGGAAGGAGGATGAGGGATCCTAGTCACGCTTCCATCCTTGCACCAGTGAAATCCTGTATCTAAAGAATCAAAGTACACAGCATTCAAGCCAATCTCACAGCCCTAAGCGATTAAAGGATTCTAACTATACTTCACTGTAAGCACTGGTGCAGGAATAACCCTATGAAGGCAACTGTACAATCAGATTATTTAAAAATGTACAAGACAATCTCCTTGCTAATTGACAACAGTTCACTTTCAAAGCAATACTGGTCCTCTGCAGACACAAGACTTAGCGATGGTTTGTATTCCTTACAGGGAACCATGGCTTGGTTTAGTGTTATGTGCAAACCAGACAGCTGGCTGGATGTGAAACTAATATGAAGAGGGTTTGCAAACAATGTTTGCATTATACATGATTAAGCAATACATCCGTATTTTTTAAAAAATGCCATGGATCAAGGAAGGATCTCCAACTCTCCAGATGTCCTACCTTCAGTGTCCCATTGGTGCCTTTTTGAACATGGTTATTTGGAGAATGTCCTAATCAAGCACACTTGGCGACTGTCTTTCCAAATAAGTAGAATATTTGAAGAAAGGGGAGCATAGATAAACCTTGACAGGACAGGGGCATGTTTTTCAAAACACACTGCCATTTAAGCAGTTATATTCTTCCCATAACCAGCTTTACAAACTAAACAGGAAAACCTATTTCAAAACAGGTCAACATAAGTTAAAGGGAATATCCACAGCTTTTAAGTAGATCTAGAAAACTTTAAACACTTGGCCCAAAAACCACCAGAATAAACTTCTTTTCAACTCCAGATCAAACATTCTCACAAAGGACAATGCCATTTTGTGAGTAAAAGGGTTAATGCTTTGTGATGTGTCTGAAATCAATACTCAAGATTTAAGAAAAAAGGAAAGGAAAATGCAAAGCACCATACTCATTCCATTTTTCAAAGGTAAAATGGCTTCCATGTTCTCCCTTGGAACTCGCAATGCATTAGTGTCTATGTAGTATGTTGGGCCTCCTTGTTTGCTTTTGTCACCATCAATTTCCATCATGGAGCTCCCATCATCCCGGTCCAGTACCACGCCAATGGCAGTGGGAAAATCAACCTACAATGGGAGATTTGGAAACAAAATGCACAAAGTTACATAAAGATTGTCTGTTTGCATCAAGCCTAACTAATGGGGAAGAGAGAGTTATCACTACTGCCTCAAATTCCTACAGCATGTTAGGCATGTCATGCCTCTATTCTGTATGGGGCATGAAAGGATTAGCTAAACACTGAGGGGAAAATGAAAATATAGCTACACTCTCTGATACATCAGGCTTTCCATAATCTGGCTCACTTATATAATGTGCACATTATTTAAACACTTTTCAAGAAAGATTTCACACTACACGTGGAGTGGGGGGAAATCTCTGGAACTGCATTTATAGTTGAACTGCTTATAAGGCTCTGTCTTGCACTTGCCCAAATCCCAGAATATTTTACTACAAGAACTAGCAAATCTAGTTGAGAAGGTGACATGGCCAAAACATGTCACTGAGATTCACAGCCAAGCAGAGATTTAAACATGGGACTCCCACATTTATCCATCCCTCTGGCCCGGGCCATCTCACTATAACATTCCCCTCAAACCAGGACGACCTCTTATTTAAAAAAAACTCTGACCTTTGTCAATATATTCCCCTTAAAATACGGCCAAAACATGAAGTAATTGGTGGAAGAATTTCTAGGGAGCCACATCAAATGAAGACTACTTATTCAAAGGAGAGGAAAAGGCAAAAACTACTTAGGTGAAAATTGCAGGGCAGGTAAAAGAAAGATGATAGGTATTAAGTGTGTTAGGGGAGAGAAATGTTGATATTTTCACCCCCTCCCATTGCGAGAATCTCCTGATATGATGTTTTCAGAAAGGAGGGGGCAAACTGCTCTTCGCTTCTTCCACTCCTGCCTGACTCTGTGGGGAGTCTGTGTGTTATCTATGCAGAGATTAGATGGCTGAATGAGAGCTGTAACCCTCATGCAAGCCAGTAGCTCTTTAGTTTTTTAGTTTGCAGTAGCTATTAGAAATAAAAGAAGTTATACTTCACAGTATTCTGTTTATACTCTGCTAAGTTTGGTGCTCACAATGGACAGTTGTGGGTCCAGAGCACTTAGACCTGATTTCCAGGAGTGGAAGGTCTTTAGAAGTGCTCCAGTTCACCTAGCCCAGTTGGGGCAGAACCAGTTGTTGAGCCCAGTCGTTGGCATCGGCTCAAAGGCGTACTGACAAGAAATGGCTCAGTGTTTTGCAGAAACATGATACCAAGAAATTGCAAATGCTACTATTTAAAATGCAGAGCAGAACGAAACAGCTACTGATAACCTCTCCTGACCAGAGGTTCCAGCAGACGATTTTTTGTGTACCTTTGTACATGATCTTCATATACCATATTTTATTGGACTATCATTCGTTGCTCAGGGGATTTCAAGTCCCTTGCTATAGAATACAGAGTTATCCCACAATATATACAAGTATTTCAGGAGTTCTTTGCACAGGAAACCCAAATTCTATTGATCAATCTGACGTCTCACTTGTGCTCTCACCTTTGGGCAGTCCTCCCCAGCATAGCCAGCTCTGACTGTATAGGAGCCGATGTCAAACACCAGAGCACCAACTTCATCTGCAAACACAAATTCAAATTTGTGTCGATTTAAAAACAAACCCTTATCAGACATGTGTTTATTGGTAAAAGGCTAAATCTCAAGACATTGAAAGAGAAGAACAACAGTGGGACACCTAGAAAAGGTTTCAATCTTCCAATATCACATTGGGACTGCAGGTTGCTTCCAAAAATCTACGCACAGAATTAATCTGCAAAGTGTGCCATAGGCTATTGTAGATTAGGACCACCTTTAAGATTTTAAAGGCACACAGTGCTCTTTCTACAGATCCCTTTATGATAAATACCGTATATCCTTCTAACATGGCGACACCTATTACCTATGAGATAGCCTGCAACCATATGTGCCACTCGACTACAGTGGTACCTCATGTTAAGTACTTAATTCGTTCCGGAGGTCCGTTCTTAACCTGAAACTGTTCTTAACCTGAAGCACTACTTTAGCTAATGGGGCCTCCTGCTGCTGCCACGCCGCCGGAGCCCAATTTCTGTTCTCATCCTGAAGCAAAGTTCTTAACCTGAAGCACTATTTATGGGTTAGTGAAGTCTGTAAGCTGAAGCATATGTAACCTGAAGCGTATGTAACCTGAGGTACCACTGTACTGCGATCGGTGGAATTGGCACTTTTATAGGTGCCACATAGTATCCGCACGGCATCTGTAAGAACTTGGGTCGTTTAGTTCGGTGGCACAAACACTTTGGAACTCCCTGCTTATTGATATCAGGCAGACACCATCACTGCATTCTTCTTGGCGACTGCTGAAAACATTCTTATTTAGACGAGCCTACGCAAGTGTTCAGAAAGTTTGTATGAGTTTTAATTCATTTTTGTCTATTCTACTGTGGCTTTTTACTTTCTGTTATACTAGATTCAAGTAGGTAGCCGTATTTGTCTGCCGTAGTCAAAATAAATTAAAACAATTCTTTCAAAAGACAGTTAAAAAGACTCTTCTTAAAAACCTAAAAACTCCCTTAAAATAATCAAGTCTTCAAAAAAGTTATATGAGCTAAGAAAGACTTTAAAAGAATCCTTCCAAAAGAATTTTAAAATTATAAGGTAGCACCTTAGAGACCAACTGAGTATTTTTAGGTATAAGCTTTTGTGTGCATGCACACTTCTTCAGATACACTGAAACAGAAGTCATGTTTTAATGGTTCTGAAAGGCTGTGGGTGAGCTGAGTTTTGCTTGGACTCTGGTTGAGAGAACCTGGAAGCTGCAAAGGAAGGGTACCCCAGAAGGAAAATGAATTGACACTGATTTATATATAACTTTGTATTAAATGCAACGTCTTTATATGCAACTCTGTATTTTTGTTTAAGCTGTCTGCTGTTGCCACAGCTTTCTGTACACCCGTTAGAGATAATTATAATATAGTGAGTGGTAGAAAAAATAAATAATCAAGTGCTTTATTGGTTAAGTGATCACTTAATTGTTTTTCTCTTTTTTGGTAAACCGCTTCGAGGGTGTGGGTTGTTGTTTTTTTACAACCAATTTCATGAATTGAATATTAACACAGGAATCCCTTTTTTAATGTGAAGGCAGACCTGCCAAAAGCTTTTCTCCTTCAGGCAAACCTGAATAATTCATAATGGTTATCTAGCCCCTCTCTTTAAAAAATAAAAAAACCGTTCACATATTTCCTACATTCAGATTTAAAATAATAATAATAACGTTCGGTTTTTTAAAAAGTTTTTAAACTTGGTAAAGTAAATAAATATAGAGGAAAGCTTTCCCCCTCGGCGCGTCAAGGTGCGGGGAGAAGCTGCCCAGGACGAAATTCTCCCTCCCGTCGCCCCGCCTTAAAGGCACAGGCGCCTTTTCAGGCTCTGCCGGACCAGCGGCGGCGGCAGCCTCCCCCTCCCCGCGGGGAAGAGAGCGAGCCGGTGGAACGCGCAGCCCTAACGGTCCGGGGGGGGAGGGGGAGAGAGAGAGAAAAAGAGGAGCAGCCCCTCCCACTCTGAGGAGAACTCACCCCCTCCGTACACGCCGCCGCTCATGTCCGCTCCGGACTTCACCGCTCGGCCGGCGGCGACACACACACAACGCACAAAATCACCTCAGGCCGCCCCCGACTCTCTCAAACACAAGCTCCGCCCGCTCGACCTACCTTGCTTACAGCCGCCCTCCTGCTAAAGCCAGCCAATAGGGGAGCGAGGCCCTTTCCTCAGCCGGCCTATCGCGGCACAGAAGGCGCCCTCGAGCCAATCGTCGGCGCTCGCCTTCCTTGGGCGGGACCGCCGCTGCGTTTCTTCCCTCTTGGCTTCGGTCCAGGCGGTTGTAAGGTCGCGAGGGGAGTCTCGGAGTGTGGCTGCGGGGAAAGAAACCACGCTCGGTTGCAGATTTTCAAAGAGGGGCGGGGCGGAAGGCGGAGCTGGGAGGAGAATGAGCTTTTAGCGCAGGGGTTGGAGCTGGTCACGTGAATGGCGGCAGCCGGCTTCTTTGATTGGCAGCAGCCAGGTTGCTTTAGCCGGCAGCAAGTCCCAATATGTTCAGTGGGACTTTTGTTTAGTCGTGTCCGACTCTTCGTGACCCCATGGACCAGAGCAGGCCAGGCACTCCTGACTTCCACTGCCCCCCTGCAGTTTGGTCAAACTCATGCTGGTAGCTTCGAGAACACCGTCCAACCATCTTGTCTTCTGTCGTCCCCTTCTCCTTGTGCCCTCCATCTTTCCCAACATCAGGGTCTTTTCCAGGGAGTCTTCTATTCTCATGAGGTGGCCAAATTACTGGAGCCTCAGCTTCAGGATCTGTCTGATTTCCTTAAGAATGGAGAGGTTTGATCTTCTTGCAGTCCATGGGACTCTCAAGAGTCTCCTCCAGCACCATAATTCAAAAGCATCCATTCTTCGGCGATCAGCCTTCTTGATGGTCCAGCTCTCACTTCCATACATCACTACTGGGGAAACCATAGCTTTAACTATACGGACCTTTGTTGGCAAGGTGCTTTTTAAGATGCTGTCTAGGTTTGTCATTGCTTTTCTCCCAAGAACCAGACATCTTTTAATTTCGTGGCTGCTGTCACCATCTGCAGTCATCATGGAGCCCAAGAAAGTAAAATCTCTCACTGCCTCCATTTCTTCCCCTTCTATTTGCCAGGAGGTGATGGGACCAGTGGCCATGATCTTCGTTTTTTCGATGTTGAGCTTCAGACCATATTTTGTGCTCTCCTCTTTCACCCTCATTAAAATCCATACCGCCCTTCATCCGAGGACTACAGAGCTGTTTAGTTATAAAAACACAAAATAATAACACAACACAATCACACTGCCACAAACTAACATACCACCCAGTTTAAAAGGCCATAGATTGCTTAATTAGCCAAAGGCTTGGAGGAAGAGGAATGTTCCCGTATTTATTTATTTTTACAAGAAGGAATAAAGGAAGCAATTAAAAGTCAATGTGAATATTTAATACAGTGGATGTGCCCACCTTCCCAATTCAATCACAAATCCACAGCTGGTACTGTTTTTATTATTATTTATCACTGGCTTTATTAACGGCCTTCTATATAACTGCCTCAAGGCGACTTACACTAAAAAAGTAAATGGAAAGCGTCTTTAAAAAGGGCAGCTGAGTTTGAAGCCACACGCGCCGCCTCAACGAAGTCAAAGCGGCGGACTCCTGGTTAAAATAAAGGGGTGGCAGTTCCACTCTCCATCCAGCAGGGGCCGCTGCCGTTCCCTCCCTCGTTCCATCTTCATATTACCTATCAACGTCACTTTCAAGAAAGGAAGAAAAGAACTCCCTCGTCAAGAGGAAGTGACGTAAGACTGCATCCGCTTCCTGGTTTGAACACGTGCGGGCGTTCTCTTCCGCACACAGTGTGCGCGATGGCGGCGGCGTCTTCTGTGGAGGCGACGAAAGCAACGGCCACCCTGGCGGCTCCCCCTCTCCTTTCCCTGGACCCGGAGAGGCAGAAGGAGTTCCAGGCCAAAGTGCACCGCGTACGCAAGGCGGCTGCCCAGGTGAGAGCGAAAAGAGGAGAATAATAATAATAATAATTTTTTGTTTATACTCCGCCCTCCCCAGCCAAGACCGGGCACAGAAGAAGGGATTTGGTGTCCAGGTGCATCAGTTTTGGGCTACAACGACTTCCATCTGCCCCAGCCTATGGCCCCCTTGTGGCCATGCTGAGACCCTAGATTTCTCCACTTCCAGTGGCGTAGCGTGGGTTGTCAGCACCCGGGGCAAGGCAAGTAATTTGCGCCCCCTAACCCGTGGATTTGCGCCCCTAACCCCCAGATGGTGCGCCCTGCACCCCCAACGCTACGCCACTGTCCACTTCTTTCCTAGGAGTAGCTGTCAAACGTGCGTGTGGTAGAAACTCCATGGAGTTGGACAGAAGCTAGAGCAGCTAGGGCTGATGGGAGTTGTAGTTCAACAACATCTGGGGACCCACAGGTTGAGAAAGGCTGAGCTAGAGTTTCGCTGCTCGGAAGGTGGAGCTTCCTGTTGCTTTTGACGCGACTCTTTTATTTTTCTCCTCTGGAGCATTAGGCATCATGTTACCCATTTGAAAAAGTGTGGGGAGGCCACTTTTTAATCATAACTGTTTCCATGGTGATGGAAGCCTCTTTCATATGTTGCTTCAGTACCACAGAAATAATTTACAACACTCCTATTATTTTTATTATTCGTTAAGTTTCTATATCGCCCTTCATCTGAGGTATACAGGGAGGTTTACAATATAAAAACTGCATGAGGTAGTAATGAGCAAAAACAATAACGTGACTGAGTGGTGCTTGGACAAAAATAAACGCTCCTACTTGTCCACCATACATAAGTACATAAACCACATGTCAGCACTCATACAAAAGTATATAAACCACATGTCCAAAATAGTACAGGAGAACAATCCTGAAGCCATTTTGACTGTCCCTGGCAAGCCAGTTCCTACACCATTGCAATACCATATGGTAAAAATTAAGAATTTGTGGAGTAGCAGCTAAGTTTGCGTCATGCTATTTTATGTATTATCTGAGTGTGAACTCCTAATGGTTGTGTGTGTGTTTCCTTGAGAGCAGGCAATAGAAACTGATGTTGAAAGGCTTTTGAAAAATATTGATGCTTAACAGTGCCAATATTCAGGATGCTGTGAGGAGGCAGCAGCATTTACCAACCCAGCGCATTTAAGATTATATACACACACTGTGCATCTGCAACTGTCATCATGCAGATTTGATGCTTTATTCATTTATTACTTATATATCATGTTTTTCTAGCATTGTGGAGTTCAAAGCAGCCGGCTCAGATGGTCTCCTATTTGGGCACTGCTCCCACCTGCTTAACTTCAGCAAGGCTGCTGCATTTTGTAGTTTCAGGCTGTGCCCCGGGGAATGTTTTTGTCTCCCCACCACCATGTCTCTGCAACTGCTCTGCACAGGGAGATCACCAGAGATAATGAACCAATGCGCACGTGGGTGTATTTTGAAATCTTAATTAATTCCTTCATATATATTACAGAATCAGAAGCTGACACCTGGTGTCATTTACTTGGGCCATATCCCAAAGGGTCTTTCTGAACCACAACTTAAAGAATACTTTGATCAGTTTGGGACAGTTACAAGACTTCGACTTTCAAGGAGTAAAAAGGTAACATTGGGAGGGGAATTATATCTTGTTCTTCTTTCTCCTTAATAAGGTAGAACACTATAAACACCACAAAACATCAACATCCAGCTCACAGCACCCTGGAGAGCTAGGAGGGCACAAAAACTTAAATAGAAAAGTTTGAACTACCCTCCATGCAGTGAAGGATTTCTGATGGGAGGGCTGCCACAGAAAAGATCCTCTGGTGTGTTGTTACTTTTCCATATATTCTTAGGGGTAACACTTCTTAAAAGGCTTCAATTAAATTCTTCCCCCTTCAACCAGGCCCTATCACTCCTTACAGCGGGCAGTTGTAGTTTCTGGAGTCATTTATGTTGGCCGTCAGAACAATATCAATGTATATTTATTTATTTATTGAATTTATATACCACCCTATACCCGGAGGTCTCAGGGCGGTTCACAGAGTATATAATTTAACATGTAGGCTCTCTGTGGTCATTAAATTAAACCAATGGGCATGTCTGTATATTTGTCTTACTTTAAGAAATATGTTTGCAGTAAAAGTAGTTCATTGGGCTCAGAAATACTTTTTCTCTAAGATCCTTCAACCAAGAAAAAATAGTGTTCAGCACAGATACATTTTAGCATGTAAATATATTTCAAGGTTTATCTCCTTATCTTTAACAGACTGGGGGCAGCAAAGGTTATGCGTTTGTGGAATTTGAATATGATGAAGTTGCTAAGATCGTTGCAGATACCATGAACAACTACCTTTTCGGTGAACGACTTTTGAAATGTGAGTATGAATGAGTTTCTTGCCCAAAAGGAAAATTGAATGTGGCCGTTCTGAAGCAGTAACATCAGTTTCCAAACCTTGCCACAGTCTGGTTTACAGAATATCATTTCTCTGAAAACTGTCCTCAAACCTGCCTGTTACTTTGTCTTTTCTCCCAAAGTCCTTGTATCTCTTCAGCCACCTCTTCCCACCCCCTTCTGTCTTTTCCCCCTTGGTACTTGCAGATACCCTTTCTCCCAAAGAGAGCAATTGACACACAAGGCCCTGTGACCTCCTGGAATACCCTCTATTAAGATAAGGTGCAAGCTGCAGTCACCTTTCTCAGGAAACTGCCTGTTAAACCACATTTGCAATGGCATTAAAAAGGCATTGTGTACTGCTTAGTAGGAATTTCCTCCCTTCCCAGCGCTGGCCACAGTTGTGTGGTGTGTTTTTGAAGTGGCTCCCAACTGCATAGCTCTCTGTAGTGCATTGGAATTGCTATTGTTCATGGTGACTCTTGGCTTGAAAACAGAAAAGGATTAGTGAGTCCTGTTCTCTCAAGCAAGTTTAACTGAGCTGGCCCATGGGAGAGTTGAACACCTGAGAAAACCTTGTTCATAATTCTCTTATTAAAGATTCAGACATAGCTTCAGGGTGAATTTATGTGAGGCAGCCTTCCCAGTACTATTAATGAAGCAGCCAAACAATGCTTTCCACTTCATTATAATTCAATTCCAGCAGATGATAGAATTGTTCTGAGAGCTGGGTGACAGTCTTTGAAGAAGTCAGCCCAAGTGCATACATAAGAGAAGGTGGAAAGCTATTGGGTATCGGCCAGATGTTGACAACTCTGTGCCAGAAATAGAGGTCAAGGCAGGTGGATGAACATGACTAGGTGCTTCTCCTTGTGTACTGAGAATCCTAAAACACAGCAATATTTTATTCCTGCCCAGTGTAAAGGACGGTTTAGATATGGGAATTAAGAGTAGTGCTTTTGTAGTGATCCAGAGCATATAATTGGGGAACACGCAACTTAACATGAAGATTCCCATGCTTTGGTAAATACTGCTCCATTTTTCAAGGCTTCCATATTGATTTTTGGTGTAACGTGTTTGTGATGCAGGCCAGTTTATGCCTCCTGAAAGGGTGCGTGAAAACCTGTTCAAAGGTAGTGAGAAAATGTTCAGCAAGCCGTCCTATCCAGCAGTGAAACGCTACAACCGGAGGCGAACAACCCAAGAGAAAGCAAAGATGGTGCAGCGGTTGCTGAAGAAGGAACGGCAGTTGCGGAAAAGGCTGGCTAAGAAGGGAATCGAATATGATTTTCCTGGCTTTGTAAGTGAATGCCCTGCCCACTCCCCCAAAGGTTGACATACAAACGTGTTAAGTCAAGTGCTAATTGCAAAGTATGTGCCTTAAACAGGGATTGTGAATGGTAATATTGTCATTGAGCAAGCGAAAGATCTGTGAATGTTTTACTCAGTAAAAGAATGGAGTCTTTGGGCCTTTTCACAAAGGACACAGAGGCAAACCCTGGCTTGTCGCCCAGTGTGCATCCAGCACAGATCTACAGCTTCCTGAAAGATGGTCACCTACCTATGTGATACATGTGTCTGCAAACATATTTCTAGCCTTCACTCTTAACACATTTTGGTCTACCCACATTTTGGTCTACCAGTAAAAGAACTAAGGTCAGACTTGTAAACAGCCACTTATCTAGTCTCTGATGTTGAGTAACCATTACTTCCAGGTGAGCAGATAGGAAAGCTTTTGTAGAATAGATGAGTTTTTCCTATCAGGTTTCTGATGTGTCACAAGTAACTACGATTGGTATGTATTTTGTTAAGCCCACAAGGTACTAGTCTGCCTATTAAAAACACCTGAAAATAAGCAATGTGTGATGTGGCCCTAAGCTATCATAACAGATCCCAACTGAGCTGGAGTGAAATTGGGTTTTGTAGCCCTTTATTGCTTATTAAGAAAAAGGCACAATTCTGGGACAGTATTTTAATCTTGTTTTGATGGCAGGATACCATTTTGTGTGTTTGTGTGTGTTGTATAAATGGATGGTATTTTAATCATACTAAATGCAGTGGTGCCCACAAAGGACATTTTGGCTGTGAAAGCAGGTTGCACAGGGATCATGTTGATGCTGAGCCTCTTTTCCATAGGCCGCTGAAATGCCTCTGATTAAGAAAAAGAAAAAGAAGCTTTCAAAACCAGACTCGAGCATGAATGTGTCTGTGAGCAGTGAGGTAAGTTTAAAGTGTTGATCTTCCCAAAGAATAGTAGTAAGAAAGGGTTTGGGTTTTTTAGTCAATTGAATTCCTGTCATGGTCCTATCTCTGGGAGATATTTTGAGGTGTGTGGGTGGCCAAATAGGAACAAAATTATTGGACCTCTGCAGAGTGGAAGTTTGGCCTTCATACAACCCCTCTAGAGAGTCTGACACCTTTGTGTTCATTTTGTCTCATGGCATCCCATCACCAGCCCTTTCCCCTTATGCAATCTCCTGGTAGGATGGGACCCTGGGGAGCAAATTGGTAGCCGCGAGGAGAGGGAAGCTAAGTTCTGTTTCGTGAGCAGAGGTCTGTTCATGCAGTGCTGAGATAATGCCCTTCACCTTTAACATCGTGATGGTCCAACAGAATTTAGCAACACCCTTCTCTCTCATATCCAGGATCCTACCCCCGTGTGTACCCCATCATTTCTTGAACGGCGAAAATCTGAGCCAGAAGATAGCGATGACAAAGAAATAACTTTCAAACTACCACCTGCAAGTATAAAGACTGCTGCACAAAAAGCCAAAACAGCAAAGCTGCAAAGAAAAACAGCTGGCACGAAAAGGAAATGCAAAACTTAAAATATTTCTTCAGCCAAAGGACACATTCATTTCACAAGGAGTTTCCAAGCAGTCCTGATTTTAGAGAGTCTTGCGTAGTTACAATAGTTGATCCTCACATCAATCTCCAATCAAAACTATATTTCCTAAGTATAACAAGCCAGTGTTCCAGTATCACAAGGAGAAATAGTTTTAGAATCTGCCGACTTGGACCTATTTCTGACCTACTGGGTGGGAAGGAGAGCTGAAATGTACTGTCTTAAGCATTTTAACTAAAGTGTGTGGCTGGTATAAAAAATGTCACAGATGACCGGAGAGTAAACATGTATAAATTGTCAGCAGAAACAGGATATTGAGGAATTGTTTTTTCCAACTAGGACTCATTTGAAATTAAGTTCAAATAAAAAAATGTTGAAATTCACTGGAGTAGTGTGTTAAATTATTGAAAACAGTGGTTATCAGCCATGTAAATGGTTTAAAGTACAGTGGTACCTTGGTTCTCGAATGGCATAGTTGCCTAACAAATCGGCTCCCGAATGCCGCAAACCCAGAAGTAAGTGTTCCGGTTTGCAAACATTTTTCAGAAGCCAAATATCTGGCGTGGCTTCCGCTTGAGTGCAGGAAGCTCCTACAGCCATTTGGAAGCCGCGCCTTGGTTTTCGAATGGTTTCGGGGACTCCTGGAACGGATTAAGTTCAAGAACCAAGGTACCACTGTATACAGAATTGGAGAAAGGTAGTGGCTCAGTGAGGGACGCGGGTGGCGCTGTGGGTTAAACCACAGAGCCTAGGGCTTGCTGATCAAAAGGTCGGCGGTTTGAATCCCCGCAATGGGGTGAGCTCCCGTTGCTTGGTCCCTGCTCCTGCCCACCTAGCAGTTTGAAAGCACGTCAAAGTGCAAGTAGATAAATAGGTACCACTCTGGCAGGAAGGTAAACTGCATTTATGTGTGCTGCTCTGGTTCGCTAGAAGCGGCTTAGTCATGCTGACCACATGACCCGGAAGCTGTACGCCGACTCCCTCAGCCAATAAAGCGAGATGAGCGCCGCAACCCCAGAGTCGGTCACAACTGGACCTAATGGTCAGGGGTCCCTTTACCTTTAGTGGCTCAGTGACAGGGCGCATGCTTCAGATGCATAAAGTCCCAGGCTCAATCCTTGTCCTCTCCAGGTAAAGCTGGGAATGGCCCCTGCCTGCAACCCCTGGAGACCTGCTTCCAGTCCGTGTAGACTAGGTGTGGGCCCTCCAGAACTTGCTGCAGTCTACAACTCCAGTCAGGTCCAGCAAGCATTGCCAGTGGCCAGGAATGATGGGAAATGCGGTTCATCGACATCTGGAGAGACTAATTCTCCACACCTGGCACAGACAACATTGAGCTAAATAAGTCAATGGGTCTGACTCTGTTTAAGGCAGCTTCCTTTGTTGTTTGTCTGCTGGATTAGTGCCACTGCAACATGTATTGTGGCATGTCAGTACCGCTATTCTGCCTGGCACCATTACTGCCATTTGTCTGGTAAGTTGTGGAGCAGACAGCAAAGTGGCGTCTCTTACACCTGTCCCAGTGTGCCCAAAGGTGCACTGTCTACTACTTAGAGCACCTTGCGCCACTGCTTAGTTACATATAGCTTGGCAATTGGGACAGTTTTGATGTTCATTATTCATCAAGGTGGGCAAGATGGTATGGGTGGTGGTTAGGGCGTTGGACGAGGACCTGGGAGATCAGGGTTCAAATCACAACTGCTGCAAAGCTCATTGAGAGACCTTGGGCCAGTCACTGCCTCTCAGCCTAACCCACCTCACGGGGTTGTTTGTGGGAGATTATAGGAGGAGAAGGACCACATCTGTCACCTTGAGCTCCTCGGAGAGAGAAAGTTGGGATACAAATGCAATAAATCCTGTAATTCTAAAGGAACATGCATTTGTTGTCACTTGCCTGCTGCCAAGCAGCTGCTGATAATTGTTGCATTCTGCTATCATTCTGCTTTTTGTTCATTCACCGTGGGAATAACCTTCCTGGTAATATATTGGGATGGTAAATATATATAATTGCTGTGCCTTGATGAGCAAGAAAGCCATCTAAGGTATTTATTGTATCTGTTGCCTTTGTGAAAAGGTGTTTGTGGGTGTACTTAATGCATAAATGTGCCATGCCCTGAAAGTTTTTACTCAAGGATTCAGCTTTCTGTCGCCATCATCCCTACTCCAATTATGTGCTGAATTGGTAAAATAATAACAATAAATGAAGCATTCACCCCTTTTTTCAAACACATTGCATTTAATCATGATAGCATTTTGAAATGAAGAGGCCACTAAATATGCACATTTTCACAACAAAGTGAGAGTGTGAATAAGATTTACGGTAACCTAGTTGAAGGCAACAAAACTGCCTTTAGTTTTCCTTCTACAAAAAAGAAAGATACTGCACATCACAAGGGGGCAGGATTTCTTGCGAGCTTAGAAAGCCCGGTTTCCCTCCTGCATTCATTAATGGTGCTTCTGGTCTTTGAGCTCAGGGAGGTTTAAGCAATTCCTGATTCAAGACCAGAAACTGGAAAAGGGGAATTGGCATTCTGGGTGAGAGAGAGAGAAAGAGAAAATGAAAGCCCTTTCTGAAAGCAGAAGGTTATTGTTTCAGTAGCAGGCGAAGCATAAAATCAACGAGACCTAACTGAGAAAACAAAGGTTGGTCGTTTTATGCCTTGACCTACAAAGGTTCTTACATCTGTTATCTTCAACTTGTCTTACTACATAATGTTATTAGGCAAGACATTCTAAAGCAAAGTTGTTGCCATGCGGAAAGATCAACCGCTAACAAATGCAAACATTTCTAGGACACTGTTTAGAAATTCAGCTTGCACAGATCAAAGCAGTCGAATAGGCATTGCATAGGAGCAACTCAAGCTGTGTCCATTATTGTATATATGATGCAGAGAAAAGATCAAATTTCTAGTATTTATCACTAATTTGATTAAAAGTACTGTGTCCACATTGCTACAGGTAGTACGGGCTCAAGTCTGCATAGCACTTAAGGTAAGTCATACTAATTAAACCAGTCTTGTGTATACTTGAGCACGTTCCACGTGGATCGAATATTAGGATCCATTTCTTGAGTAAATAAGTAGTGGCATATGTGTCACTGCAATAATCCAGTTTGCAAGATCAGGCTGTCACTGTGGCACCGTCAGGAAATCTGTCCCACGGAAAAATTACATCCCCCCCACCAGCCCCTGTATTTTACAGTAAGCCCGCAACTTATACACATTTAAACTTGTGCACATTCAGATTTATGTGCTTGGCACACACACAAAATAATACTAACAAAAGTGGTGGACATCCAGGAAAAACGACTTTGGCAATCCCACCTGCCATTGCACCCAATGTCTTTTGCTTACCTGCGATTTTGGCTTTAGGCATGATGCCAGGAAGGTAAATCCTGAGTGCTTACTGTATTTAAAATGTTACCTCTAGGATTAAGGCTACCATAACTTTAATTGAAGAGAATTTTAGGAGGTGACTTTGGCAGCTTAAGTAGCTCATGGGGTGGGGGGGTTGCACGGGAATTATTATTGAACGCTGATGTCCACGGCTAACTTAAGGCACTTCATTTCTCAGTAAAGATTTAGTAGCAGAGGAAGTGATGTCACAAGACCTTGTTTCATGAAACTCAATTTATGTCTGAAAAATAGACTACTGGGCATCACTTAGCGCAATGTGGTTATCAATAATTAAAACAGGACATCCCTTCCTAAGTAGCACAGTTGGCCCACATACAATTCAATGGCACATTTCCTTGCAGCAGCTTCATTTCATGCATTTGTTGCTTTGCCAAAGCCAATAAAGTACAATTCACAATGGATTCCCACCCTCCACTGCCCATTTGGTCTTAGAGACACATTATTCTAGTCACCAACAGCAAGTTGAGACTGTGTAAAGGTGGGAATCCCACTGCCCACCATTAAATAATGCTTAAATTAATTAAAGAATGCTTAAATTAATTAAAGAGAGCCAGTGTCGTGTAGTGGTTAAGAGCGGTAGACTCGTAATCTGGTGAACCAGGTTCGCTTCCCCGCTCCTCCACATGCAGCTGCTGGGTGACCTTGGGCCAGTCACACTTCTCTGAAGTCTCTCAGCCTCACCCTTCTCACAGAGTGTTTGTTGTGGGGGAGGAGGGAAGGGGAGAATGTTAGCCACTTTGAGACTCCTTCGGGTAGTGATAAAGCGGGATATCAAATCCAAACTCTTCTTCTTCTTCTTCTTCCTCCTTCCAAGTGTCTGAAAAGTAGGGATGTGGACATCTTTATTTTAAAAGTCGTGGAAGTGACTACTCACATGCAACTATGCTTTAAAGTAACTTTCCCAACCCTCTAGAAGTACAGTTGAACTACAGTTCCCGTCAGCAGCAGACAGTATAGCCCAACTGAGATGGAAAGTCTGATACTATCTGGCAGTCACCAGACTGGGGAAGACTGCTTTAAAGTCAACATTAAGGATAAAGTCATTCTCTCTCATGCTATATATCTATTTTGGTGTATGGCTATTATTGGGACGCGGGTGGCGCTGTGGGTTAAACCACAGAGCCTAGGACTTGCCCATCAGAAGGTCGGCAGTTTGAATCCCCGTGATGGGGAGAGCTCCCGTTGCTCAGTCCCTGCTCCTGCCAACCTAGCAGTTCGAAAGTACGTCAAACTGCAAGTAGATAAATAGGTACTGCTCTGGCGGGAAGGTAAACGGCATTTCCGTGCGCTGCTCTGGTTCGCCAGAATGACCAGGAAGCCACATGACCCAGAAGCTGTACGCCAGCTCCCTCGGCCAATAATGCGAGATGAGCGCTGCAACCCCAGAGTCGGCCACAACTGGACCTAATGGTCAGGGGTCCCTTTACCTTTACCTATGGCTATTATAGGTAGCATGAAGAGAAGCCTTCTAAGAGCTGGAGATAGCAGCTATGGCTTGTATCTGAGCCACGCTCATTGGACCCCTTGGAATAGGCTATTGTAACTTGCCCATTAGTTTTAACAGGTCTACTCTGAGTATGGCTCAGTTGGGTACAACTGTGGGTTGTATCCATGGACTTCCACTTGCACAATGTCACTTCCCTCTCCGCCTCCCATGCACCCCTCTTTTCTGGGGGTTCTCCCAACCCTGTGGAGCAGATTCAGGGGGAGGGGGCACAGGTATAGATAGGAAGCAGAGGAGAAATTATGTTGCGTAAGTAGAATTCCTTGCATTAATGGAATGGCTTTGTCTGATACAACCCCCTGTGTTTAAATATAAAAATCCATGAACCCATTGACCCTGATTAATCACGAAATATCCTTTAGGTGGCCGGGAGGTCAATTGTCCATTCCAAGGGTGGACGTGCACATCTGAGAGAAGCGAGTGAATAAATCTCTCAACTTTATGTCCTCCTTTATGCCAGTTTGTGCTTGTTGTAGGTTTGCCTCGGGCTTGTGTAACTTACAATCCACCAAACCAAGCACCTTCCACTAACCCCATACTGTGGTTAGTTGGACAGGTATCTGTACAGATGCCTTGTTTCAATTTATTTTCCTCCCTACTTGCCCAGGTAGATTAGCACTGCTGTAAAGTGTGCATGCGCTTTATGAATAATATCCATAGCATAATAAAAAGGTTTAAAAGGGACAGAGGGAATGAACAAACAAACAAAAAATTCAGCTCTCTCTCACACACACCTGAACAGGACTAAGCTACAGTAACAGTTTTACAGGAAGAGTTAAGCGTTAAGAGATGGTGCCCATGCTAATAACTGAAATCAGGAGCGTCCATTCTGCTGCAATTAAACGCTTGATTATCTCTTCCCACCTTGCTTTTGGTACAATAACAAAACCATTAGGCTTTTATTAGGAGAGTTTAATATTTGCCTTTGCATATCTGCAGGAACCGAAGACCTAATGGTACTAATATGAAGCCGTGTAAGAGTGCAGGTTCCTAGAATTATGTATAATACAAGGTGCTTTTTCCTCCTTGAAAGTTTCCTGCTTTCTAGATGTCAGCTGCTGCTTTGGCTGAGGATCATCTCAAGCAAGCAGCCATATTGCATGAAAGTGGCAGGGAAATTATCCTGCCCCACAGCATGCAGGTAAGAGATGGGCAGCATTCAGCTGCAAGGCAACCATTTATCTGGGCTCTTCTTAGAATCCTGAATGTCTCTGAATTTTGCTAGTCCTTATGAGTAAATGCTTGCTCAAGGAAACCCTTCCCACCGCAGCATATTCACACGTTTTTGCTTGTTGACTGTGAAGAAGCTGGGCTTTGTTACTGTGGGCTACTGGTATGGACTGTTATCTCTACATACAGTGGTACCTCGGGTTACATACGCTTCAGGTTACATACACTTCAGGTTACAGACTCCGCTAACCCAGAAATAGTACCACGGGTTAAGAACTTTGCTTCAGGATGAGAACAGAAATTGTGCTCCGGCGGTGTGGCAGCAGCAGGGAGGCCCCATTAGCTAAAGTGGTGCTTCAGGTTAAGAACAGTTTCAGGTTAAGAACGGACCTCCGGAATGAATTAAGTACTTAACATGAGGTACCACTGTATTTGCTTGTTCCCATTAAGCCACGACTTGGCTTACACTTATGTACAAACCAGGTCACTGAGGTTCTTCCTAGCTCAGTGGCAGAGCTGTCGGAACACACCGGGGCAGGGCACACGCAGCCCCCAGAGTGAAACAGACCTCTCCGGGCGTCTTCCTGTGTGGTGTAGTGGTTAAAAGCGGTAGTCTCGTAATATGGTGAACCGGGTTCGCGTCTCCGCTCCTCCACATGCAGCTGCTGGGTGACCTTGGGCTAGTCACACTTCTTTGAAGTCTCTCAGCCTCACTCACCTCACAGAGTGTTTGTTGTGGGGGAGGAAGGGAAAGGAGAATGTTAGCCGCTTTGAGACTCCTTAGGGTAGTGATAAAGCAGGATATCAAATCCAAACTCTTCTGATGATGATGATGAAGCACAGCCTGGGATGTTCACAAATCAATCCCAGTGCGCAGCAGCGACACATATCTAAAGACATGTGCACACTCTGTCAGCAGAGTATAGCAGAAACGATCACGGAGTGTAACATTCTAAGTGATTTATTAAGCAATATATACAGGACAAGGGACGCGGGTGGCACTGTGGGTTAAACCACAGAGCCTAGGACTTGCCGATCAGAAGGTCGGCGGTTCGAATCCCTGCGACGGGGTGAGCTCCAATTGCTCAGTCCCTGCTCCTGCCAACCTAGCAGTTCGAAAGCACGTCAAAGTGCAAGTAGATAAATAGGTACTGCTCCGGTGGGAAGGTAAACAGTGTTTCCGTGCGCTGTTCTGGTTCGCCAGAAGCGACTTAGTCCTGCTGGCCACATGACCCGGAAGCTGTATGCCGGCTCCTTTGGCCAGTAAAGCAAGATGAGCGTCGCAACCCCAGAGTCGGTTACGACTGAACCTAATGGTCAGGGGTCCCTTTACCTTTACCTTATATACAGGACAAAGCAGTCATGGCGTCCTCTCACATCTTCTCCAAGACAGAGAGAGAGAGAGAGAAATAAAGGACAAAAGTACAGTACAGCGGAAGAGAGATAAGACTGACTTCCGTTCTCACACTTTCCAAGCCTAGAAAGTAAACAGTGACATGGGATGTAACAATCACACATCCAGCAATGAAGGAGTGAAATGCTAACAATAGCATGAGGGGCCACAAGGGCGGTTGGTAGAGGGTGCAAATTGGTAGAGGGTGCAAAATTTTAACACCCAGTGCTGCCTCAATACAACTGCGTACTTCCGTCGCTGGGCTCTGTTGAAAATGGCTTCTCCATGCAAACCAGGAAGTGGCTTCTCCATACAATGGAATGACTCTTCTTTTCTTAACTGTGATCTCCTGGGTGATGGGATGCTGTTAGGCAGTTGAATGTGCATGTGTACTCTGTCCGTTTCCTTCCCACTCATCCCCTTCTGCATGGCCCTGGGTGCTGGCAAGCCATGCTACGTCACTGTCCTAGCTAACGTCTCACCTCTTGTTCATTTTTCATGTGGATTTCCATATTTGCATTGGGACATCTAGGTACAATGGTGCAAAGACAGCTTTTGAAGGATATGTCAGCCCTTCCTGGAAAATGCCCCATTTTAAAAAACATGTTTCCTTCACAAACAGAACATCTCTCGTTTGTAATTTTGTGAATTCCCCATTTGTGTCCCAGGGCAGCATTTCATACCCTCCAACATTTCTCCAATGAAAATAGGGACGTCCCATTCCATAATGATAATTTTACTATTTATACCCCACACATCTTACTGGGTTGCCCAGCTTTCAACATATATAAAAACATAATAAAACATTAAACATTAAAAAAACCAACTTCCCTATACAGGATTGCCTTCAAACTGCTTGAGGGTCAGATAACTCCATACCCGCCAACATTTCTCCAGTGAAAATAGGGACATCCTAAGGAAAAGTAGGGCATTCCGGGATCAAATCAGAAAACAGGATGGCTTATTTGAATCAGGGTTGTCCCTGGAAAATAGGGACACTTGGGGGGTCTGGCATTTTTCTGTTACACGTGCACACACTTGTTTTTATGACTTTTGGATAATGTTGAAATGTTGATTATTGTAAAAGACCTCATAGGGCTGCAATCCAAACCACACTTTCTAGGCAGTAAGCCTCACTGAACATGGTGAGACTTACATCTGAGTAAACATCTGAAGGATTGTGCTCTAAATACATTTTCTGGATCATAATATCTCTGCTTGACAGAATTGACCTGGATATTGCCAGCATTTCAACTGGTCTTTATAATTGCCCCTTTAAGAACAGTACCCGCTGTTTGATTAGCCAGTGATCGTGTGTAGTGCCATGCCATAAATTGCTTCTCCTGCTGGTTTCTGCATATCAGACTCATGCTCAGAGGAAAGGAGCAGGCCAAGAACTATTCATGGGGTCTTTCTTCCTGTCCACTTGACAATTTTATCAATTATCCAAGGAGCAGTTAAGCTTTCCTTACGTGAAACTAGTGTGATTTTTGTGTGTGCGTGGAACAGACTTGGTAACACCGAAGCCACATGGGTTATTGTGTGTTGTAATGAGGTTGCTGTGTGCTTCCCAGCAGCCATCCCACTTGCTTTCCCAGAAGCAGAAGTGGCAACAGAGCACTTAGCAATTCAAGCTACTTCCCGTTTCTGCGCTGCCATCTGGTCTAAGCTACATTTCTGCACAAGGATGACCCCAGGGGATTTCAGTGGCTCCCAGAGAAACCTCTTAGTGCGATTAGATAGATAGATAGATAGATAGATAGATAGATAGATACCGGTAGATGATTAGATAGATAGATAGATAGATAGATAGATAGATAGATAGATAGATAGATAGATGATAGATAGATATCCTTCCTTCCTTCAATTCCAAGGCAATTTGGGCTCAGAGACAGTACCCCTTAAGGTGCCCTATTTTCTGAGTTTGATTTTTCCTTCCCTCCCTCCACAGGGATACTACAATCGGATGGTTCAGGAGCATGGCAGCATTAAGAGAGGGCTATTAGCTCAATGGCAGAGCAACTGCCTGCAATGCACACAGTTCCAGATTCAGCCCACAGCATCTCCAGGCGAGGCCAGGAATGCCAGCTGCCTGAAACCCTGGAAAGTCATTGCCACCAATCAGTGGATGATACTGAGCTTGGCAAACCAATGGTCTGACTTCCTGTGTTCCATTGAAGCTTCCATTTTACCAATCAGGCTCTCAGCCTATCTAGCTCCATACTGTATGCTATGGCAGTGGCTGAGGGTCTTTCCCCTCCATCACCTGCTGCCTGTTTCACTTAGAGAAGCAAGGATTGAACTCGAGACCTTCTATATATAAATCGACGCCTGCTTCTTGGGAGAAAAGCAATGACAAAGCTTGAAAAGCAGAGACTTCACCTTGCCAACAAAGTTCCATATAGTTAAAGCTATGGTTTTCCCAGTAGTGATGTATGGAAGTGAGAGCTGGACCATAAGGAAGGCTGATCGCCGAAGAATTGATGCTTTTGAATTATGGTGCTGGAGGAGACTCTTGAGAGTCCCATGTACTGCAAGAAGATCAAACTTAAGGAAATCAGCCCTGAGTGATCACTGGAAGGACAGATCGTGAAGCTGAGGCTCCAATACTTTGGCCACCTCATGAGAAGAGAAGACTCCCTGGAAAAGACCCTGATGTTGGGGGAAATGGAGGGCACAAGGAGAAGGGGACGACAGAGGACGAGATGGTTGGACAGTGTTCTTGAAGCTACCAGCATGAGTTTGACCAAACTGCAGGAGGCAGTGGAAGACAGGAGTGCCTGGCGTGCTCTGGTCCATGGGGTCACGAAGAGTTGGACACGACTAAACGACTATACAACAACAACATATGTAAAACACCAGCTCTATCACCAAGCTGTGGAACTTCTCCAAAAGCCAAGATCAACCTCCCTTAACCTTTGCAGCAGGTGTGGAAGATTTGTGGCTATTTTTGCTGCCAGTTAGCAGAACTCGGTGTGCTGAGTTGAGTAGCAGGAGCCGTTTTGAGTGTCTCCCTCAATATTTTGCCGAAACGGCAGAAGATCAGTCTAGATCCAGCCATTTGGGCAGGGAGCTGTTACACAGGGAAACCCAATTTAGACAGAATTCCCTTTGGTAAACCTCGCAGAGAAATCCACCTTGCTTTTATCAAGCTATTTTAAAATGCCATCTGTATGGGCATCCACATCTGCAGCAGCAGCAGCAGCAGCAGCAGCAGCAGCAAATCGCCCAGAGATTGTTATCTGTTAGGAGGAGTAGAAATGGGCCATTGATATGCAAGTAGCGTTACATCTACAAGCCGAGAAGCTATTTTTAGCTTCAAATGTAGCTTAATATAGCAACAGCAGCTCAGTCCATTTCTCATCTCACCCCCTGAAGCCTACAGATTTTCTTTTCCCTTTAAACCCTGTAATGATCGCAGATGGTGCCCAAAAGAAGGATAAAGCCAGATAAAGGTCACGACTGCCGAGTGTGAAAGTCTATTTATTTGAAATTGTTGCAGTTTGCGCCTCACTGAACATGGTGTGTGTGTGTGTGTTGTGCTGTGTTGGGAGGAATGCACAATTACATTTGCTTCAGAAGAATAGAAATGTCGAATTTCTGAATGCTGGTGGTTAAATAATGGCTCAAGCCGCTTCCTAACCTAACATTACTACTTTGCGGGCAGAATTCAAACACATACCAGAAAACTCAGGTGGTTTTAGAACACCTGAGCAACAGACTCATTTCCACCCCAGGTTGGTCCTTTTTGCGGTAAGGAAACCGCATCGGCAAGTGTGGGACAACAACTTATTGATGTGACATGGTATAACCTCCACACAAACAAACCAGGATGGATGCTCAATAAACAAGCCATCCAGAAGTGACCGAAAATGAATTGATGATGTGATATATCTCTATTTTTGCATATATGAATCTACTATGCAGAGGGAAGGGTTAAAAACACCTCACCTTTCCTGCAGTTCCTCCACATCTGCCATATATATATATTTTTTTTTCTCAGAAAAACTCAGAAAAACTCTTCACAAGCTCAAGAGGTCAAGACACGAAAGCTTTAGCAACTAATCCACACCTAATGACCCTCCTAAGTGGTACTCAGAATATCACTCAAGAAATCACTCAAGATATCCCTCAAGTAATTAATGAACAAAAGAAGAAAAGGCACAATAACCTGGGAACTTCCTCTCTGCCCAGAACGTTGGAGGCTATACACCACACCCCCTCAACAGTATTTATAGGAACTCAAACACTGAGATCCTGCTCTGTTCTAGTAACAAGAAGCCGAAAGCACCAGCCTGAAGATGACGAGTGAGACCTCGTCGAAACGTCGCCTAGACACCCCAACTCTTACACGGGAAGATACCCGAAAACACCAAAACCTGCATTCCTGTACCCGTGAAAATCTACGAAAGCAAATATATATATATATATATATATATATATATATATATATGATCATTCAAAAGCAAGCAGGTAAAGATAAAAAGGTAAAGGACCCCTGGACGGTGAAGTCCAGTCAAAGGTGACTATGGGGTTGCTGCACTCATCTCGCTTTCAGGCCGAAGGAGCTGGCGTTTGTCCACAGACAGCTTTCCGGGTCATGTGGCCAGCAGGACTAAACCACTTCTGGTGCAATGGGACACCGTGACAGAAACTAGAGTGCACGGAAACTTCCCACCGCAGCGGTCCCTATTTATCTACTTGCGCTGGTGTGCTTTCGAACTGCTAGGTTTGCAGGAGCTGGGACAGAGCAATGGGAGCTCACCCCGTTGCGGGGATTTGAACCGCCAACCTTCTGATCAGCAAGCCCAAGAGGCTCAGTGGTTTGGACCACAGCGTCACCTGCTCCCTATAAGCAGGACCTGACTGTTGACCATGGTGGTTTGAGCTAATGGGCTTTGAAGGCCAACAACATAGGGGAGCCAAAGGATCCCCATCCCTGCTATAGACACTAGTGAGCTTGATGGACCAATGGGCTGACTTTGGTTAAGGCTGCTTCCTACTATTGCACTGCACTGCTCAGCTGCAATCCTTATGTGGCAGACGTTCTTATGGAACATTATGGGACTCCTCTTCCAGGCTAAGTCTGTATCAACTTGCTTTGTAAACGGCTGGCATCTCCTCAAAAGGTCCATCCACAGTCAGCTGCCAGCCTTCAACTCTCCTGGCCGAACAAAAGTGCCGGGCCCCCCCTCAGGCGTTCTGTTCATATTTTCCTTTTGCCCTTTCTGCCTGGTTTTGAAGTCCTTGTTGTCTTTGATGGCGAAGCAGCACCATGACAGTTTCAAAACATGTTCTTCTTTCAAGCGGCCCCCCTCAGTGAGCAGCAGGTCTCCACCCTCAGAGCCGGCAGCACTTTGCCATTCATTTTCACTGCCCCCCGATGTGGGTGCTCCCCACCCCAAATCAGGGCTTGCGGCTAGCCTTTTGGGCCTCCCAAACCACCCCTTTCAAACCATCCATTTGACGTCAATGCACCTTTGGGGGAGCAGTTGCTATTTTCTCCATGACTGATAAAAGCAAGGCTTGCTGATATAGCTTATCAAAGGACAAGGGGATTGGCAGCTCAGTGGGCTTCTCAAGAGGATGCCACCTTTGATGCTTGAAAGGGACCTTTTCGTCCACACGTTAATAGTTTTGAGAGGAGCCACAGCTGTGTCTTACATGCCTTCAGCCTTCAGAAAGAGTAATTAGGAAAAGCTTAAGGCAGGAACAGGAGGGGTGAAAGCAAACATGTCCTATTTCGTGATGGGGCCAGGTTCAAGGCTATTGTGTTAAATTACAAGGTCCTTCAAAATTTGGGCCTGCCATACCTCAAGGACTGCTTGAACCCTTATTTCCCTGTCTTATCACTGAGGTATTTCGCAGAGTGGCTTTTCATGCTCCCCCATGGCTTGGGTTCATGGCTAGCTCAGTTGGTTAGAGCGTGGCGCTGATAATGCCAAGGTTGCAAGTTTGAGCCTCATATTATTCCTGCATATTCCTGCAATGCAGAGGGCTGGACCAGAAGATCCTCAGGGTCACTTCCAATTTTATGATTCCACTAGGAGCCATGTGTTCAATATGGTGGACCAGATTTTATGGAGCTCCCTTCTAGGTAAGGTAAAGGTTAAGGACCCCTGGACGGTTACCGTATTTTTCGCTCCATAGGACGCACTTTTTCCCTCCCAAAAAGTAAGGGAAAAAGTCTGTGCGTCTTATGGAGCGAATGTGTGTTCCCTGGAGCCAAATCGCTGTTGTCTTGTGCTCCTGGGCTGCTCTTTGGGGGTGGGGGGAGGAGCCACGGTGCTGTGCCGGCAGCCTCTGCTTTCCCCTGAAGTCCCGACAAGGTTTGCAAGGTTTGCAAGCAGCGGGAAGGCTGTGCGCTCCCGGGCTGCTCCCCCCCCCCGTGGGGGGAGGAGCCACACGGCTCTGCCTACAGCCTTTGCTTTCCCCTGAAGTCCCGACAAGGTTTGCAAGGTTTGGAAGCAGAGGGAAGATTGTGTGCTGCTGGGGTGCTTTTTGGGGGTGGGGGGAGGAGCCACACTGCTCTGCCTACACCCTTTGCTTTCCCCTGAAGTCCCGACAAGGTTTGCAAGGTTTGGAAGCAGAGGGAAGATTGTGTGCTGCTGGGGTGCTTTTTGGGGGTGGGGGGAGGAGCCACACTGCTCTGCCTACAGCCTTTGCTTTCCCCTGAAGTCCCTGCAAGGTTTGCAAGCAGAGGGAAGGCTGTGTGCTCCTGGGGTGGAGGGTGGAGGGTGGGGAGCAGCAAATTGCTGTCTCTCAGTGCCTCCTAATTCAGCTGCAAAGGATTGCCTAACTGGATTCTGAGCTCCATTTGAAGTTTAAAAATAGTAAGTTTGGGGATTTCTTCAAGTAGCAGTTTTGGGGAAATAGTCATAAATACATGCAAAGGATCTCCACAAACCAGTAATAGTAATTTCAGCTAAAACTGAGCAGGTATCTGGCTCAGGAACAGTTTAAACTGCACAGCTATAACCAGACATCCTGTGTGTGTGTGTGGACCATGTTCCTAGTAGCTAATCTTTACTGCTGAAAAGAGGCTCTGATATTCCACTGCAACTCTATAATTCATTATACAAGTTCTTACAAGTACAGTCCACCTATACTAAACCAAAAACATTGTGTTCTCTTGGTATTGAATGGAAGCTATTTATCTGCCCTCTTTTCCTCCTCTGTTCTTTGCTCAGTCACTCCATTTTGAATCTTCCTTTCAAAACAACCATGCCTGTTTTGAGAAAACTTCAGAGATTTAGGAACTGGAGCACAATCATTTGATCTTTAGCTTCACAGTATTTTAATATTCTTTTGGAAGCCGCCCAGAGTGGCTGGGGAGGCCCAGCCAGATGGGCGGGGTATAAATAAATTATTGTTGTTGTTATTGTTGTTATTATTATTATTATTATTATTATTATTATTATTATTTTGCTGTTCCTCCATACTCCCAAGCACTTCTCATTTGCACAGCCCTGGTTTCTCTCCCTGACTATTAATATTCTTGATTAGTAACAGTAAAATGCTCAAATTTTAGTTTTTGTGACTGCTGCCAATACTGACTTCCCAGTGATAATGAAAACAGCTACATTATAATGGAATGTGTCCTTTTTACATTCTCCTCATTATATACCATGGCTCGCTTTAAAGCAGCAAAGTGGACAGGAGCCACACACTTTGTTGTTTTAAATAGTTTAGTACAAAATTTGAGTCAGATTTTTTTCCTTGTTTTCCTGCTCTAAAAACTTGGTGCGTCTTTTGGTCAGGAGCGTCCTATGGAGCGAAAAATACGGTAAGTCCAGTCAAAGGCAACCATGGGGTTGCGGCGCTCATCTTGTTTTCAGGCCGAGGGAGCTGGCGTTTGTCCACAGACAGCTTTCTGGATCATGTGGCCAGCATGACTAAACTGCTTCTGGTGGAACAGAACACCATGATGAGTGCCAGAGCACATGGAAACGCTGTTTACCTTCCCGCTGCAGCGGTACCTATTTACCTACTTGCACTGGCATGCTTTCAAACTGCTAGGTTGGCAGGAGCTGGGACACAGCAAAGGGAGCTCACCCTGTCACACGGACTCAAACTGCCAACCTTGCGATTGGCAAGCCCAAAAGGTCCAGTGGTTTAGACCACAGTGCCACCTGCCTCACTTCTAAAGGTAAAGGGACCACTGACCATTAGGTCCAGTCATGGCCGACTCTGGGGTTGCTGCGTTCATCTCACTTTATTGGCCAAGGGAGCCGGCGTACAGCTTCCGGGTTATGTGGCCAGAATGACTAAGCCGCTTCTGGAGAACCAGAGCAGCGCACAGAAACACCGTTTACCTTACAATACGATACAATACGATATCTTTATTGTCACTGTCCCTTGCGGAACAATGAAATTGAAAACTACATAAAATTACATTAAAACTACATAAAACTACCACAAAACTACATAAAACAACATAAAAACTACATAAAACTACTACAAAACTACATAAAACATTCAAAATCCCCTAAAAATTCTAAAACCCCATTTTAAAATACACTATACTACCTTCCCGCTGGAGTGGTACCTATTTTTCTATTTGCACTTTGACGTGCTTTCAAACTGCTAGGTTGGCAGGAGCAGGGACCGAGCAACGGGAGCTCACCCCATTGCGGGGATTCGAACCGCCGACCATCCGATCGGCAAGTCCTAGGCTCTGTGGTTTAACCCACAGCACCACCCGTGACCCTTACATCTCTTCTAGTCAAGGTCAAATAGGCCCGCACCCTACTGAACTTCCAGCCAGAGGCACACCGAGTCTCCCATGAGCAGGAATATTTGCATGACACCACATGCATTTTATTTGGTGCCAGATGGGCTCAGAGGGAGTTGCAAGCCAAGGGGCGATTGCAGAATGTGTGGGAGGGCAAGGGTGCGCTCCGGGGAGAGAGGAAATTGGACACATATTGCCCTAGAGCCACCCAGCTTGTTCCAGGAGAGGAGAGGGTACATTCTGACTTACTGCATTTCTATCCCAGTTTTTTTCTCCAAGCTGTTCAAGGTGGCAGACATGGTTCTTTCCCCGCTCCTCATTTAACCCCCCCCTCCAAAAAAAACCCCTGCGAGCTATGTTAGGCTGAGAGGCAGTGACTGGCTCAAGGTCACCCACTGAGCTACTTTGCCAAGTGGGGATTTGATCCCTGGTGTAGTGGTTAAGAGCGGTAGTAGTGTAGAGCGGTAGTCTCGTAATCTGGGGAACCGGGTTCGCGTCTCTGCTCCTCCACATGCAGCTGCTGGCTGACCTTGGGCTAGTCACACTTCTCTGAAGTCTCTCAGCCCCACTCACCTCACGGAGTGTTTGTTGTGGGGGAGGAAGGGAAAGGAGAATGTTAGCCACTTTGAGACTCCTTAAAGGGAGTGAAAGGCGGGATATCAAATCCAAACTACTACTACTACTACTCCTCCTCCTCTTCTTCTTCTTCTTCTTCTTCTTCTTCTTCTTCTTCTTCTTCTTCTTCTTCTTCTTCCCTGCTCTCACAGGCCCTAGTTGGCCACTCTGACCACCATAGCACAACACAATCTGCCTTTCTCTGCAGAGGTTGCTTTTTGTTGTTGTTTAGTCGTCTAGTCGTGTCCGACTCTTCGCGACCCCATGGACCAGAGCACGCCAGGCACTTCTGTCTTCCACTGCCTCCCACAGTTTGGTCAGACTCATGTTTGTAGCTTCGAGAACACTGTCCAACCATCTCATCCTCTGTCGTCCCTTCTCCTTGTGCCCTCCATCTTTCCCAACATCAGGGTCTTTTCCAGGGAGTCTTCTCTTCTCATGAGGTGGCCAAAGTATTGGAGCCTCAGCGTCAGGATCTGTCCTTCCAGTGAGCACTCTGGGCTGATTTCCTTCAGAATGGATAGGTTTGATCTTCTTGCAGTCCATGGGACTCTCAAGAGTCTCCTCCAGCACCATAGCTCAAAAGCATCAATTCTTCGGCGAGAGGTTGCTTTTGCCTTCCCCCAAAGACGATGGTGGATTTGAGCCCGGCTCCCCCGAAAGCAATATGGCTAGCCAACTCACAGGCATGGTTTTGCCATCTGGAGAGATACAGAAGTGTAAATAAACAGATAAATGAAATAACAAGTGTTTAAGTCCACGGGGAGGGGAGGGAAGGCTGCTCATAGATGACACCCCTAGCGGGAAACACAAGACACCATCGTCATTAACTGCATGGATATTTCACGTACAATCCTATACTTAAGTCTTAAAGCCAGCCACTCACTATGGCAACCGCTGTAGTCTGCCTGAACGCCCCCCCCCGGCACACCCCCACACTTTGTACAGACACCCACCCACACCCACACTTTCCTGTTGCAGGAAAAGGGCTGCATTGCAAAATGTAAACTTCCAACGACAAGAATAATTTGGGCATTTCCTAACCACTTCAGAAATTGCGTCCAAGAGGTTAGCAGAGGGGCGAGAGAGGCCCCTCCATGGACGTGAATGTGCAAAAGAAGAATAGGAATTCTGAAAAGCCATTAAATTTTATTCTGAAACGGTCTTTCATGGCCAGTTTAATCTCCCCACCCCAAACACACACACACACAAAACTTGGCCACATAAAATAAAAGAGGATGGAGAGATAATAACGTACTGAGTTACAATAAGGTTGCCCCATGCTATCTCCCTCTGTGTGTGCATGTGTTCTCAGGTTTGCGACTGCTATTCCTTCCTGCTTCTTTTCCCCATCTAATGCTACTGTTTTTGGACAGCAGCTCAGTGGTAGAGCATCTGGTTTGCATGCAGAAGTTCTCAATGACCAGCATCTCCTGAGAATGACCCCTGCCTGAAACCCTGGAGAGCTGCTGTCATTCAATACCAAGCAAGATGGACCAGTGAGAGGACTCTGAGTAATGCGCCTTCCTGTGTTCCTTGATTCTTTCATCCTCTCCCTCCTCTCTTACCTGCTGACCCCTTTCCTTGCTTCAGCTCAAGAGTGGTGCACGAAAGGACTGAAGGGGAAGACAAGCAGAGGACGTTCTTGCTTTTTCACTTCCAGATGCTAAGGTGCATTTAAAGGAAATGTCCGGGAAGTCATTAACAGTGCAGAAGAAAGTAGCAGCTTTAGGGATGACTGCAACAGATCCCGCTGTAATGATATTGCTTTCACCTATTTCATAGAATCATAGAGTTGGAATAATAATAATAATAATAATAATAATAATAATAATAATAATAATAACAATTTATTTGTACCCCGCCCATCTGGCTGGGTTTTCCCAGCCACTCTGGGCGGCTTCCACAGAGACCAAAAATACACTAAAATGTCACACATTAAAAACTTCCCTGAACAGGGCTGCCTTAAGATGTCTTCTGAATGTCAGGTAGTTGTTTATTGCTTTGACATCTGATGGGAGGGCGTTCCACAGGGTGGGCGCCACTACTGAGAAGGCCCTCTGCCTGGTTCCCTGTAGCTTTGCTTCTCGCAATGAGGGATCCGCCAGAAGGCCCTCAGCGCTGGACCTCAGCGTCCGGGCTGAACGATGGGGGTGGAGACGCTCCTTCAGGTATACTGGGCCGAGACCGTTTAGGGCTTTAAAGGTCAACACCAACACTTTGAATTGTGCTCGGAAATGTACTGGGAGCCAATGTAGGTTTTTCAAGACCGGTGTTATGTGGTCTCGGTGGCTGACCCCAGTCACCAGTTTAGCTGCCACTTCAAAGGTAGCCCCACGTAGAGCACTCATCAAGTCCAACCCCCTGCAATGCAGGGTATCAACTAAAGCCATCCAACCTCTGCTTAAAAACCTCCAGTGAAGGAGAGAGTCCACCACTTTCCGAGAGAGTCCATTCCACTGTTGAACAGCTCTTACCGTCAGAAAGGTTTTCCTGATGTTTAGTCGGAATCTCCTTTCTTGAATCCTACCTTCCACAGCAGGAGAAAACAAGCTTGCTCCATCTTCCATGTGACAGCCCTTTCTTCAGCTATCCTATTTCTTCTCTGTCTCCTCTTTTCCAGGCTAAACATACCCACCTCCTTCAGCCGCAAGGCTTGGTTTCCAGACCCTTGACTTGGTTGCCTACCTCTGCGCATATTCCAGCTTATCAATCACCTTCTTAAATTGTATTCCCTGCAACTGGACATAGTATTCCAGATTAATTCTGCTGGAAGTAGCTAGAGAGCATGGCACCTACAGCGCTTGCTAAAAAATCCAAGTGCTTCCACAGCCATAAAAAGTTTGGCAACCCCTGTCCTTTTGGAATTGCAACTAACTTCACCACACTATTGAGAGAATTGTGCTTTTGCAGTACATATATCCTTCTATGTCCCATCCACACAAATGCTGTGAGCTCAGGATGGGAAGGTACAATTAACCTGAGCAGCCATTTTGTAATCATAATAACAACAATAAGCATTATAGCAGTTTTTAAATTAATACATCATTCCCATGGCATATATATATATGGGGGTTCTTGGTGTCTGTGACCGGAAAGGCAGTGGTGTGTTTTCTTAAAATAAAAGATAATGTATTTAATTAGCAGTATAACACGATTTCATCTGAGTGTTATTGCACTAACGTTTTATATATCATCAATAAAGTGTTGAGTGCTAATTAAAAGATCAATTCAGATAAAACACACAGGTTGATAAAATAGCATCATCTGGAAAGGCATGTGTTCCAAATGGGGAAATTACGTCACTGCACATGGGTGAAGCTGTAAATATTGGTCAAGGTGGAAGATTATCTCAAAGTAATCTGCAACAGAGTCAGGTTTCACCTGGTTTGAGAAAAGATGGGGAAAGGATGGAAGCATCCAGTGGAAATGAGAGAAAAGATGATCAAATCTCAAGAGGGTGAAGAGTAATTCACTTTCTATTAATGCCTCTGCAACGGTAGGACTAAGAAGATGGCTACCTCTGTACCAGGGACGCGGGCTTATAAAAAATATTGGGGGGGGGCCCCGGGAAAGCTCATGAATAATAAATAAGCTCATGAATATGCAAATAAAGTGGCGCCGCCTCCTCGTGAGCGAATAGGGGAGAGCGTGCTGCGCCTATCAATCAGCTCCAGAGCGGAAATTGGGTGGAGCTTTTGCTCGGGAGGGAGGGCAGGAGGCATGCAGCCCGACCCTGTGCATTTTGGGCTGGGGGAGGGCGGCGGTGGCGCTCTGCTGGAGGGGCGCCGGAGATTATTGGGGGGGCGGAGCCCCCCCCAAACAAATTTTTGAGGGGGCTCGGGCCCCCTCAAGCCCCATGGAGTCGGCTCCTATGCTCTGTACAGTGGTACCTCGGGTTACAAACACCTCGGGTTACAGACTCCGCTAACCTGGAAGTAGTACCTCGGGTTAAGAACTTTACCTTAGGATGAGAACAGAAATTGCACGGTGGTGGCACAGTGGCAGCAGAAGGCCCCATTAGCTAAAGGGATGCTTCAGGTTAAGAACGGTTTCAGGTTAAGAACGGACCTCCGGAACGAATTAAGTTCATAACCAGAGGTACCACTGTACAGTGGTGCCTCGCAAGACGAAATTAATTCATTCCGCGAGTTTTGTCGTCTTGCGATTTTTTTCGTCTTGTGAAGCACGGTGTCGGAAAAGTTTTGGAAATGCTTCAAAAATCACCAAAGTCTTCAAAAAAGGCTACCACACCGCTATGCAGCGGCGTAGCGTGAGTTGTCAGCACCCGGGGCAACGCAAGTAATTTGCGCCCCCTAACCCGGGGCAAGGCAAGTAATTTGAGCCCCCCCAACCCCTAACCTGTGAGTTGCCGCTGGCGCTGCCGCGCAAACAACGCTGCTTGCCCGGAGGAGGATGGAGGCAGAAGCAGCTGCCGCCTGTGGCTGGGCCGAGGGGATGGCGGCGGCGGCAGGGTGCAGAGGCTGCCCGTGCCCGGCCAGGCGTCGGTGGCGGCGCCGGCGCTGCTGCAGCGGCTGCTCCTCCTGCGAGCAGTGAGCGGAGCGCAGCCACAGCGACGGCGGGGGGCGCGCGCGCTAGGGCGCAAGGCTGGCGGTGGCGGCGGGGAGCCCGGCGGAGGAAGGAACTTGTCCCTTCCCTCTGGACTCGTGCCCCTCCAGATGTTGCGCCCGGTGCGGCCGGCACCCCTGGCACCCCCCACGCTACGCCACTGCCGCTATGAGGTGCTATGAGTTGCTCCTCGAAGTCAAGTCGCAACTGTATTAACGGTTTTAAGAAAAAGGAAACAAACTTGCAAGACGTTTCCGTCTTGCGAAGCAAGCCCATAGGGAAAATCGTCTTGCGAAGCAGCTCAAAAAACAAAAAACCCTTTCGTTTTGCGAGTTTTGCATCTTGCGAGGCATTCGTCTTGCGAGGTACCACTGTACTTTAAATCAGAGGTTTTCAGCCTTTTTAAGTCCATGGCTCACTTGACCAACTACATTATTTCTGCAGCTCCCCAGGGGGGGAAAAGCACTCTGAGCCTCAGAAGTTCAGTTATGCCACCCCTTGTTTGCAGAGCCAGCATCCCCTCACCCCATTTTGAAAACCCTCCCATGTGGAGTGTTCCCTTAGCCCCCTTCCTCTCCTCTCCCCTCTCCTTGGGAGTCCTCTGGGCAGCACCCCCACCCCAAAGAGAGGTGCCTTCCTACGCCACCCCGCAGGGGCCTGGGAAGAGGATGCCCCCAGCCTTAGTGGTCCAACAGAGACTGGTCAAAGGTGAACCTGATGCCAGCACCTTATTCTGAGGCCACCGCAGCTCCTGGCAAACAGCAGCACCAGGACAGCCCCAGAGGCACCATTCGCCTGGGGAGCTTGTAGCCGGGGCTGCTGCAACAAACTGCCTCACAAGCCTTTGGGAGGCAGAGACACGAGAGGGTGAAATATACTCGGAGTCGAGAGTGGATTTCATGCTCTTTATTCAGCTCATAGTGGTGAGGAGGGAGGAATGGACGTTCCCCCAGAATGTCTGCTTTAAATACATTATTTACAAAATGGGCCCCACATGATTGGCTAATTCCAGGATTCTCCTGTAGGCCAATCAGGCTGCAGATTCATTTCCACCTGGAGCTGGATTGGATGGCTCCTGTGGACCAATCAGACTGCTGCATTCTGAATTCTATTGTTCTAGGACCAATCAGACTGCTGCATTTTGGAACCTATTCAACTCAGTACATAGCAGAGGGCATCAGAGGAGGGAGGGAAGAAAAGAGGCCAGGGTTGCCCGTGGCACCCCTGACTATGGCACACTGGTTGAAAAACACTGCTTTAAATCTATGGCGTGTACACACAGACTTATCCTCATTGTTCCAAGAAGGCTACCATCCCTGTCTGCTGAAACGGTGAGAGCTCCTTTAAGTTAAGACTAATGCAAAAATAGAAAGAAATAAAAAAATGTATTCCTTTTAAAATCACACCAAATGTCCTGAAATATGACAAAATTATAGGTAGCATTTTCTTCATGGGAAGTGTTTGCAAAGGCAACTATTTGGCCTCCCTTGCTAGTCACATGTCACTAAGTAACATCCTTCCATTGATTTAGAGTATTTGACCATGAAAGAAGATGAACAACACACACATTGTATCCTGCCTGGGGGACGTACACAAGCTAACACAAATTAGCTTGCATGGAGCTATAGAGAGCTGTGAGTAACCCATGCAGCCTTGCTGGGTTGTTTAGCAGGCATTTAGAATCCAATCAGTGCTACAAAGCATTGGCACTATACAACAAACTTCATTAAGACTAGTTATTTAAAAAAATAAAAATGCAAATCCTCTCCACTCTTGTCAGCGTGATTTGGGGTACATGAGCTGACCTCAGAACACCAGGGCAAATGTGGCAGCCTCTTAATGCATTGCCAAAAAAAGAGAAAGCACATCTATTTAAAAAAGAGGGTAAAAGAGGACACATATCTGCATGGAAGTTACATATTCTACATCTCTCCATAGTGGGGAAGACTGTGACTGTGAGCAGTTTGCTGTCCAGGAAGCTCCCTCCTGATGGGCAACTTCAAGGTCAGCAATAAAACACCCGGTGTCAATGAAGTTAACTCTTTATCCAAAGAAACCAAAATGGTGCGGGCCTAGTGGTTGCAGCAATTCTTCCCAGTAGGTCTTGCCCCAATGAGGCGGTTGGCGACGACTGAAGGTCCCTCCCTTCCCACCACTCTCTAAGGTGCCTCCCCTGGTTCCTAACCCAGCAGCCTAAGGCTCTGTAGTCTTGTCTCTCATTGCTCCTCTCTCTTCATTCCTCTATGTCAGGCACCCCCAAACTCGGCCCTCCAGCTGTTTTGGGACTACAACTCCCATCATCCCTAGCTAACAGGACCAGTGGTCAGGGATTATGGGAATTGTAGTCCCAAAACAGCTGGAGGGCCGAGTTTGGGGGTGCCTGCTCTATGTGTTCTGGGAGACTAGGTGGGTGGGGAGCTGGTCGCAGCAGGAGGGGGAGATTCCCTGGCTTCTTCAGCAGCCTGCCTCCACTTTGCCTCTTGACTCTGCTGCTGCCTCTTCTTCTGGACTGCTCTCTGTCACAGCCTCTTCCTGCTCACTAAACCCTGCTACCTCTTCAGCTTCCAACATCTTAACCTCCCAGTGTATTCCTCCTTCTCCCTTTGACCACTCATGGTTGTCCCACCACCTCTCCCCTGGCTCTGAGCCCTTTCCCTCTGGGGGTTTCCCTTGGGGGTTCCCCAGCTGGTGCCCCCCCTCACTCCTCTACCTCCAGCCAGTCCATGACACCTCTTGATTCATTTGCACCCTTCCCAGCCTCCACAGAGGCTGTCCCCTTTGCAAGAAGTTCCAAGGGGAGAGCCAGCGTCCCCACTCCTCCTTCCAAAGCACCCCTGAAATAGAGGTGGAAAGTGGAGAGCCCCCCTCCATGTTCTGGCAATTCAGCACCCCCATTTCTTCTTCATCGTCTTCCTCTTCCACCTCCTCCTGCATCAGTGCCTGTCAGTCCAAGCCCAATATTGGCAGCACTGTGGAACTCATGATGATACCTTCTAAGGTGGCCTATCTATGGCCGATCCACTGAGCACTTCTCTTTTAACACGGTGGTGTTCAATCCGAGTTGACATTTTTTTCTGTGGATTTCAGAGGAATTAATGTATGTGCAGGCTTTGAGAATATCATTAAATGTGGCTAAAACTTAATATTCAGAATTCAGCTTCTACAGCTCAACTCAAAAGATTAGCAGTTATATCCTCCGGTGTTTCATATGATAATCAAGTTGTCAGGGAACAGGGTTTTTTGTTAATGTAACTGTCAAGATGACAGGATGGAGTGCGGGGAGGGAAAGAGTTACTCAGTATTTAAGAAGTTGGTTTTTAGCAGAAGAAGAAAAAAAGCAAGCTAGTCCCTTGCTTGCATCAAACCATTTAATCCTTCAGTCTTCACCTGCTGAAGTTGAACTAACGGGATTCATCAGTTGTGTCTTTGTTTAGACCTACCTGTCAACCCCAACCATCATCTGACCTGAAAGTCACTCACTCCCATTTCGGGTCGGTTTTGTGCATAACCTCATGTGCATTACCGCAACAGTTTTTGCTTCATGACACTACTCATGTGTGAAACTGCTGTCCTCAGTAATTACATAACCAGATCATTGGCTTTCATCACTTTCCCTCACCTTCTCTCTACAAGTTGCTTCCAGATGGGGACTGAGGCTGCATACACACAAATAAAATGTTCTAAGTGTGTTGCAAAGTGCATTATGCAAATGTGACACTAGATGGAGATGGTGAGCTATGGCAAATTTGCTGTATTTTTCAAAACGTTTTTTTTTTAAAAAAGCATTTTCACAATGCTTTTTATGTGTTAGACTCCACCTATACCTTTAAAGAACACTTGAAACACATTCCCCACCCCCAAAGAATTATGGGTACTGTAGATTGTTAAGGATTGCTGTGAATTGTAAGTCTATGAGGGGTGAACTACAGTGCCCAGAATTATTTGAGAGGAAGAATGTGATTCAAATGTGCTTTAAAGGTATAGTGCATACGCAGCAAAACTACACATTCACATATCTCAAACTGCTGATTGGTGGCTTTTTTGTTTACCCCCTTAAGCACACCAGAGAGGGTAAATTCAAATTAATTGAGTTGTGTGAGGGGTTAGATTGGCATTTTGATGCTGATGGCATTGTGGGGGTGCTGTGAAAAAATTGCATGCTATGAAAAACTTTAGGCATGAGTAGCACTGATCCCACAATAAAAAAACCCTTCTCAAAGTGTCCCTTTAAAGACAGCAGCCCCAATCCAAAGAAAGCTGCAAGTTGACTTTATGAGTGCTTACCCAGATAATAGTCCCATTGAGATCAGTTACACTTTCCCATGATTCTTCTGCTGTAATTGTGATGTTTCTCTTATTTTTTAGTTACTGCTTTGCTAATAGTGTTTTACAGATTATAATTGTTTTACTGAGCTATCCGCTTCCAAGCAGCCACAGACATCAAGGGAGTGGAAATAAAAGGCAGAACCTATAAATTAGGGCTCTTTGCAGACAACCTAATGGTCACAACACCAGACTCCATAAACACAGCAACCTCCCTAATCAGAGAACTCAACACATTTGCAATGGTGTCGTGCCTACAGGTAAATTTTGCAAAGTTAGAAGCTAACTGCTTCAGCACTCCCCCTCACACCCCAAAAGAATTCGCCAACATCACCAAGATAAAACTTTGGCGCACAGTTATGTACTGAGTTGAATAGGATCCAAAAGGCAGCAGTCTGATTGGTTCACAGGAGCCACCCAATCCAGCTCCAGGTGGAAGTGAATCCTCAACCTGATTGGCCTACAGGTGAATCCCAGAATTATCCAATCACGTGGGGCCCATTGTGTAAATAATGTATATAAAGCAGACATTCTGGGGGAACTTCCATTCCGACTCACCACTATGAGCTGAATAAAGAACATGAAATCTACTCTTGACTCTGAGTATATTTCATGCACCAAGTTCAGATTCCAAGGTGTACAAATAACAATAAACCTCAACAAATTATACCTCCACAACTACAACCCCTTGTGGCGACAAATAAACAAAGACCTAAAGAGATGGAACAACACCAACTTCACCCTCTCAGACAAAATGGCCATGATCAAAATGATCACCCTCCCAAAACTAACCTACCTATTCCAAACCCTCCCAATCTGGATTCCCCCCAGCCCAACTTCGCAAACGGCAGAAGGAGGATGGGGAATCCCCAAGACAGAAGCATATTACATCGCCAACCAAGTACGCCACATAATCCTGTATATACTAGAAGACGAGACAAAACAATGGGTATACCTGGAGAGGAACACAATTGAAAATAGATGCACCACAGCATACCCATTCCTCCCAAACAAACTAAGGAAAATTCCCACAACATAAACAGGTTCTCAGACCATGCTTAAAGCATGGAAAGCAGAAATAGGTGAACTGTCTCCAACTGTATCCCCACTAATTCCCCTGGCACATCACCCATTAAACCAATAAATCTTGAATGAAAAACGTGTTTAAATAATAAAAATTGTTTTACTGATTACTTACAATTATTTTACAGATTATTTGTAATTGTTCTATGGATTATTTGTTAAACATTTTATATCATTCATGTTGCATTTGTGATGCTCTATTCTGTTTTACTCTATTATTGTTATTTTTTTGTTTATAAGCCGCTTTGGGATTCATTTGGACCAAAAGCAGCATAGAAATTCAGGAAATCAAATCAAATCTATTATCTGACAGAAGCCATGCATCCTTTAAACATACCGTATTTTTCGCTCTATAACACGCACCTGACCATAACACGCACATAGTTTTTAGGGGAGGAAAATCCGTAGGCATGCCACCCGTAGGCATTTCCTCCATAACACGCACAGACATTTCCCCTTACTTTCTAGGAGGAAAAAAGGGAGTGTTATGGTGCAAAAAATACGGTATATCATGGATGTGACCCATTAGGACTGGGTCATCTTCAGACTGTTTTGAGTTCTCTTCTCTTCCCCATAGGTGGTGGTTATTCTGCAAATGTCAGGGTTCCCATGAGAAAGTGGATACCTATTTATGTTTTACAGGAGCCCTTTGGCTAAATAGCCATTGGCACTTACTGCCTTTGCAATTAGCTCTAGCTAGCTAGCTGTCCTGGCATTCTCAGTCTATATAGACGGCGGCCATTTTGAGCATGTCCAACTGATGTGTGAACACTGACGTGCGGGTCCTTCTGGACCCAGAAGAGGGCAGAACAGGGATGGAAGAGGACACAACAGGACATAACCATGGATCCACAATAATTTTTGAAAAGCGTTGAAAGTACTTAATTAATTTAGGTTCTGGCCCCCCACCCCAGAAGAAACCTGCCCCCTGTAATGTCCTCTTCTGGGGGGCTTCTGCGCACTCTGTCGGCGCATGGAGGGGGGAGGAGGAGGAATGGAATCCTTGCACAAAATGGGCCACAAGAGTACTTTGACATGGAACCTGTGGGCCTCACACTGCCTTGTCATGTGCAGTGGGGGGGACCCAAAATTTAATGCCCCCCCTTCACACTACCTTCCCAAAGCTGGTAAGCAAGGCGCTGGGTTTTGGGAAGGAGATGTGAGGCTCTGGCAGGGTCCTAGAGCCCTCTCACCTTTTCCCCAAAGCTGGAAAAGCGCTAAGTAGTCTTTGGGAAGGAGGGAGGAAGACTACAGGACCCAGTCAGAGCTCTCACACATCCTTCCCAAAGCCCAGCGCCTCACTTTCTTGGCTTTGGGAAAGCTGTGGCGGGAGGGACATCAAATATTGCTGAGAGACACCAAAAAAGGTATTGGGGGCCCTCAGGCTGTGTGTTGGACTGCCCTGGTCCATATTCTGTGTACATGTATTTGTGTTATCTACTGGGAGCATATGAAGGAACAGTGTGCACCAACCCTGAATCCTAACAAATAATAAGCTATAACAGAAATAGACCATAAAATGTATACTCCCCTTTAGATGCCTGTGAATCAGGACTGTAATTAGAGGGGTCCTAATACTGAGAGCTGTAAAAAGTTCAGGCAAGGGAAGGGAGAAGTTTTATTTGGCAATGGTCTGAGGGATATTCCAAAGGCAATTGCAAGAAGGAAATGAGAATACTTTTCCTGTGACAATCCTACCGGAAGTAGAGGAGTTCTGGGAATTGAAATTGGTTTGAGAGAGGCTTACGTAGCCAACCTGTGTATTTGCTGACTGAAACCTTCTACCATGTGTGTGAATTCTTTTTGCTGGCCTCAGTTCAGACCCCTACGAAAACAACATGTGTCTCTCATATTAAAGCAAAGACTGCTGCAATTTGCCCCTTCTTACCTATCCCACATCAAAATGGGGTTGAATTAGCTACAGAGAGCAACAGTAATAAGGGTATGCCTTCAGGGATAGAGGGTTTCATTACTGACTGGGATCTGTAGTGGAGACAATCTTTATTCCTACTGGGTCCCTGCAGAGTTGGTTTATACTGAGAAGTTACATTACAGTGGTACCTCAGGTTACATACGCTTCAGGTTACAGACTCCGCTAACCCAGAAATAGTGCTTCAGGTTAAGAACTTTGCTTCAGGTTGAGAACAGAAATCGCACGGTGGTGGCACGGCAGCAGTGGGAGGCCCTATTAGCTAAAGTGGTACCTCAGGTTAAGAACAGTTTCAGGTTAAGAACGGACCCCCGGAACAAATTAAGTACTTAACCCGAGGTACCACTGTATTTTTATTCTGCACTCCCACCATGGATCTCACGGCAGCATGCAGAAGTAACTCTTGAAGGGAAATTAAACTGGAGAATTCCTTTCAACAAATCCAAAGCCATCGGCCATGCTAGCTGTGGCTTTTGGAAACAGATTTGCGGAAGGAGTATGCATTAATTGTGCTGGCATAACACTGATCTCAGCCTCGATCTCAATTCTATCCCTCTCCAGGCTGCTATAACTTGGTGATAAGATCACATTGCTTATCTATTTTCTTCCACTCTAATAATAACCAGAGTCTGTCAAGTTCTGCTTTTTTTCCTTTTTTTATAAAAGAGAAAATTATAATTAGGGGAAATAAATGGAGCGTCATGTGTTTAACGTATCTGTTTTCGTCACGGAATGCTGTGAAGAAAACTGTTGTTGCTGTTTTTTTAAAAGGCGTTGCTCCTTATTCCTTAAAACAGGTATTAATTGCTAATGGGCCAGACAGCAGATGAAACAGAATAAACAGCAGCTGCAACAAATAACAAATGACCTCTTTGAATCAGAGACATTCTGGTGACAATCACGCTTCTTGTTTTGGGTGTCAGTGCCTGTGTTCATTCAGCCTGGGGAAGCAAGAGGGCTAGGCGGGCAAGAGAGGAATAAGGAGCCAGAAATAGTTGCCTGCTGACGAGATAAGGAAAGATAAGGGCATTGATCTTCTGTGGTGCCTTTGGTACAACACCCCTGATTCCACCATCGTCCTACTGCAACTAAGCCTAAGGAAATATAATAATCAATTATTCGCCTGTTCTACCCGCAGCCTCCATCCCTGCTTTCCTCTGTCATTTCTCTTATGTCTATTTTCTAGGTCAGCAGTGGGGGATCTTTGGCCCCTGGGTCTAATTAGACCCGGCAGGGGTCCTAATTTGGCCCATGAAATGGTTTCTTCAAAGCTACACCCACCTGCCTCACACCTGATGTTGGGTGAGTAAATTATGCGGCTGCCAAGGAACAATTGGGAAGCTTAAAGTGCACTTCTGATTGTTCCTTGTTCAAGTGGGGCTGATCCTTGCCCAAAGTGAGATTTGCGGGTGCCACCAGTCACCAGCATTTCCAAACTCCTGCATCTGTGCCTAGGGGGTTTGATTTCAAACCCCACAGGCAAAGGAAAACACTTCACCTGATTCTCTTCTTCTTTGGTGAACACTAGTAGCCGAATAAGATTGTCTTCCATGAAAACGTCTTAACCGTGTGTCCGTGAGTGAATGTGGAGGCCAATTCTGGATCCAAATGGATCCAAATGTTCTTCCACAGTGGGGACACAATTCCAGGCAGGAATTGATTCTGGTGAGGGTTTGCCAAAAAGCCTTCCCCTTAGGACGTTTCTCCCTTTCGTTCTGAGTTCAAGAGTCTTCAGAGTCCATCACACTTTGGGTAAAGACTGTTCTCCAATAGAAATGCTCGCAGGCCAGTGTTTCCCAATTGTCGGTGTTTATACTACATTTTTTAAGATTTTCCTTGAAGGTTTGCCTTGAGAAACCTCTTTTATTGACCATCAGCATTACACTTTCCATCTTTAAGTTTGGAATACAGTGGTACCTCGGGTTACATACGCTTCATGTTACATACCCTTCAGGTTACAGACTCCGCTAACCCAGAAATAGTGCTTCAGGTTAAGAACTTTGCTTCAGGATGAGAACAGAAATCGCGTGGCGGCAGCAGGAGGCCCCATTAGCTAAAGTGGTGCTTCAGGTTAAGAACAGTTTCAGGTTAACAACAGACCTCTGGAACGAATTAAGTAGTTAACCCGAGGTACCACCGTAGAGTAGTTGCTTTGGAAGACGATAATCAGGCATCTGCACAACATGACCGGTCCAACAAAGTTGATGTTGAAGAATCATTGCTTCAACACTGGTGATCTTTGCTTCTTCCAGTACACTGGCATTAGTTTGCCTGTCTTCCCAAGTGATGTGTAAAAATTTTCGGAGACACCGTTGATGGAATCTTTTGAGGAGTTGGAGATGGCGTTTATAAGTGGTCCATGTTTCACAAGCATACAGTAAGGTTGGTAGTATAATAGCTTTGTAAACAAGCATTTTGGTTTCCCTGCAAATGTCCCAGTCCTCAAACACACTGCACTTCAATCAGGAGAAAGCTGCATTCGCAGAGTTATGGCGATGCTGGATTTCAGCATCAATGTTGGCCCTTGTGGAAAGATAATTGTCCTGGTAGGAAGATGATATCAGGAATTGGGCAAATGGGTGGCTGCACCTAGCTGTCAAAATAGCTTGAGAGGTTTAAGGGAGGTCAGGATCCATACAGCTGGCTGGATTCTGTTCCTCACCCCCCTCCCCATTTTTATTGTGTTAGCCCTCTGGGTCAGAGGCCTGTCCTATGGGTCAACATTTTGCATCAACTTGTATTTTTGTTTGCCAAGTATTTTATAATTGTTCTTATTTCTATACTGCTCTGTGATCTTCAGGCAATTTGATATACAGTATTTAGTTTCCATATCCTGAAAACTGAATTCACTCAGTTAGTGATAAAGCTACTTAAAAGACAACAACAACTATTCAGACATCAATTAACCGACAGTAAATTAGAATATAGAATCATAGAGTTAAATAGACCACAAGGGCCATCGAGTCCAACCCCCTGCCAAACAGGAAACACCATCAGAGCACTCCTGACATATGGTTGTCAAGCCTCTGCTTAAAGACCTCCAAAGAAGGAGACTCCACCACACTCCTTGGCAGCAAATTCCACTGTCGAACAGCTCTTACTGTCAGGAAGTTACATGGGGATCAATTAATTCACTTTGTTTGCTTGTTTGTTTTGCTGCTATGGCAATAAAAAAGGCCAGGACAATAAAAAAACACACCGCTGGCAATGTCACTCAGTATGAAATTATATACACAAACTTAAATAATAAGATAACACTAAGATAGAACGTGGGTGGTGCTGTGGTCTAAACCACAGAGCCTAGGGCTTGCCGATCAGAAGGTCGGCTGTTCAAATCCCCACGACGGGATGAGCTCCCGTTGCTTGGTCCCTGTTCCTGCCAACCTAGCAGTTTGAAAGCACGTCAAAGTGCAAGTAGATAAATAGGTACCGCTCTGGTGGGGAGGTAAACGGTGTTTCCGTGCGCTGCTCTGGTTCACCAGAAGTAACTTAGTCATGCTGTCCACATGACCCAGAAGCTGTACGCCGGCTCCCTCGGCCAATAAAGTGAGATGAGCGCCGCAACCCCAGAGTCGTCCGCGACTGGACCTAATGGTCAGGGGTCCCTTTACCTTTAAGACAGAACCACTTCTGAACACAATACTATGTATATTGAAAAACAAACTTTATTGCATTAAGTGCATGTTAATATTTGTGAGTCCAAGGCATTTTCCTTGTCTGAGACAAAGGGGATGATTATTATTTTTTCCCTCTCCCCCTGCCTCCAACAACCTTTCCACACTCAGAAGCTGACCAGACTAGCTGTTGACCCTTAAGTTCACTATGGGGGTTGAGACGCTGCCCCACACCGACCCCCACCCCCCCGAGGGTGGCGGGGTGCCTTATGGGGCACAGGGCTGGCCGACATCACCCACCACTTTGCTGCCTGCCCCCCAGCACCTTGCCGCCTGAGGCGGCTGCCTCAGTCAGCCTAATAGTAGTGCCAGCCCAGTATGCAAGCATCCCTGGCAAGGTTTAGTAATCCTAATATCTCTGCAGTAATTACTGAGTGATAGCTGCCTCAGTGGGAAGAAATGGGAGGTGCCTGGACTACGCCCTGCCAGGCTCGACTGCACAAGAAATCCTCTTTCTGTCTGTCTCTTTTTTGTGCTCCTTGGTGGGAGTTATCCCAGGCAGCAAAGGAAAGCTCTTTCTCTTTAATGTCGTTGACGTCAGAGATGCGAAACCATAGCAACTGTCCATCACGTTGGATGAGCACACGAGGAAAGGGGGAAGTGGGAGAGGAACCGCTCCAGTTCAAGCGAGGCTTCGGGGTGGTTGCAATGCACAATGGACGCATTTATTTTGTGACATTCAGAGTGGAGCCTTAAACGGAAAGAAAAGGGAAAGCGGGAAAACAAAAGAAGCAGAAAAGGAGGAGGAAAAAACGCAGCAGAGGCGCAGACGGCGACGCACAGGGAGGGAAATTCGCCAAGTCTTGTGAGTAGATCCCCTTGTCGATAATTGGATTGATTGATTGATTGATTGATTGATTGGTGCTGGAACCGCGCTCGATCGCAGAGGCTGCAAAAAGCAGCTGCTGAGGGTCGCCTGAAAGAATCGCGTGCATTGCATCGGGAGTCGGGGGCTGGGGAACCGAAGTCCGGGTTCACTCCGGATTAAGGGGGCAAGCGGCTGTTCGCATCCGTTCCCTAGCTAACAAAAGGCTCAGGCATTGCTCAGGCTGCTGCAAAAAAAGTGTGGCGACGCCCATTTGTAAAGAAAGACAATTCCGTGTGTGTCGTGTTCCCCCCCTCCCCACGGGGAACCCCCTGCATTAATAATGCGAATATCGATCCAGCCCGCGTTTTCCTTTTTGTTAGCGTGCGTGCATGCATGCGATGCGCGGCTTCTTTGACTGCAAATGCGCAAAAAAGGCGCCTTCGTTACCCAAGGAGGTGGTGGCGACGTCGGCTTTTTAAAGGCACACCCAGATAGCCATGATTTCCCTCCCACCCCGGGACTTTCTCTGCAAGCTCCCGGGTTTCGCGGAAATCCCAGGGGCGGATCAGAAGACAAATGTGGGCGTGACAGTGGCACACTGCCGCAATGAATGGTTGTGGCCAGACTGTATGTTGTTGGTGTCTTCTCACTCCCCCCCCCCCGATATTATTTCCTGGTTAAAAATGGGGAGGGGGCTTTAAATTCACAGCCAAATGTGCATGTCTCATTGTAGTAACAACAACAACAACAACAACAACAACAATAATACCGCAGGCGGCTCATTCATTCACACGAGCTTATTGCCTCCCTTTTGCCACTGTGTGTGCTGGTGCGTCCTGCTACAACAAGTGGTTAGAATCCATGCCCTGATTCTCCAGGAAATTGCTAGGTTTAGCTTTTCAGCTGGCAAAAGGCAATCAAGTAATAAGAATAATAATGACCATTAATGCCACTGTTCTTATTGACACACTACTTTTTTCAGTCCGTTTTATGCCTCTGGTGAACTAGGCTGTTGTGTGGCAATGCCCATATCTCAAACCCCGTTACGCTTGTATCTTTAAACATTGAAGAACCCAAACACCTGCAAAAGGCAATCTTTGCAGGTTTCTTCGAGGCAACTGGCTACCTTTGCTGGATGTGGTCTTCATGCGCCAACGGGTGCCGCACGTAAGGGCTGTTGCAAACGAGTATCTTGGCTGGGTCAGGTCTGCGAGTGGGTGGCCACCCAGTTATTTGGATCCTCTTCCCTCCTCCTATCTCTGATAGGCACCACCAGAGCCAGCAATCTGTTTGGTAGGTGCAATGGATGTGGCGGTGCTAGAATGCAGTGCAAGGCTGTGGATTGTGACCACTGTGTGGGAAGCGAGTACTTACGTGGGAAAGGGGGTTAGTTCAAAGTGATGCTTTAGAATTGGGGCATTTGTCTCAGGTAAGCTGATGTTGCATCTCTTCAATTTATTGGCAAGGATGGGGTTGAGAACCCTGTTCTAGTTTGTAGTGAAAATTATACCTGGAAATCCTCTTTTGCTGTAGATTTCCCCCATTCCCTGCTGCAAGAGTTTAAAAAACCCAGCACAGGTACAAAAATGTTCTTGGTGCGTTTTAATTTAAATGTCAGTGCATAGCCTTCAAAGATGAGGGATGAAGTTTGCACACTACGTCTAGTAAGAAGACGGGACTTGTTGCCTGTAGATGCTGGAGACCTGAATAAATAAATAAATAAATGCAGAGATATGCGTAGACAATATGGTGCCGTTCTCCAAACTACAACCAAACTAGGTACATTGCAGCAGAGGTGCCCTGCTGTATGAGTACCTCATGTCTCTCCTAGCATGATAAAGACAGTTTCCACCATATTGGTTCCTGTGAGTACAGAATGCAAGCGAGGTGGAATTATTAAATTCTCTATTGGAAAATTTCCTGTAAAAAAAAATGTTGCGCGGTCTTTTGCACTATACAGGCATAGGGAAGGCGAGGGGACATCTTCTGCTGGATTTGTTGCTGTGCCATAGGTAGCGTATGTGCATAGCGTTGATCATGCGTGGGCTTCTTTGAACACGGGATCAAGGCCTTAGGAGGCAATTCATGTGTTGTTAGGCAGTTGTTGTGGGACATCAAAACACATTTCGCATAGGGGGTTAACCTGCTTGTCTCAGGAGATAATAATGCCCCCTTTTTTTTTCCTAGCAAGGGAAAATTTATTCGCTCTGTTATTTCGTTAGAAGCTGAGTAATTCCCTGCTGCAAATCTGAATGGTGGGAGCACTCCTGAAGCCCTTTAAAAACATTTTGTAAATCTTCCTCCTCGTCTTTTCTTTCTTTTATAAAGTTCCCATAGAAAACGCAACCCTGTGCTTTGGATGAACATTCTCCATGTTGACATATTGCATGCATTGGGACTAAGCTGCATGTGATGTTAAAATGCGGCACTTGCAGCTGCTTTCATCTTTACAAATGTGTAAATAGTGGCTTTTTGCGGGGGGGGGGGAATCAGGAGTGGGATTGCAGTTTGCAGTTTATGTGCTATAGTCCTGATAAAAATCCTCCTCCTAGCTGTGATTTACCAGGCACATTTTTTTTAACTCTACTTTGAAGTTCTGGTGATTTAACCTTCTATTAGCTATTCTATTATTTCTATTACATAATTATTATATATTACATTCATTCTACTCTTCCTTTAAGGAGCTTAGGGCAGTGCATTTGATCCACGAACCTTCTCTTTATGCTCACAACAACCCTTTGGAGGAGGATAAATAAAGCTTTGGTGTGGATTTGAAGCTGGGTTTCTCAAGTCCTTTCCAACACTAGCCATTATTTGGAAAACACACACACACACACAACTTGTCAGCTATATGTGTGCTTTCTAGGACTGCATTCCCTTGAATAGAGTGGAACTTTTCCCCATGCAAACATGTGCTGAGTTACACTGTAAATGATTTTTGATTAAAGAATTGTTTTCTCTGTAGTTGATTGTAACTGACTTTCTGCCTGGCCAGTGAGCGCTCTGCATAACTCAACAGCAGCATGCGCTTACAACCCTGTTAATGTGTAGCTCCAGGCTTAGGGCATATGCTTACTGCTGCTCTTACTGGCTCCATCCTCCATGTTGGACATTGCGTCATCCCTAGTCTCTGCCTCTACGCACTGAGTGCGGATCTCTGCAAAGCGGAATACACATTGGGACACCTCTGTGCATATCGTGCGGAAACTATGTGCACAGTGTTGTACATGTGTAGGCTTCTTTGAACACGTCTGCACTCAGAGATCCGCAACGCAAAGACCACATTTTACATGCGGCTCAAATGCCGTACAGAACCCAATCCTAGTTTTGCTTACTCAGAAGTAAGACCCATTTCATTTCAGGAAGGCTCACTTCAAGTACATGGGAGGCCAGCACTATGTATGTTTGCTTACAAGAAAAAATACTTTTAGATGTTTTGTATATGGTGGTTTTATGGTTTGTAACTTACATTTTGAATACCGGTAATTGAATAATTTTGAATATTTTTTTATATGTTGCGTGCTAGGGAGGGTTAATCTCTGTAAAGCAGCTTCATAGGTACTGAAATAAATATTGGTACTTGTACCTACTCATAAGTAGTAAAACCTATTAAATTTAATGTGGCTTATTCCCAAATAAGAGTTTACAACCTTACTCCTGGGTACGGGGGAAACATAGAGAAATAAATCTCAGTTAATTATGTAAGTTTTAGTTGACAAAATGTATGAAACAAAGTATCTTTGCATATTTAAAAGGTTATAAAGGAAAAGAAGCACACCGAGTGGCCATTACAGACGGGGCCTTTTCTGTAGTGGCACCTGGATTATGGAATAGTCTCCCCAGGGAGGTTGCCTGGTGCTTTCTTTACAGTCTTTTTGGTGCCAGATGAAGATATTTTTATTCAGTCGGGCTTTTTTTATTGCCCTTTAAGTCTAGGCTGTATATTGTTTTATGCTGACTCTGTTGTAATGAAGTTGGTTTTTTTTTTTTTTTGCTGTCTCTTATTGTTGGTTTTAATTAGTATGCTGTCTTTTAAAAATTTTTTTCTGTAAGGTATCCAGGAAATATTTATTGAGAGATAAATGGACCTTGGCAGACATCATCTTAACAGATGCCTTTTTATTTCTCTCCTACATGGGGAGGGAATGCCTTTTCTATGATAGCAATTATTTTAATACCTATGTTTAAAACTGTATATGCATTTGCTACCAGATAAATGGGGGGCGGGAGGCATGGGTGTAGTCAAGGGGGGGGCAGGCAGGGGCAGCTGCCCCTCCAGATCAAGTAAAAAAATAGGAATACTTAACTGAGCAATCATGTTGGTTCTGCCCCCCTAACAAAAGTCTTGGCTACGCCCATGGGGGGAGGCCAAGAGCACATCAATCGAAGTGTTTTATCTGCCAAGGCTGCATTGGGAGGAATCCCCATTGAACATATAGGATTGTGTTGCAAATGATGTAGCTGTTCTCAGAAGTAAGACCCAGTGACTTAAGTGACACTTACTCTCCCGTAAGGAAGGAGGCATAGAATCAAATTCTGAAGCTGCATAGCTCTGTATACCGATTGTGGGAAGGAGGGAAGCAGTCACAGGAAAGGGCTATTTCCATCCTGTGGGGCTAGCCCAAGACATTTTAGCCTCTGAGGTGAACCACAAAATGTGGCCCATCTCCTGCAAAGGAAGAAGCGGTGAATGAAGATTTACATCGGGAACAAGGGGAGAAATAATAATAATAATAATAATTAATAATAATTTATTATTTGTACCCTCCACTCTGGGCTGCTTCCAACAAAATATTAAAATACAATAGTCTATTAAACATTAAAAGCTTCCCTAAGCAAGGCTGCCTTCAGATGTCTTCTAAAAGTTTGGTAGCTGTTTTTCTCTTTGACATCTGGTGGGAGGGCGTTCCACAGGGCGGGGGCCACTACCGAGAAGGCCCTCTGCCTAGTTCCCTGTACCCTCACTTCTCGCAGTGAGGGAACCGCCAGAAACCCCTCGGAGCTGGATCTCAGTGTCCAGGCAGAATGATGGAGGTGGAGACGCTGCTTCAGGTATAGTGGACTGGGGCCGTTTAGGGCTTTAAAGGTCAGCACCAACACTTTGAATTGTGCTCGGAAACGTAAAGATCTACACTGGGATCTGCTGCCCCTGTAGATCCCGCTGCCCGAGGTGGTAGCCTCACTTTGCCTAATGGCTGGGCTGGCCCTGCCATCCTGTCCAGCTTGCGGGCATCTAGTCAGCCACAATGGGGGAACTGGACACTGGACTAAAAAGACCTTTGCTTTGGTCTGATCCAGCGGGACTTTTCTTAATCACCCTTTTTGCAAACTTTGCATATGGTGTGCTTTTAGGTTGGGCTCACCAGTGTGGAAAACGCAGCAAACAGATGGTGTACTGGTTAGTGTTGGAACTAGGATTTGGGGAGAGTGGAGTTCATATCCCCACTTGGCCATGAAAATGCTGGGGGGGGGGCTGAAGTTGGGGGGCCAGTCACTGCCCCTCGCCTAACCTTTGTCGTTGTTGTTACTATAGCACGCCTTTCCCACTGCTGGGGGCTCGAGGCGGCTTACAGCTAAACGTGACCCTACCTCACAGGGTTGTTGGAGGAAATACATTTAAAAAAAATACGCTTCAACTGTTGCGTGTTTACTCAGAAGCAAGCCCCGGGAAGGTGAATGAGGCTGACTACTCCCTAGTTAACAAAAAACCTCCACAGTCGGGTGTGAGGGTGTGAGTTTGCTGGGCTCGCTGCAGGGAGAGGGCGCACCCCTCTTTCCCGAAGTTGCCCGGTCCTTTTCCCTTCCTTGCCCCGCTCAAGCCAGCGTGTGGGCTGGTCCATTTAGAACTGTGGCGGGGGTGGTGGTGGAGGAAGGGAAGCCCTCCCGATAACGGAACAAGGAAAGCTGGGCGGTTACCACAGGGGCATCGCCGTGACGAGACATTGGGGAAGGAAAAAAAAGCGGGCGAGGGGAGGGAGGAAACGAGGCGTGGCCTCCTGGAAAACTTATAGCCGCGGGCGGCGCTCTGATTGGCTGCTCGGCCGTCCGAAGGGGCCGGGGAAGAGCGAGCGGCTGACGGGAGCGCGTTGGCCACGCCCCTTCTCTCGCAGCTCGGTCCCGCTCAAGCTTTCGGCGTTCGGGCCGGCTCTCTTGTCCCTTCGCCGTCTCCTTCCGCCCGCTCGGGGGAAAGAAGAAGGTGGGTGTGCGGCGACCGTCTGCCTCCGCGGCTTCGGGGTTTTCTCTGTGAGGGCGAGACGCCCCCCCACGCGCGCGCCCCTTTCCCGCCCTTTTCAGTGATTGGCGTCTGGGGCTGGAGGTGGGTAGGGGGAGAAGGAAGGAGACCCCCCCCCCCAGTTATGGGAGAAGCTGTGGGGAGAGGGAGCCCCCTGGATGCTTGAGGGCTGGTGGGCACTGGGAAACCTGTGTTACCTGCCCTCCAGGTATTGCTGGACTACAACTCCCATCAGCCCCTGGGGCCGCCCAGCAATGCCTGGAGGGCCACACGGGCTCATAGACTTGTGAGGGTCATCTAGTCCAGGCTTCCTCATCCTCGGCCCTCCAGATGTTTTGAGACTACAACTCCCATCATCCCGGACCACTCGTCTTGCTAGCTAGGGATCATGGGAGTTGTAGGCCAAAAACATCTGGAGGGCTGAGGTTGAGGAAGCCTGACGTAGTCCAACCCCCTTCGAGGCAGGAATCTTCTGCCCATCGTGGGGCTCGAACCCACAACCCTGAGATCTCATGCTCTACCAGCTGAGCCGTTCCATTATTTTTCTTTACAGCTTCCCAGTCCTTTCCCTCTAGCTATGCACACATTACATGCCTTCCAGCCCCGCCCTGTGCATGTTTGCTCAGAAGTCGAACCCATTCAGTCCTCTGGAACCTGGGCTCTGGTGTGGAAATGCCCGTGTGGAGATATGAGTGGCTACTGTGCCTTGGAGCAGTTCAGTGATGAAACTGGCTGGCCAGTTTTGGGCTTGACTTTCTTGCTTTAACCTTACCTTTACAGAGCGATTGTGAAGTGTAAAGGGTGGGGTGTAAATGCTTCGTAAGCCTCATTGAATGCAGTGGAGTTTACATCTGTGTAAAATATACATTAGGGTTAGGATGTTGGTGCCAAGCAAGAGCCTATTCTGCCTTCCAAATGGTCTGGATTCACTCTTATGGTTATCTTTGTATGATGTAGTTGGTCTGAGAGCGACTCTCTTGTCCCGATGATCCTGGAAGAGTTGTTGGTCAGCCTTACGCTGTTGGTTGCTATAAGACAACTTCTAGTAAAATATCACGTCATTGATACAGAACAGGTTAATAGTCTCTCCCCCCCCCCCCCGCCAGCTTGGAGACGTTGTGTTCTTTGAGAGCATTTTGTTTTTATTCTTTTCTTGGATGCCTTATCAACTTTTGTGAGCAGAGTGAGCAATTTATTATTTATTTAAAGAATGGGTTAGAACCTCCATTTTATTCATAATCATGTGTGGGTGTATATGGAAAGGATGAGTTAAAAAAGAAAATAAAATAACCTGCTTTACTATTCTTTAACCACTTTCATGCCTCATCTGCAGGATTGTGCTCAGATTCTGTCTGGGATAACTGCTGTCTTTTGATTCCCATGTTCTCTTCCAGTGTTTATAGACTTGTTACCTGTGGATAGAGTGGGTTTCAGAAGATAGCTAAAGGATTTTAAGCATGCTTCCTTGGATGATAGATGGGGAAGAAGAGAGTGGAAGAGTCGATGTTAAAAAGGCTAATGGGATTATCTTGGTCAAAACTTCTGGTTTTCTCATATCACTGCAAAAAGCAGGGAAGCCCGTTACATGACACTTGTGTATTAAAAGTACACCATATGTTAGTGGGAGGCAGAAAAGCAATTTTCACCTCGGATCTTTTTTTTTAATAGAGTAAAAGTATCATAGAATTGTGGAGTTGGAGGGGACCACAAGGGAAATCTAGCTCAACCCCCTCCAATACAGGAATATTTTGCCTGACGTGGGGCTCAAACCCACGGACCTGAGATTAGTAGGTGTAGGCAAAAGAGAGAGGGATAATACACATCTCTCACAAGACTTGTTTTATATGTTGATGGTGGTGTGTAAACTTTTGCAAAACAGGACATTTGATTACTAGGCAGAAAAGGTGTTGAAAGTCAGGTCATGTGAACCAACCTGGACCCTGTGATCTTCATCAGAGGCCCTTCTCCCTTTGTCCTCTCTGACTGAGGTAGAAGGGTGCCAACACAAAAACAGGCCTTCACAGTGGTGGCTCCCCATTTATAGAACGTTGTCCCCAGGGAGGCGTGTCTGGCACCCTCACTATCTGTGATGCAAAGGTTAAATTGGATCATTTTTTATATACAGTGGTGCCTCGCAAGACGAATGCCTCACAAGACGAAAAACGCGCAAGACGAAAGAGTTTTCCGTTTTTTGAGTCGTTCCGCAAGACGAATTTCCCTATGGGCTTGCTTCGCAAGACGAAACATCTTGCGAGTGCTTGCGAGTTTGTTTCCTTTTTCTTAAAGCCGTTAATAGCCGCTAAGCCGTTAATAGCCACTAAGCCGCTAATAGCCATGCTTCGCAAGACGAAAAAACCGCAAGACGAAGAGACTCGCGGAACGGATTAATTTCGTCTTGCGAGGCACCACTGCATAGTGGTACCTTGGTACTCTTAATGGCTTGGCTCCTGAACAAATGGTCTTCCGAATGCCGCAAACCCGGAAGTGAGTGTTCCAGTTTACGAACGTTTTTTGGAAGCCGAACGTCCAATGTGGCTCTCAGTTGAGTGCAGGAAGCTCCTGCAGCTAATTGGAAGCCACGCCTTAATTTTCAAACAGTTTTGGGAGTCAAATGGACTCTCGGAACAGATTAAGTTCTAGAACTAAGGTACCACTGTATACGCTACATCTGTTTTTTAGCTTGTTTTAAACTTGTTTTTACTATTAATTTTTATATGCTACTTTGGGATTCATTTTGGGGGGTGGTGGAAATAATAAATACAAAAATAATAAAAAGGTGTAATTGTTGGCAATTGCAAGCTGCCTTTTACTTGTGGTAAAACTGGCTGATGGCATAAAGGATGTTACTCAGCATGAGGAATGGATAGGCGTGGGGTGTTGACATATCAAATCCTGGATATGGTGTCTCACAAAATCCCATGATCTCTGGTGGGCTAGGAGGGAAACTAGTATACACATTTAGTAATGGCTTGGTATTGCGCTTAATAGATTTAAGAGTATATGCTGGGTAGCAAATGATGAATTACGACTAACACATGGGTTTATAAATCATCCAAAGCCATCATATATTGTACAAAATTTCGAGTGTTTACATCGGTTTTGAAATTTCAGTGTTGTAGTAGCTAATTTCTTTGCGAAGCCAGTACTTTCCTTAAGTGTCCCTGGTGTATAATATTAGATAGTCCATGCATGAATGAAACTACGTATGATTCCTTTCCTTACTCCCACCTCCCTTACCCAGGTACTGAATGGGTGTGTTTTCCCTTTGCTTGGGGTAGTTTATTTCCTTTAGTCTAGTGAGCTGGCAATTCAGGAGAGGCAAGCAGGAATCCAATATAGTGCAGTACGGCCCACAGTCTCTTAATGCTTTCCTGGACTGCCACAAAACCTTACTGCTTAGATCACTTTGGGCATCAGTTTAGCTATCCATGCTGCATCGTTAGTGTCACAGTTTGAAAGGGATTAACTGTTGGGAAATGGTTAACTATTCCTGCCATAGGAAAAGTCGCTCACATTTGAGTTCATGAACTTGGTGTAAATTAAATTGTCTCTTTGCATGCATGTGATAACCAGATGAAGGGCGGTATAGAAATTTTAAAAAGAAATAATAATAATAATCTGATAATACTAGTTGTGAGTAATATTTATTGCACTGATCAACTGGGCAGAAAATAAAGGATCAGTTTCGCCCAGATTTGGTGACTCTTATGTAAAACTTGATAGTGAAGAACATGAGGACAAGTACAGAACCATTCTACTTGTAGTTCAGAATATACTGAGGAGGAGAAAAGGCCAACTAACAGCCTGGGTCCGCTTCCCCTTTTCTAAACAAATTGATCTGACCTCTGATGGCCGTAGCATTTTTTTTTTATTATGTTGTAAAAATCTCTTTGTTAGTTTTGCCTGTAAGAGTAGTCTACAATGACTACCTGTCAACCATTCAAAGAGAGGAAGCTGTTCTGCCCCAGGTTCTGAGAGCAACAATAGTCAGAGCTTGAAAATGTTGGCCTTGTATACGTATATCTGGATTTCTTCACATGTTCCGTTGGACTTAAGAAATGGGAAACTGCAGCTTGCTGGTAATTATGCAAAGCAGTGGATTTAGTGTAGCCACCAGATTCGCAGTAAGAATCCTTCTCTAACACTGACCTAGCCAAGGGGAGCAGAACTAGAATAAATCTAGTGCTACCCCTCTTGGGTATTTGTTAGGGGTTTATCTTTATTCCCCATTGTGGAATTAAAGCCCCATTAATTTCACTTTGCTGTAAGAGATGCTTATCCTAGGGTACGTTTGTGTGTCTGGGTGCATTCCTGTATGTGTTATATAGAGAAAGACAGAGAGAGGCAGGGGGCAGGGACAATATGTTACAGGAATTCAGAGTGTTACTTGGAATGTGGCTGACTAAATGTTGAACCTATTGAATAGAAACCCCTGACATCACTGATGATGAGGAATACTGCCCGCATATCGCATTGGAACCTTAATGTGAATCTTTGCTTGCAATGATGTGCGCATGTGTGAGATCAGTAGGTGATCAGAAACTGAAAGTCTTGAAACTGCAAGTAGCCACTTGTCAATTTTACACCCAGCAGCGAGTCTTCATATGGATCCCAAACACACATATTTCCCCTGTTCATGGGAATTATCTCAGTGCATCATGTGTGAAGTTGACCTTAGTGACCTCGAGCATTTTGAAAATTGAGATTATGTGGGGAGTTGCCAGTAGTATAGATTTTAGTCTAAATGAAGCATTTAGCAAAATTATAATTGTTAGTAGCTATACCTGTTGCAAAGTAGATTCCCCACCGTGCCTGTCCCTTTTCTGGAATTTTGATTATGTGGCTAAAGCCTTTGAAGAAGTTTCCAATTAGTTCCATCTATTTGTATGTAAAAAGTAAGGGTGATAAGATATCTTGATTTGGAGTAAAGTTCTACTTCGTATATTTAGTTGTTTTCTAAGCTAATATTTTAAGATATGTGGGATTTGTGACATGAGTGCCATTTTAAAGAACTTGCACTTTTACCTTTTGGTAAGGCAAGGGCAATTGGTTCCATGATTTCCCAGTGATTTACTCATGGTTTTAGCATCCTTTATGTTTGATGCTTAATGCTGTCATGGCTTACTGAAAATTTTTTGTTTGGGGGTTAGAAATGACAAAGTGGTTAAATATGCAGACACAGGTTTGTGTTTTAAAGCTTGGACTGAATATATATTTGTAATGCTGCACTGATGGTACATGCAGAGAACAACAATCCCAGACTTGCTAACATGTGTCGCATCCATGGTGAGTCACAGCAGAGCAATGTTTCTCTGAAGGCTTTCTGAAGCCACAGATTGTTGTTTATCAGTAAATGTTGGTACAAAATATTTACTAATATTGCCCTTCGTTAAGGAAACTTGGCTTAGCTTATTTGCCCCAGGGTGTGTCTCTCTCTGTGTGTCTGTCTTATGTAGGCATTAATCAGGACACATATCTCCTTGACTTCAACTTTTTTTAAGTTAAAATGTGGATCTATTAGTTCTATAAGGGTAGCTAACAAAACATTTTAAATTCATTCTGCAAATTAAAGCAGGAATAAAAAGACAACTGAGTGTCACAAACAAGACACACAAAAAGGCAAAAACCTCAACATTATAGACATGCAGCCATGCACTGCAACAGCCACCATCACCTGGTGTTCCAGGCAACCAACTGTTATATTCAGAATTTTGGGAGAACCCACCATAAGGCCTGAAATACAAGTAATTTAATCTAAGACACCTTTCTTCAACTGGTGGGTTGGAACCCGCTAATGGGTCATGGTCTGATCACAGCTGGGTCCACCATGCAAATACGTTGTAAAAAACTAAGAAATGGGTCCCCAAATTCATTTTTGGGTTAAAAGTGTGTCCTGGGTCTGAAAAGGCTTAAGATACCTGATCTAAGTGAAAGGAGTCCTTCTTGGTACAGTGAGTGATCTGGGAGTACCATATACTGTACAAATAAGGACTCATTTCTCTTAGATGAAACTACCTGTATTTTATCTTTTCTGCTTATGTCTTAGTGGGAATCCCCCCTGTTTAGGGATAAACCTCTTTCTCTTTGTAGGAGCAGGACCTTCGTGGAAAACATGCTTTGCAACTGAGGGGTGTATTGATGAGTCCTGGGACGACAGCCAGAAGAAAAGGACAAGGACATAGTCATGGAAAACTAGGAGGAGGAAAGAGTAAAACAGTCATAGTGGGTTGAGGCGACTCAAGGGAGATCTAAAGATAGGGTTGAGTGAAGCTGAGGATATAGCTGCCTATCCAAGGAATACAGGAGCAGGAACTGGGAAGTGAAGAACGGTCCAGAACGGGGGGATAGGTAGGAGAATGAGAACCATATCGACTCAGAACAGAATAGCACATGTTTTAAGGAGAGTGGTGGATGTGAGTTATCTGACTTTAAGCTAACACGTCTTGTCAGTGAGAACAGGTAGGATGAGCCTTGCTTACGCAGAGGATTTGTAGTTATCTAGACAGTCAGTGGGATGATGGTGGTGCATGCTATCTGGTGCTTTCTGCCTAATCCCGAGTTCATGGATTTGGGACCCTTTGTCCATGATATGCTATTGTTGATAGCTTTAAGGAAGTGTGCAGTTTGTGAACTGAGACTTCTTTCCCCCGTCAGATTATGGAGGAGGGGTTAAAGGTAAAGGACCCCTGGATGATTAAGTCCAGCCAAAGGTGACTATGGGGTATGGTGCTCATCTTGCTTTCCAGGCCAAGGGAGCCGGTGTTGGTCCACAGACAGTTTTCTGGGTCATGTGGCCAGCATGACTAAATTGCTACTGGTGCATGGAGAACTGTGATGAGTTCCAGAGTTCAGCGGTACCTATTTATCTACTTGCACTGGTATGCTTTCGAACTGCTAGGTTGGCAGAAGATGAGACAGAGCAACAGGAGCTCACCCCGTCACACAGATTTGAACTGCTGGCCTTCTGATTGGCAAGCCGAAGAGGCTCAGTGGTTTAGACCACAGCGCCACCCGCATCCCCTTATGGAGGAGAAAGGTGCCACTGTCTAAATTCTAAAAAATAGTAACTTACCAGCTGCAGGTTGTGAGATTTCCTTTTTTTATTGTCATTGAAATATGGAGATGTAGTCCTTGGAAACATTATTTTGCATTGCTTGTGAGAATGATAGGGTTTCCTTCTTTTCCTATGACCTCTGTATACTACTGATTGGCTTGTTTTAGTTTGGCTTTCTTGTTGCATGGAAGGCATGATTAGTAACTATTATTTTTTATCTTTTTGTGGACATACCTTAACATTTCTAGAGTACACAACAAGTTGTATAGTTGTTGCTCGTTTATTGTACAAGATCCAGACATCTTTCAGATAAGCACTTTAGTTTCAGGGTTATCCCGCTGTTTTTCCAGAACTATAATATTGTTGCTAACAAAATGCAGTTTTAGTGCTATAACAAGGCTGCACAATTGTCAGAGGCATCTACTGAATAGTTACTGCCTGTAATAAGCAACACAGCTCTGTCCTCTTTCTTCTCCCTGCCCTCCACGCTTACAGTGTCCTGACAGTGCTCAACTTTCAAAGAGGACAATTAGCGAAGAGGTAGACTAATCTCAATGCAAAGTCTGGAGGAGTCTGTTGTTGGTTTCGTTAGCAGGGCTTGCTGCTGAAATCAACAAGGGGCTCCTCTGCCCTTTGCCTTGAAATTAGACAATTTCAGCTCCTGTACCAGTCCCCTCCTTGTAGACTCTTCTTGTGCCATTGCTTGCTATAAGGTTCTACATAAAAAAATAATAACCATGCCTTAAGAAGCCATATGTTCTGGTGTTTTCTGTTGGAACGTTGTAGGAATCACATGATCCCTGAAAGTTGCCTTAATATGGTTGCTTTGAAATGGGATTTAATGAATGAAACGGGAATTGGCCGTAGTCCTAATTATGCTTGTCTAAACTTCCACTCCTTTAAACTGATTCAGCTTAAATCAGTTGAGTTGGCGAAGATTTTCTGCGGTGAAGGTACATATTTTTTCATTACTGGTTGTTTTTAATTGCATGTGATCTCCCCCTTCCTCTTCCCAGATCTTTCTCACACTTCATAAGCCCATGTTACATATTTGGCTTCAGCTGGTTGAGTCTTTTGCTGCCTGGTGTTGCCACACTCAACCTCTTGCCAGACCTGCTGTGTCCAGACAAGCTCCTGCAGGGTCCCTCTAGTTTCAAAAGTGGCATAACAAAAGGAACATCTGCTCGTCACAGCGCTCCATTAGATATTGTGGAATGGTGCAAAAATCTCTTGGTGTTTGCTGCAATCATGGTTCATTGGGAAGATTTATGTACAGTAGCTCTGCCGTGGCTACCTGCCAATCAGTTTATGGTACAGCCGGGCTCAATTTATCAGTGGGAATGGACTGAAAATGAGAGAAGAAAAGAGATAAATGAATATTCAAATACTGGAACCGGTCTCCAGTAAGGGATGTTATGAAACAATGTATGGGTTACTTAAATTAGTATGGTACTGTATAATGTAATTGGCAGAGCTGGGGGAAAAGCTTATGTGTTGTTGCCAATTCATTTTAAAGGAGTTGAAATTGTTTCTGAATGGCATCTAAAGTGACATATGGTCTCACGTTTTTATTACGAAGGTGCCAAGTATTAAGTATGTGTGTAAAAATGTATGCTTGTGAAAATGCATGGTTATCATATGCCTATGTGATTTTCAGTGTAACTTTGTGGCTCAAGAGACAGCTGTGTATTAGAAAACGTCTGGTTCACAGCATGTCTTTGTTATGAACTTGGCTAAAAAAAGAAGAAGCAATCCACGTATCTTTCCTCCTCAATAATAATATGAGGGTTAATTATAATGACCTGTTTACAGGGTTAGAAAATAAGAAAATAAGAAAAGTCCTAGTGTACTTAGATTAATTTTAGTTGGAATTGTGCCAGTTAAATTGAAAGGAAGTTTGATGGTGGCAGTGCTTGTTGATGTACTCGTGCGAGTATACACATTTGAACATCTTGATCTTAGGTGCTTTTCCATGGAAGAGAATCTTGCTTCGTTTGGAGCTTCTGCTGTTGGAGTGTTCTGAGGGCAGGACAGCAGTGTAGTTTTATCTCTCTGGAGCTTTTTATTTTTTCAGTTATTTGGACTTCATACACTTTAAGACTAATCTGAGCCTTGAAAAATGAGCATTGCTGTTTGAAGAAGCCATAATAGAAGAAGTGTTGTTAGTCAAAATGTACTGCATGTTTGCGCTTTACAGTGGCGCCTCTAGTTATGAACGCTTCATGTTATGAACTCCGTTAACCTGGAAGCAGCTGCTCCTGGTTGCAAACTTTGCTCCAGGATTCGAACGGAAATCGTGCAGCCCCATTAGCAAAAGCACTCCTCAGGATAAGAACGGTTTCAGCTTAAGAATGGACCTCTGGAACGAATTAAGTTCGTAACCAGAGGTAGCACCACATTGCAAATTAACATTGTGCTGTATTTATCTACGTATTGTATATTTCACCTACAGCACCTGCAAGACATCCAATCAGATGATTGCTTGAGTATCTGGGGGATGATCGGTTTGGCAGTCCGTGGAAGCGAAGTGCCTTTTTCATTCTCCCATGTCTAAAATTCACTTCAAGACTCTTTATTCCTATACTACTTTGAACGATCATGTGATCTTGCTTAGAGGTGGCCCTTGTAGAACCAGAACAAAAAGCAACCTGCAGAGTATTGTCGAAAGGAAGCAGATTGCTTTCCCCTCCTAAAGAATGAAGCCTTTGAAGTAGATAAATAAGTTTTGATGCAGTTCTGTCCCATTTAAAGGAATGGAAGTTTTGCTGTGTGACTTCAGTGGCAAGTGTGCTGTGCGAAATAAATAATCATGTTGAATTACTCCGTTTTAGTCTTGGTAGTTCTGTTGGTAGTTCTGTTTTTGCTAGGAGTCATGTCTAGGGCTTGCAGCCATAATCCACAATGTACATGTGACTGTTGGGCATGGAGGCCAAATCCATGGGTCACTTTTAACAGTCATGAGACTTAAATTGGCTAAGGCAGGCTTCCTCAACCTCGGCCCTCCAGATGTTTTTGGCCTACAACTCACATGCTCCCTAGCTAGCAGGATCAGGTATGATGGGAATTGTAGTCTCAAAACATCTGGAGGGCCGAGGTTGAGGAAGCCTGGGCCAAAGCGTCAGCCTTAGGCGTGCTGCTATCTCAGCCTCCAGCTGTAAAATGGCGACAATGCTGACCTATCATAAGACTGTTTTAGGGTTTACTAATATAAAGTCTGGGATTCTGCTTTAGGTGTGTGTAAAGGCTTCAGCATGTCAAGTAGACTTTTTTTTTACTTTGATCCTTTCGATATCAGACTTCCATGCCATAACACAAACAACTTTTGAATCTCCTCTTGATTTCTGGACAGTTTTTCTATACGAAATGCCGTTAAGGGAGCAAACTTCTGAAGCATCTGCAGCCACTTTATGCAAAGTGCTGCGTCTGAACATTTATACATCCTCAATGTCGTGGTACCATTTGATATCATGCGTCTTTCCCATCCAATAACATTGTGGTTATGATTCAGCACTGTGAAGGTTTATCAGACTGGGTGTCTGCCCTCGGCCCATAGATAGAATATGTGTTTGTGACAAAATCTGTTGGGTTCAAACTCTTGACTAGATGGTTTATTGTTATCTTCAGCTGCCTTGGGAGAACTTTGAGTCATGTTGCTGTTTATACCAGTAAGATTTTTTCCTTGTCATGTTTTAACCGTGATTCATTTGAAGATGACTTACAGACCTGGAAATAGAAAGATACATAGCATCCACTTGTCTTCTTGAGTTTTGATGTTGATGAAGATTTGTATATTGCCCTTCACCCAAAGATCACAGGGTTATTCATAACATAAAAATACAAAAAGAGAACACAAAATACATAATATAGGCAACTCCTCCTTAGGCAGGGGTTACATTCTGCCCCCCCCCCCACTAATGAAATGCACCTAGGTTTTGGGGACGACGACTATTTCCTGGCACCTCAAGTATATGCAGTTGCCCATATGTCAATCTCAGGTAAGGGGGACGGGATGCTTGTAATAATAAAATCAAACCAACAAACCCATAAGCCCTCTCCCACAAACACAATTGAAAGGGCATAGAATGTTTAATCAACCAAAGGCCTAGTTAATGAGAAACATTTCTGCCCATCTAAAGATATGTAATGAAGGCACCAGGAAAGCCTCCCTGGGGGAGAGCATTCCACAAATGGGGAGCCACTGCAGAAAAGGCCCTTTCTTGTGCTGCCTCCCTCCGGACCTTTCGTGGAGGAGGCACATGAGGAAGGGCCTCAGATGATGATTGCAGGGTCCAGGTCGGTTGATATGGGGAGAGGCACTTCTTGAAGTATTACATTCTAAATGGGTAAGCTGTCTCTTCCAGTTCAGTGCCCTTTGTTAATATTTTGCTTATATCTGCTGAAATATCTAAAAAAACCAGTCTGAAAAGACCATTTTCCAGAACAATTTGATTTTTTTGTTTTCGTTTGGTAGAATAAATTATTGGCCCACTGCAGGTGTAATGTCTTCATTGGTTAGGCTTGCACTTTCCCCCACTTCTACACAATTTCCCTTCTCCTCTTCATTTAACACTATGTCTGCATCACCACTACCTGTGGCCCCAATCTTAACACCAAAGCTGTTTTGCAAATCCTGATTAAGAGGAACCTGGACAGTATAAACCATCATTAGATTCTGTGTAGGTGTCATATCAATTCAATTTCATTGAATTCTACAATATACTTTGGGTTGTTGGTGGAAGGGTAGACCCTCTGGTTGGGGGCATTTCATGTTCCTTCTGGGCTAGTTTGTCCACCTTTGGTCCCCACTCTGCACTCAGCTCTCACCTGTGGCTCCTGGATGCTGTCAGCATGTGACAGCGACCACACCCCAGGAAACGCCTTTGACTGGACAGCTAACTCAGGTGAGGGTAGATGATGGGTCTCTGAAGCCCTCAATGAGTTAGGGACTTCCCCTACATGCGAAGGCATTGAGCAGATGAGACCAATGGTGAGTCCGGTGGTCAAGAAGGTGGTTTCTTCATGTACTGTAGAGGGAAATGAGGGGCAGACGGGGCTCAACTTCAGGAGTAAATCCTTAGGAAAAATCAGTATCAGTACATTGTTTTAACTCCTTTCAATATTCTATATTCAAATTGTTGTAATCTGCCATGGGAGCATATGTTGGAAGGGTGGGTAAGAAATCTAATGATAAAGATAATGATGTACAGTCATTATAAAGTTGTATCTTCTAACTGAAAGGGTTTTTAATAAAAAACAAGCAGTCCAGTTTGAAGTCAACCATGGTTGCATTTTGGGAAGATGTATCAAATTAAGTGTTAGCACCGAGAGCAGCGACTGTTGATTATTTTTGGGTGATCAGTGGTGTATGTATAAAAAGGCAATGGTTCTATATCCCTCTTTGTGCTCTCTGAGATGTTACAGCTGTGCACTAAATGTCACAGCTGCGTGATGATGCAAGCTGTCTTAATGTGTTCTTTAAGTGCCAGAGCTGTGCTGGCCGAGGAAAGCTTTGAGGGGCATCAGCAATGAAGCTGATATGTTTTACAAAATGCCTATAGCACCAATAGTGCACACTTGTCCCTTTCAGCTGTGAGCCTCATACTGTTGAATAAATTCCTGCCAATCAAGTTGCCCAAGTATGTTGCTTTGCCCAAGTCATATGGAAGATAAGCATGATAGGCTCTCTTATCAAACACTTAAGAGATTGGGGAACACTGCGTCCAGATTTCAAGTCAAAATGGCAGAGTGTTTGTGTGGGTACCCAACAGCAGGAATCTACGACTGATGATCTTGTAGTTACTGCAAGGCACGTTTTAGGTCCTTGAGCATTCTGATTTCTACTTTCTCAACCTCTTGGATCTTGGCTGTGTCGTATGTGAGCAGAAAGCAAGCTTCTGCTGTGGCTCTTTTCCCTGGCATCCTCTTCAGAGGGTTGTGTGGGCCTTTCAAGCATCATGGGCTGTGTTGTCCCAGGATGCAGTGGGTGGGATGTGGAATAGGGTGAAAGAATCTAGTCCTCCACTGATGCTTGGTTGTTACAATATGAATTAAAGCCTTCTGTGCTTTTATAGTAGATCGGCTATGGCACACATTGCTGCAAAACCCTTTTGAAAATGTGCACAGTGTTTTCAACCTTAGAAGATCAAGGACACACCTAGGCCTGTTTCCTGTGCTTATTTTTTGAAGAAACAAAAGGACTTGTGAAACAATAAAAGATTTCTTTAACACTTCGGCTGTGTAGGAATGCTTGTTTAGAATTCTGATACTGATAGGAAACCGCAGCAGCAACCACAACTTGTCGTAAACACCCTCTATAAGTGAAGTATCTGTACCTTGTATTAATTGCAAATTAGTCTAATTAACATTAGGATCATACTGAAAATGAGGTGTATGGTACTTCAGCAGCTATATACATTTCTTTTTACTTGTTCATGCTGCTGGTGCTGGTTTGCATCATGTGTGACTGTTGAGAGAATGGCTTAGTTGTCGAACAAATCTGCTCCCGAACGCCGCAAACCCAGAAGTAAGTGTTCCAGTTTGCAAACTTGTTTTGGAAGCTGAACGTCCGACGCGGCTTCCATGGCTTCTAATTGACTGCAGGAAGCTCCTGCAGCCAATCGGAAGCTGCGCCTTGGTTTTCGAACGGTTTCGGGAGTCGAAAGGACTCCCAGAATGGATTAAGTTCAAGAACCAAGGTAACACTGTAATTTGTTTTGAATATCCCATGCCATTTTAGGGTAAGTATTGTGTGTTTGTGTGTGAATGAAGGCTGATTTAAGCCTGATTCTTGTCTGGGCTTTAATATGCCTACCTTTTGGTGAAACATTCAACCACTTTCTTTGGACTGTTTGGTCATTTTGAGTTGGGGGAGGATAAAAACACATCTTTAAGAATATTTTTTTAATGTAACCTAAGTTGCTTCCCCCTGCCCCATTTTAATTTGAAATTAGAGTAATAGTGTCTTTGCTGAAACTAAACAGATTTTTAAAAAGCAGGGTTAAGTCCAAAAGATAGGACAATTAAGGGAGGACTTGATAGGGTTCCTAAAATGGTACATTGGTATGGAGAAACTGGATACAGACAAATGTTTTCTTCCGTTCTCATATACACTAAGGGCAGGCAAAATATAATAATATGCAATACATAATTGCATATGTAGCTTGGTTGTTGCAAGGTGTGGTGATGCCTTTTAAAAAGGGATTGACACATTCATGAAGGATGGGTCTGTCATTGTCAATAAGGATGACCTAAAGGAACCTCCATGTTCTCATGCCCCCTAACTAATATTCATAAGCGCCCTATGACTGCAGGAAATAGCTCTTGCCTTCATCCCTGCTCATGGTCTTCTCAGAAGCACCTGACTAGCCACAACTGTAGTGAGATAATGGTATGAAAATTTGAATTTTTATTACCGATAGAGTTAAAGTTTTGTAAACGGATGTTTCTCATTCATATTTGTATTTTATGTGCTATACAGTGGTACCTCGGGTTACATACGCTTCAGGTTACAGACTCCGCTAACCCAGAAATAGTGCTTCAGGTTAAGAACTTTGCTTCAGGATGAGAACAGAAATTGTGCTCCGGCAGTACGGCAGCAGCAGGAGGTCCCATTAGCTAAAGTGGTGCTTCAGGTTAAGAACAGTTTCAGGTTAAGTACGAACCTCCGGAACAAATTAAGTACTTAACCCGAGGTACCACTGTACATGTAAACCACCATTGACAGGGCGATCCCTATTAAACACAGGATGTATATATTCTACAACTCCACATGATGGCAGAAAACACAGGATGATCTTGGTTTCCTCCATTTCACAATATGCACATTAAAATTTTGCTTCCTCTCTTTCCTGGGCACACGTCTGAAACTCAAGGAAGTCATTAGAAGAGCAAAGAGCTACTTTCAATAGGTTGGGGTAGATAATAGTATGAATTGAGTTCTACCACACTCATCATTGCTGAAATAACAAAATTCCTTCCAGTAGCACCTTAAAGACCAACTAAGTTAGTTCTTGGTATGAGCTTTCGTGTGCATGCACACGAAAGCTCATACCAAGAACTAACTTAGTTGGTCTTTAAGGTGCTACTGGAAGGAATTTTGTTATTTTGACTATGGCAGACCAACACGGCTACCTATCTGTAACTGGAATCATCATTGCTGAGGATGACATAGACTGAAAGCTTGGAGTTGTGCTCACTTTGTTCAGACCTTTTAATGGGAACTTTTTCCATTATGCTGCAAAGTGTGGCCTTGCATCCCTTAAACAAGAATTGGGTGTGGAAGTATTTTATATTTTGTGCTTTTCAGGAAGCACAAGATACATTATTTTTCAGTGTATGTCATGTGGATATGTTTGTGAATCTGACTTCATCCCTTTGCTCCCTCCCTTCCTGGGAAAGATCTCTCCACGTTCAAGGAGCTAATGCATTCACTGCAATATGGCATTGTTAAGTGAATAAAGAGCTGCTTTTAAGGTAATTAAATTTTCACCTCGGTGCCTAATGAGGCTGAAGCATCTTTTGAAAGCTTTGAGCCGCATCAATTTACTGTTTCCAGAGATATCCGTGATACATATAAATAATATAAAGAGAATGAAATAAAAGTTATGTTGTGCTGCTTGTTAAGAACACAAAATGTGAAATGCCATCAAAAGCCCTCTTTGGGGGCAACGAGTTACTTGTATTTTAAGCCTGCTAAGAAAGGACTCATTGGGCAAAAATACTGCTCCTGTGGCCAAAATGCTATCCTTGGGCTTCCAGTATCTCTGCTTGTTTCCTGTTGAGAATGCATGGCTGCCTTATTTGACTGTGTTGCACCTGCCCTGTGTCTTGTGCATTAGAACCGAGGAAGGAGAAATGCTTGTATCTTTCCCATCATCTTTGTCTTTCCCTTACTGAGGTTTATGAGCAAGGGATTCCCTAGCTGAAATGGCATCTTGGCCCTGAACTTGCAGGGTGGCCTTGGGCAGACCAATATTCTTTTCTTCCACTTCCCCAGCCCACCCAACCTTCCCTTCTGCAACAGGAGGGCAATCCAGATTTCCTTGTTCGGGGCTGCTGTAAGGATTACCGAGACAATGTGTGCAAAACATGATGCACCTGAAATGTATTTGATGAATGCCAAATGTTGTGGTGGTATTGTATTCCGAGTAGAGGTGATGAAAGGGATGAAGGGCACTAATAAAAAACTTCAGTCAATTCAGTAAGTTGTATTTTTGTCTCTTGTGATGTGTTGGGAGGTGAAGAAGGTATTATTTTCTTTATTTCCTCCCTCTTTGTTGGCAGACATCTTCTTCAAAAGTACAGTGAAGGTGGGAAAGAGAGTCATTCAGGAGAATGAGTGAACTGGAGCAGTTGCGGCAGGAGGCGGAACAACTCCGGAATCAAATCAGAGTAAGGAGTTTCTTTTTTGATGCTAAATAAGTTGGGATCCGTGAACATCTTGAGGAGAAAAATTGGAGTTTGCCTCCTTTCCCTTCCCAACACCTTTTCCTCCGTGAGTTCTTCACCTGGTGGGCAAAGCGCCAATGGGGGGGCTGGTGCTGTATTTTAAAAGCTCTTGGGATACAGTGCTGCGCCTCCTTAGGGTCTCCTCACTGCATGTGTGAATGAAATCAGCATTCATTCCTGAGAGGTTTCCAGAGCTGTCTGGCTCAGCTCCTGTGACGGATTCAGAGTCAACGGGTGCATGTGTGAGCTTTCCCCCCTGTGGCTGTGATGCTCTAACACAGGCTAAGAACAAACAGCTAGTGTTTATACCCTGATTCCGAGTTCCATTATCGCCCATGATGGGTTCAGGATTGAAGGCTGAGATTAAGGGGTCAGGCTGAGCAAGGCAATGTGTGGTAGTATAATCTCTTTTCACACTTGTCATCAACTGAGAAAGAAAGCTTGCTGTCGTGCAGGATTTTGACTGCACTACAGGACTGAGCTACTTTAAGCTTCAGGTAGTGTTTGACATGTTTGAGCACACATTTCAAGGATAAAACTCACTGTGTATAGAAAGCTAACTGTGCCAAGAAGGAGGAAGCTAGAATCAAGCTCCATGATAACACTGTTCTTCAAATTCCAATTTCTTCTGCGTAGATTGATATTTGTTTGTTTTATTTTAAAGGATGCTAGAAAAGCGTGTAGTGACACAACTCTTGCTCAGGTATGTATGCGTGTTTTAAACAAATATTTTACCTTGCCGACTGAAGCCCCCTAGTCAGCTAACTGCGATAAAATAAACAGGGTGAAATAAAATCAGTATCAGAAACATAAAACAACCAGATAAACTAAAAGACAAAGACGTTCATTCTTGCCTGTGGGGAAATTTCTGTGGGGCATTTCAAGGGAGGGGATATTGCTGTAGCTAAAAGGTTTAGGACACAAAGTCAAGTAGTAGTTCATTTTTATTCACGTGGACGAATAATAACTATGCACCTTGTATAGTTCATGCAATCCATGGGGAACTTGAAATATTACCTTACCCAGTACATACTCATTAAACTCCAAGGGCATCGTGCAGCTACCGTCGTTTCAGAAGATCCATTTGTACGATGTCAAAATTGGGCCTTTCCTGTGGAAGCACCTGCCCTTTGAAGCTCCCCACAATATATATCAGACTGGAAGCTTATCTGTTGCATTTTCAGTGTCTGCTAAATATATTGCACTTTCAACAAATGGATATATTTATCCCAGCTGATATCTGTAGTGGATTGGAATTGGTTTTATGTATCATCTGCTGCTGCTGCTTTTAAACTGGTGTGTGTGTGCGTAATTTTTATATATGAAACTGTTCTATATAAGTTTTAAATTGCTTTGAGATGCCTCAATTCATAAACGAAATGGATGAAGTTTCGGCTGCTAATAAAGTAATAACTTCCGTGTAAAACCCATTCACTTGATTTCAACCAGGCTTGATTAAAGTGAGTTACTGTGGAATGGGTCTATTACTTAATTGCATAATGCTCGTTAAATGGTTACTTCATTATCAGAAGCCCTGGTACCTCCTGGTTATAGACTTGGGCTCCTTCACACATGAGATATTTACTCTGGGAGCTATCTGCTGCAGTGCCTCCTAAAACATGCACCAGAAATCTTCTACAACATGCTGAGTTTCCAGGTAGAGATTCAGTCTGGAAGCTGGAGCCTGATAACGTTGATGCCAGATCTCAGTTGGTCTGTCCCTTTCCGAATAAGGAAATGCTGCTGTAAGATTCACCTGTGAAAGTGTCCTGGGTATTTAGATGTTCTGTAGTCTTACTCTGCCCAGGAGAAGGCTTGGAGTAATGCATGTTCTTCTCCTTTCCTGCCCAGATCACCACAAGCCTTGACTCGGTGGGCCGAATCCAGATGCGCACAAGACGTACCTTGAGAGGCCATCTAGCTAAAATATATGCCATGCATTGGGGATCCGATTCAAGGTTTGTACAGAGAGCTGATGTGCATGTCGGAGGATTCTTGCCATTGTTGGGGGAAAGCCGTGTGCACTCTACAGCCCCACATGAGCACCTACATGCTATAAATATATTCATAAATTAAGCACAGCAAACAGCAACAAAACATTTACATGCTCAGAGCCCTTGATCCCCCTTAAAGGCCCAGTCATTTGGTAGGGAGGCTTAGCTATGCTATGGACAAGCTTCATAAAATACTAGATTTGAATATATAGAAGTACCAGAAGAAAATACTACTGAAAAAAAAAGTTTTTTTAAAAAAATACTTAAAAACAGATGCAAGCATTTAACCTGCTTGTCCTCAGTAAGCCATACAATCTTGGAAACTCCTTTAGCGGTTAAACAATATATATTTTGGTTCCAGAGTTCTTTCTGTCTCTTGCATCAAGAAAAGGGATGGAAAAGTTACACAGGTAGAAGTGGTTTTAATTGTTTCTATGGAAGCCCACATGCCAAAATTAATAAGGCTGCAATCAGCAAGACTGTTCGGGGTATGCAATACCTGCACCTTTAATTCCTCCATGACCAAGAAATTGCCATCATCATAGGGAGGGTAGGCTAAGTTTTCCCTACCTGAAAGCTGTCTGGAGAACACATATTTCCTTTCCCTCTACGTAAACGAACAGCTGGCATTACACTTGGGGAACCTGCCATACCTGACCCTGGGTCCTCAGGCCTGCTCTTAAGGGGAGATAACAGTATACAGGAACCCTTTCTGCCCATCTCTCCACCCCTGCTAGAATGTCGGGCATTTGTTTAGAGTTCAGTAAAAGTAAAGCACGATTGACTTTGCAACATGTTGCCTAGACGTCCTCTGCTGATGCGTCAAAGCCATGCGTCTTGCAAGAGGAAAAGGCAAAATCAGGGTCTTGGTGAACGGCTGGATGCATGCACGTGACACTTACCAAATTTGAAACCTAGCAAAGGAGGCACAAAGTTAACTTGATAATGTCTTTTTTGTGTGTGTATGTGTGTTTTGTGGTTATCTTTAGGCTACTAGTGAGCGCTTCCCAAGATGGAAAATTAATTATTTGGGATAGTTACACAACAAACAAGGTAGAGTTTTTGTTTTTTAAAAAAGTAATCCGTTTTGGCATATTTTTTTATGTGCCTATTGCTGGTGGGCTTGCTTTTTTGTTTCCACTGCTATTTTTATTTTCTTTTTGTTCTCTACCTGAAGTACTACTTTTTCTGTTTCCCCCCTCTATTGACTCTTGCTTTTTATTTTCTCCACCCTCCAAGAATTCTAACTCTGCTTTCGTTTATTGTTATTTTTTAAACTTACTTACTCAAGCCTCTCATTGACTCTTCCATCTCATTGCTCTTAACAACAGCGGCTCACTTGCTTGGGGAAAACACTGTTGGGTCTCCTGTCTATTTCTGGGGGGGGGGGCGTCATCTATTGATGTGGGGTTACAGGTATCTTTTCGGAATGGCAGGTTTCTTTGATATAAAGGAGCTGCATTGCAATTTGAAAAGGTGGTGCTTTTTGAAATATGCCCAGTTCTTAAATTTACCCTATGAGAAAGCAGAAGATTTATCTTGGACTATCTGTGCATCTGTTTAGTGGCCGGCAAAATCAGCTGCCTCTGATTCCCAGTGAGGTCTCTGTTTGCTTCTGGACTTGCTTGGGACCATAAAAATCCCAGGTTTGAAAAACTTGGACTCGTTCAGTTTGCTATGGCCAGAGGGAAGCCAGAAAGCCGTGCTCTGGTGAGCAATATGAGCTTGGAGTTACAGACAGAGTCACCTCTTCCTCCCCGCAGCTTTCAGTGCTGAGCTGGAAATGTGGCAGAAGTGTTTGGACTCGCCACTCTGCTTGAGGGTTATTTGTAGTACCCATGGAGTGCAGAAGCAGACCTCTCTTCCCCATGGCATACATTGAGTTATTGGGGGGCAGGCCCATTTTCTGCCCACCCCCAATCTTCAGCTCCAAGCTTAGAGCTGGAAAGAGAGCAGGCACTTCTCTCCCCCACCCCAAACCTCATGCTGCACTTCAGAGGTGTAGCACAAGGTCAAGGGCAGCATCCTGCTCTTTGAGAAAGGGGAAGCCTGGGAACCACACACTTCTGGGTTGGGCAGTAGGGGTAGCTGTAATTTGGCAAGCAGAACTTGGCAGATCTATCCACTTTTCTCCATGCTTGCTTGGAGGACTTAGGGAAAGTGCTTAGTTAATGAATTTAATAATAATAATAATAATAATAATAATAATAATAATAATAATAATAATACAATATGTTATGCCACAGGGACGCGGGTGGCACTGTGGGTTAAACCACAGAGCTAGGACTTGCCGATTAGAAGGTCGGCGGTTCGAATCCCTGCGACGGGGTGAGCTCCCGTTGCTCGGTCCCTGCTCCTGCCAACCTAGCAGTTCGAAAGCACGTCAAAGTGCAAGTAGATAAATAGGTACCGCTCCAGCAGGAAGGTAAACGGCGTTTCCTTGTGCTGCTCTGATTCGCCAGAAGCGACTTAGTCATGCTGGCCACATGACCTGGAAGCTGTACACCGGCTCCCTTGGCCAATAAAGCGAGATAAGCGCCCAGAGTCGTCCGCAATTGGACCTAATGGTCAGGGGTCCCTTTACCTTTACCTTTATGTTATGCCACAGGGCAGGTTACTGAAGGCTATCAGTAAATTGAGGAAAACGTAGGAGACATTGGAACATAATCTAAAGCAGAGCCAAATGCTTTCAGTGTTTGGGCAAAGTGTATTGACTCCTGTTTTAAAACTCGCTTACAATGTCTGAAAACACTCCTGCTTGTATTTTAAATTTTATCGATTTCGTAAAATTTATATGCCGCCTGACTGTAAAAACCAAACAAACACCCCAGCCACAATCCAACCTCAAAAGAGGTGTACACAAAGCAGTTTGTCTTTTAGACTGTTCTGTGCCATGTGTTTTAATTGTGATGCTATACTCTGTCAATGTGTCACAGGAGTATGTAACGCTAGTTAGTAAATAAAATATTAATAATGACTCAGAGAAATAAAAATACTGACTGACTTCTTTTTGATGACCCAGCGATTGAGCAGCCTGCTGAGATGCTTGCTTCTTGTTGAGGGGAACATCATAACACCTGTTTAAAATGTTCTGACCTTACGAAAATCCAAGTAAAATTGGGGAAGTTGCAATTTGAGAACATATATATATTCCCTCACTTCGTAATGTTGTTCTCTCAGTATTCGCCATGAAATCTTGGTTCTTCATCTGGAGAACAGGCTCTGTGAATGAACAGTATCTCTCAGTGTGGCAGTGGTAGTTCAGGCAACCCTTGCGAAGCCTGTGTATGGTTCTGGAAGACGTTTATTCATGCACAGGGGGCAACTTTCCCCTTCTAACTGTGTTTTTTCCCCTCCCTTCCGCCCTGAAGATGCATGCCATTCCTTTAAGATCTTCCTGGGTCATGACCTGTGCATACGCCCCATCTGGCAATTACGTCGCCTGTGGTGGATTGGACAACATCTGCTCCATATACAACCTGAAGACACGAGAGGGCAATGTACGAGTGAGCAGAGAACTACCCGGACATACTGGTCAGCAGGCTTCTGTTTCTATTTGTTTCGATGAAATGGTGACTTTATTTGAACTTCTGCAATTCCCTAAATGGTGACTTTATTTGAACTTCTGTAATTCCCTAAAAGCAGAGGAGTCGAAAGTGAAACATGTAACTAGATATAGTTGTTGTGGCAGAAACTGTTCTGCTACAACCGGTCATCTTCCATCCTGTCTACTTTCAATGCCAACCCCCCCTCCCCCCAGAAAAAAATACATTTCCCAGTTGCTGAGCTAATGTGTCTTATCAGCCAGTGTCATGACTTCATTCACACACAACCCTTTTGCTGCAGCTTCGCTTCTCCCTTTGCACCAGTGGCACAACCAACCAGGAAGCCACAGTTCATTGCAGCTTCCCATTAAATGCAAACTGGGGAGCTATGACGAATAGCTTCCCAACAAGCCAGGCTTTAAACCAGAATTTGATTGCGCAAGTTGTGGCCTAAGGTTCTTCTGTCCAAACCCAATGCTGTATTCCGTGGGCATATGGAAGGGTGATCAACTGGTGAATTTCTCAGTAAGGACTGTGTACTACTTTGTTGTGGTACTGAAAATAAAGGCACCCTATTTTTCAAGTCCAAGTTTATGTCCATCCTGGCTCCAAGTTTCTGAATCTGAGGGTTGTTGGTTTTTTTAAAAAAGTAGCTCCTGCAAGCCTGCGGGTTGGTCCAACCTGGTCTGTCCTCGGTGCTCTACTATAGTGGCCATAAAAGAGTTTGGAGGGTGGGGGAGAGAGACTTGAAATTTCTGCTAATTGCTTGCAAATGAGCAGCCATTGTTCTTAGTCCAAATTCTGTGTGAAGGTGTCAAAAGGTAAGAGTCAAGAAGGGGTGAAACTGCAACCTGAGTGCATTTAAGCAAACATGTCAACATGTGCACATAGTTTGAGATGTATGATTTTACTGTTCCAAGTGAAGTGTGTTGAGAGTTACACAGTCTGGCCTTGGGAATTCCTGCTCAGCAGAGATGTGATTGCACTGGGCAGTGGACAGCTGAAAGTGGAAGGCCCTATGGCTTTGTTGGGCACCCTGACAGTTAAACATCTGTTGGTTGAGCATTATATATATATATATATATATATATATATATATATATATATATATATATATATATATATTTGCTTTCGTAGATTTTCACGGGTACAGGAATGTAGGTTTTGGTGTCTTCGGGTGTCTTCCCGTGTAAGAGTTGGGGTGTCTAGGCGACGTTTCGACGAGGTCTCACTCGTCATCTTCAGGCTGGTGCTTTCGGCTTCTTGTTACTGGAACAGAGCAGGATCTCAGTGTTTGAGTTCCTATAAATACTGTGGGGGGGGTGTGGTGTATAGCCTCCAACGTTCTGGGCAGAGAGGAAGTTCCCAGGTTAGTGTGCCTTTTCTTCTTTTGTTCATTAATTACTTGAGGGATATCTTGAGAGATTTCTTGAGTGATATTCTGAGTACCATTTAGGAGGGTCATTAGGTGTGAATTAGTTGCTAAAGCTTTCGTGTCTTGACCTCTTGAGCTTGTGAAGAGAGCACAACTAAGTGCAGTACAGCCATCTTCTCAGAAAAACTCTTCACAAGCTCAAGAGGTCAAGACACGAAAGCTTTAGCAACTAATCCACACCTAATGACCCTCCTAAGTGGTACTCAGAATATCACTCAAGAAATCTCTCAAGATATCCCTCAAGTAATTAATGAACAAAAGAAGAAAAGGCACACTAACCTGGGAACTTCCTCTCTGCCCAGAACGTTGGAGGCTATACACCACACCCCCCCACAGTATTTATAGGAACTCAAACACTGAGATCCTGCTCTGTTCCAGTAACAAGAAGCCGAAAGCACCAGCCTGAAGATGACGAGTGAGACCTCGTCGAAACGTCGCCTAGACACCCCAACTCTTACACGGGAAGACACCCGAAGACACCAAAACCTACATATATATATATACACACACACACACACACACACACACACACACACACACACCATGGTGCCTCGCAAGACGAAATTAATCCGTTCCGTGAGTCTCTTTGTCTAGTGGTTTTTTCGTCTTGCGAAGCAACCCTATTAGCAGCTTAGCGGCTATTAAAGGCTTAGAGGCTATTAAAGGCTTAGCGGATTAGCGGCTAAAAGGCTATTAGCAGCTTAGAAAAAGGGGGGGGAGTGAAAAAAAATCGGAACACTCGCAAGACGTTTTCGTCTTACAAAGCAAGCCCATAGGAAAAATCGTCTTGCGAAGCAGCTCAAAAATGGAAAACCATCTTGCGAGGCATTCGTCTTGCGGAGCACCACTGTATATATAAAACAACAACAACAGCATGCTTCCCAAATATTTTCTATGAGACATTTGGCTGGCTGTTTTAAGTTGGGTGGGGAACCTCTTTTATATTTAGGGCTGTATTCCTTTGAGGATAACCCCTTTGGGGAGCCACACTATTTAAAAAAAAATATTTCTATCTTGCAATATTTCCATGCTCTGTCCCTGCTCCAGCGGCCTGCCTACAGCTGGACTGAGGAGAGGCTGCAGCCAAATCTGGAGTGGCAGAGAGCAGTGTTCTCTCCCACTGTGCTGACTCCTTGTGAATTAAGGCATGGTTGCTGACAGAGAGACGTTTTATGCCTGAAGCTGAATAGGAGATTTAAGGTTGGCACCTGGAAGCGTATTCCATTGTATGACTCAATATGGCCTAGGTGCTGCTGCGCTGTTGTTATTAGAATTAGAATTTATACACCACCCTTCATTTGGAGAAGAATTACTCATCTACTTATCTGTGCAGCTTCTTCCCAGCTCCTGAGATGCCCACCTAACACCAAACCTTTGCAGCCTTGAGGGTTGAAAATAATTTAAATGAATAAAAGCTGAAACTTTCAGGGCACTGGATTTCAGTTACATAACGCACACAATCTGCATTTTGGATCTCTTCTTAAGTGATAGATTTTGCCTCTGACATGTTTCCTGTTTCGCATTTCTAGGGTATTTGTCTTGTTGTCGCTTTCTAGATGACAACCAAATAGTCACAAGCTCAGGAGATACCACCTGGTGAGTTTCTTGGGTTTTCTTTCGTGACATGCCTTGAACTGTCGGGACTGCGTGTTTTAACCTTCTGTGTTCAAATGTTTTTCTTTTGCTCATAGTGCTCTTTGGGACATTGAGACTGGCCAGCAGACTACTGCTTTTACTGGGCATACTGGTGATGTAATGAGTCTCTCTCTAAGCCCAGACATGAGCACCTTTGTTTCGGGTGCCTGTGACGCGTCATCCAAGCTCTGGGATATTCGAGACGGAATGTGCAGGCAGTCTTTCACAGGGCACGTGTCTGACATCAATGCAGTTTGTGTAAGTGGCTAGCTATGCTCAAATGCACCAAGAGGGAAATCATGAATTTAAATAGTGCTGTCATGCACGTGCACTTCAGGGTGTTGAGGGAGCTGCCACAAGTGTGGTCAAACGTGGATGAGTGGGTCATGGAATATTGGCAGGTTGGCTGCTGTGAGGAAAGTGCACACAAAAAAAGTCAGTTTGACACAGGAGAAGAAAAGCCTCTTATCAACCACGGGGTGCTTGTGGTGAAGAGGCACTGGCAAAGCAGGAGAACATGAAATCCCTGTTAATGCCAGTCTTTCTGATCCAGCAGTTCTGATCCCTGAGATTCTCACATGATCAAATTAACTTTTCTTTTTTAACTGCTGTAAAACGTCAAGAGTTAAACGATGGGAAGAGAAACCAGGGGTTCATTTTTCTTTTTTGCCTTTTTTAAAAAAAGTGTCTGCTAAAGTCAGGTTTCAAGCCAGCGTGCTGTATAACTGGAGCAATGAACCTTCTACCTAAGGGCCACATTCCATGTGGGGAATCTTCCAGGGGCCGCATGCCAGTGTTAGGTGGCTCCACAGGCCAAAAAGGGCAGAGAAAATTGCATCCCACTGAGGCCAAGATGAGAGATTTCTAATCTCTAAACATCTCCAGCCTGGCTAGCAAGAGACATCACGATTCAAGGGCTCATTCCAGCCAGGCAAGAAACATGCGAGGAGAGCCATTGAGGGGAATGACCTGGGGAGAGTTGTAAGGGCCAGACCGAGGACTGGGCTTGAGGTTCCCCATCTCCGCTGTTGTAAATTGAAACCTCATGTCCTTAAATTACATTTGTCCACTCTGAAATGTCCTTTGGGAGGAGCGCAGAGAGAAGAAAAGCCACGGTGCATCTGCAGCAACACAAATGTGCCCCACCTGCAACGAAGCTTGTCTCTCCTGCCTCTTCCTCTATGGCCACAGCAGGCTCTGCAACCTTCCTACAGCCCTCAAAGGGGCACTCCTTCATTGTGTTCCAAGACAGACAGATGCCAACAACTCTGGAAATAAGCTAGTTTAGTAAAGGCACCTGGTCCCTTTGGAAAACAATTCCTGATGTTGCCCATTTGTTTCTCTTCACCACGACCCTTCTTGTTTCACTTCCCAGTTCTTCCCCAACGGCCATGCCTTTGCCACTGGCTCTGATGATGCCACCTGCCGGTTGTTTGACCTGCGAGCTGACCAGGAGCTCATGATGTACTCCCATGACAACATCATCTGTGGGATCACATCCGTCGCTTTCTCGAAGAGCGGCCGCCTCTTGTTGGCGGGCTACGACGACTTCAACTGCAACGTTTGGGACTCCCTGAAGGGAGAGCGTGCAGGTTAGTTGACGTGCTTAGAGAAAGGAACGGCTCTTTCAGGGTTCCCTCTGCGGAATGCCCTGCATGTTCAAAAGCTCATACTGACAGCCAAGGAAGCTGCCCAGCTTGAGGCAACAGCTCCAAGAGCTGTGTGGGAGGACCTGGCTAGTCCATTGATTTTATAAGAACAGCCACAGCAGAATGGTTTCACTAACACCAACAGTTCCTGCCAGATATGAGGTTTAAGTACAATACCAGGAGAGGTGGAAAAAGTAGTCTCAAGTTGGGAGCTCCAGCTGAATCTTCCATGAATACAGCAGTCTCACCCCCATTTTATTGGTGAAACTCTTCACCCAGAGAACCCGAGTGATGGGGTGACACAGTATCCCAATCAGTCATAAACTCACGGCTTTCTGGATTCTTTGAGACCTTTAATATTCTGTCCAGATTAAAGAAATGGAGGGATATTTTTGTGGCTTTGGGTGCAATTTCTTCTCTTGCACAACCTCAGCTTGAAAGGAATGAAAGCTGTGCAGGTTACCTTACACATGCTCAAACATGAGAGTTCTTCTAGATCATCAGAACGACCAATGCCACTTGATGGTAAGTTGGTTTCAAGACTAATTTAGAGTCCCGTTGGGAACATTTTACAGCTGTACTATCCAGTCGCTTAATTCCTGGAAAGACCACAGACAGAACATGATGGCACCTTTAGACAAGGGCAGCAGGTTGTTTAAGGCTTCCTGGTGACACATATGTGGTCAAGCTTGGGATTTGATCCTTGATCTTTCACACCAATGTCTAATTTGTCCATTTGTTATATTAATTCCGGGAGAGCCTAAAGTGACATGATGGGATGGAGTGTTGGACTTGAGCTCAGGAGATGTGGGTTTTAATTCCTGCCCAGCTGTGAAGCGTATTGAACGACGTCAGGCCATTGTTCCTGTCTTTGCCATCCTACTGTCAAAGCTGTTGAAATGGTTACGTATGCTGCTGTGATGGTATTGGAAGGATGGCAAGATAACAAATGTGGTAAATAATAAGACTCCTTTTGGGGCCACCCGTCCTAATGTTATTTTTGTTTTCTCCCCCAGGCGTCCTTGCTGGCCACGACAACAGAGTCAGCTGCTTAGGAGTTACTGATGATGGCATGGCTGTAGCTACAGGATCTTGGGACAGTTTTCTCAGAATCTGGAATTAATCTGGCAGGCCACACACACACACACACAGACACGCACACCTTCTCCACTGAGATCTGGAGAGATCAATGCTGCAGCCTATTGCTGTGAAATAACATTTCTACCTTGTATTTACAGGTGAAATTTTTCTACTCACTGATTTATTGCATAAATAGGCTTTCTGTAAATGAAGTATATATAAATATATATATATAAAATCAAGCGAAGTTGTGGGTGGGAGAAATTGGTGACTTGGGGTGGGGAACAGGACATAACATTTATGGTTGACAGAAGCTAAAAGCCAGTCCATCTTGTGTTTGGCTATATTTCCTGGAGGGATTTCTGTTTGTGCCTATCCCGGCTAATTCTGTACTTTTTTTTTTTTGTACATAACTGAATATACACATAGCAGCCAATCATGTAACATTTTGTCTGTAAGTAAAGAAATAATGTTCGCCATTTTTTTTAAGAAACTGCATTTATATAGCTCTACATTTAATCTGAGATGTCTCTTTCCTCCTGAGTTCTGCGGCGGATCAACTTAGATTGCTGTTTTGATATGTTTTTATTTCCCCACCCCCAAGTGAATTTACTGTAGATAAAGTGTGAAGTTATTGAGCTGTTTGTGGATTTTATAACGGGAAGTGTTTGAATTACTGCTTGATCTGTCTTTGTTTCTATCCGTTTTAAAAAACAACAACAGGAGAGAAGGCCCTGACGACTTCTTGCGACACCTAGCGCCTTACTTGCTTGTTGACCAGTTTGTTTAAATTGGCGGTTTGATCCTATTTGCCTGTGGACCCTGGCTAGTCCATTGGCAGTCAGGGGGGTTCTAAACACCAGGGGGTTAAATAGGTCATCAGACAGACATTTCACAAACAAGAACTGAAATATTTTGGTCTGCAGACTATATGAGCTTCCTTCCAGCAGCCTCTAAAATTTGGAACAGCGTGTAAGTTGAGGGACTGAGGCTGAAAAACTGCTGAGCTAATCGTTTGTTTTTATTGGAGCACTTGTAAATGGGAAGTTTTGACCTACTATAAAATCATCAGCCTCTACAGTCTGTATTTCTAGCAAAGATGCTGTTTCTCATGGGATCGTACCACTCCAAGTCCATGTGGGGGCATAACACTGTTCTGAAGGCAGCTCCTCTCACATTCAATCTCGTTCTCCTGTACAATCCACAGGTTGATCTGTTTGTCAGCTTTAAAACACCCACCTGATGTTTTGCACATGCGGAGAAATGATAAGAGCGGGAGTGCATTCAAGCATTCTTCCAGCCATGGGATTTGTGTGCTAGCATAAGTCTTGGCTCTTAGAACCTTCTGCTCAGTTGCACCGATCAGCCACTCTAGGAATGGCTGAAAGCTCATTCTAATACTGCCAAGTTACCCAGACATTCCACAGCAGAACAGAGTTGCCTTTTATGTGTGCCTGTCCCAGAAACGGCATGACATTAAATGCTCTTTGGGCGGGTGCTCTTGATGGGAGTTGGAGTCCAGGAATATCTGGAGGTCCACAGGATCCCTGAACTTGGGCATTTATTTCCTTTTGTCTTCATCTCTCTCTCTAGAACATTTCATCCCAGTTAATCCTGATCCATTAATTGCTACAGTTTCAGCCTTTAATTGGGAGCCAGGTGTTACGGAAGAGCATCCTAACAAACTGGCCACACTGCCTCCTAAAAAAGTTAAATGTGTGTGAGATGAAGTTCACCCAGTCACAGCTCATAAGAACTGTTATACAGCAAAGGGTTAGAAATAGCTTTTAAAAATAAAAATAAATCACTGGAATCAATTTATGGTGCTGGTAAAAAAAAAATGTGCCTGTGCTTATAATCAATTAAGTGAATCACACTCTTCTGGAAATATTAAAAGAGTGGACACGGGAGGTGGATCCTTGGTTGTCTTCTCATTGTGCACACAGTATCAGAAGATGCAATTTTACATTGCTGTTACGTGCCCATTTCTCAAAGTGTGGGGTAAGAGGAGCTTTTAAAACAATCCCAGTTCTGTTGGCAAATATCAGGAGCTGTCAACATTAAAACAGTCTCGCAGCTGAGCCATCTGTTTTGGCAAGTTTCAGCTGAATTTTTAATCACTCATTCCAGCCTTTCGAGTTGCCCTGGTTTACAACAGTAAAAGTGCCAATTCATGTGCCAAGCATAGTGGATTTAGTAGTGGTAAAAAAGACACTACTACATTGTGATTTTTCGGGAATTTGCTCCTCCGCACACTAACAAACCTATTGTCTGTGTAGGACCAAATTCACAAGCGCCACTCATTTCATGTGGATCAGAGAGCATAGGGGTCAAGTAATGTTTCAGGATTTATATTATTTTTCTTTCCATGCTCAGGCAGTCACTCTGAACTGTGTACAAACCTCCCTTGTTACAACAAACACAAGCCACCTTTTGAATTGACCTTAAGACTGACTTGCGCTTGTAAAACTAATGCAGTCCTTGAATTGAAAAGTGAAATACAGTAGCTCCAGAAAAGCTTTGAAATTGAGAATGGATGGGCCAGTGAGCTAAGCAAGCTGGCAGATATTGTTACATAGCCGTTTCTGCTTTGTGCCAGTTAAGGGGTGCGACGGCTTATACTCATGTATTAGAATGCATGTATTAGTGACCCTGGGCATGGATACCTGTGGAAATGTCTTGTTTATAGATGAGGCTGTATGCCTGGAGTCCCCAACATGGTGCTCATGGGTATCATGGTACACTAACCCTTTGTATCTGCCAAGGACCCTTACGCCTCTAAAAAATATTATTTTTAAAATTATTTTTCTTCCCTTGCCTACTTTTTTTCGTGTCATTGGGCAGGGTGGTTCTGAGCAGCCTTGGTTTTTCTTCTGTGAAATGAGTATTTTGTGATGCCCATGATTTCCCAAGTACAATTTGTGAGAGTTACAGATCAATGAATGGAGGATTTTGCAGGTGTGCATGTGGTTCTTAGAGGCTTCCACTCTCATCTGCCTGGAGCTGATGGGAATTTATATTCCAAAACACCTGGATGGCACCAGATTTCTCAAGGCTGCCCCACAGATATAAACGGTTTCATCTTAAGTCGAAACTGAGCTGCCTTCTGTGCCCTTGACTTGTAACAAAAGCATTGCACTGCTGTTCTTCAGTGTTGCTTGACACCAAGGGCACTTTTTTCTTTTTGCATGTGTGTACATTGTGCATGGCTGAAGGCAACTGCACAACTGTGGAGTTTTGATGGGAAATTTCCTTATTTGTAGCATTTTGGACTTCGTTGCACAGAGTGCTCACATCCGCTTTACAAAATGAACGTGGCGTTTGTTGGTATAGACCACCCCTATTGATTTAGCTAGATGTCCCAAGTCGCTATTGTCCTAGCACCATTCAGGTTGGACACAGCTTGAAATGAACAGAATATAGGCAAGGGGCAGAGCTGTTTCCTAACGTTCCCTCTTTTGTTTTAATGGGGCTTGTTCAGAGAAAGCGGCAGTCGTGCTGTGGGTTTGCTAGCTGTGGCCTATGTTAAGCTGTCAAAAGGCTATTGCTAGGCCAATTACAGGATTACTCTGGTTTCCAGCCACACAAGGAATGTAGTATATTTGAAATATTTGCATTCCTATTTGGGTTCAAGTTCATGATTTGAGTACTGCCAGCTGAACTTGGCATCTGAACACTGGAAGTACATCCTTACCTGCAAGGGGTCCGTCATTTTTGCCTCTGTGTTCTTGGCTGTTCTGTGGCTTACTTTAGCAGGAGGATCAGCATCCCTAGGGCAGATTTTTCAACCCCTTGTTCCTTACTGCAATTTCTTGCACAAATTTACCTGCCAGCTACATCCATGGTGGCCTCCACTCGCATGTATTGCACTAAATGATGTGGAGCGGAGCAGTGATTTGCCACGTGGGTATGCCAACTGCTGGAATGAGTTTATATTTCAAAAGCAAAATCGCTTTCCACCTATTGAGCCAAGCCTCGGGGTGAGCCACAATTTGTGTGAATCAGCCAGGCTCCATCTTCTAAGAGAACCAAGGGGGGTCTAGCTCATATGAGCACCCCAGGTTGAGTCAAGGGTTTGAGCAGTTTTTTTCTCCGAAGAGAAAGGTTGCCCGTGAATTGGCAATGTTACGTTTCCTGATATGAAACATCTGCTGCACTGTATGAAATGAAAATCACTCCTGGTCTTGCCCCACTGCAAAGTTCCATATTAATTCAGAGCACAGCCAAAGCATTCTGAGAGTGTTTCCTCTGCCCCTTGCTCCCCATCTCCCACTACACCAGCCTTTCTCAACCTGTGGGTCCCCAGATGTTGTTGAACTACAACTCCCATCACCCCTAGCTAGCAAGGCCAGAGCTCAGGGATGATGGGAGTTGTAGTCCAACAACATCTGGGGACCCACAGGTTGAGAACCGCTGCACTAGACTTTATGTGGTGTTGTTGTTCAGATGTCAGCGTGACTAGGTCATTTTCGGTTGTTGCTTTCAAGGAGTTTGTGCATCAGAGTGACTGCCAGTAGCATTTCATAGAATCATAAAACCTTGAGTTGGAAGGGATACAGGGGTCATCTAGTCCAACTCCCTGCAATGCAGGAATCTCAGCTAAAGCATCCATGACAGATGGCCCGTAGAAATCAAGGGTGCCAACAAATGAAAACTGGCCACCATTTAACAACAGTTCAAAGACATCCCATCCTGTCCGGCGGCCCCAGTTGCCCGGGAAGCATCCGTAGGCTTTGGTCATGGGGCAGGCCAAGCCAGGGCCCAGAGTGCCTCCCAGTTCTCTGTGGCTGCAATAGGGCTTGCCATGTGAACAAGGTCTACAGCCAGCCAAATCCTCTGTCTGTGGGTGGGACCCAAAGTCGTGCATTTGCAGTGGGGCTTCTTAAATGTTCTTCGTCCCTACTGAGCAGATAGCTCTGAATGTTGGGTTGGGAGAAGGATCTTAAACACCATTGGCTGCAGCTGGGAGGGAAAATAGCCAGTGCTCCCTCTTTGGGATCCCGGTCCTTAGGTAGAAATGTCCAATGGCTGTCTCTGACCTTGGAAGTTCAGGGTCTCTGTGTTATGCCTCCTTATCTTGGTCTGGCATGCATGCTGCCCGAACAACTTCTTCCATGTTTGGGGCACTTGCATGCCATGGTCTTTTTCTTTCTCAAGTCAGTTACTGATTGTAAAATACACGCAAGACTGTTAAAAATGCTCGATGATGTTACGGTGAGTACGTGAACAGTATTACTAATGACTTATAAATGATGATGATTACTTTTTTATATGTGCCTGACCTTTCTCGTGCCACACGACGTTCGGTTTTGACTAAATGTGGGCATCTTAAAGAGACGGTTCAAGCCTTTGCTTTTACAACACAATGGTGCTCTTTCTTTCCTCTTCACGGCAACGCATCTCGCCATGTGTATATTCGCATAGCCATCCAAAGGAACTGCATCCGTTTTCAGAAATGAATGGGGTTTCCCCCCGCTCTTAACGACTTGCTTCAACCTTTTCACATCCAGGGTGTGTGTGCACAGTGGTTTGGTGTATGTGTGTGGTTCTCTTTTTACCTTGCTGCCAGCTTCTTTTGAGGGAAAAAAACCTTCCAAAACATTTCCAGGTGCCAAGTGATTCTGCACCGCCTTTTGGATTGTGTATTCAGAAAGTCTTAAAAATTATTTTATTTAACCTAATTAAAAAAAGAAGAGTGCAGGGACTTGTGCCATTTGTTCTTCTAACAGTGCTGTTGTATAGAGACTTCCCTGTGGATTAAAAAATAAAAAAATCACTTGCTATGAATTGTTTATATTCCTGCCTCTCCTCCCCCCCATAACAAACCTTTCCTTTGTATTTGTACAGTGGTTCCGTGAAAGATGTTACCCTGACTTGATATTGTAACCAATAAACCGCTTTTAACTAGGATTTCTTTGCCTGCAATGGTTCATTTTCCTTCCTTCCTTCTCTCCTCCTCTGGAAATATGAGTTAATATGGGACATGGCTGTATAATACTTACACCTCTTTCCTTATGTTCAGAAACATTATTTATATGCCTAAGCATCTGATCTGTTACATGTTGTTGTTGTTTAGTTGTTTAGTCGTGTCCGACTCTTCGTGACCCCATGGACCAGAGCACGCCAGGCACTCCTGTCCTCCACTGCCTCCCGCAGTTTTGTCAGACTCATGTTTGTAGCTTTGAGAACACCGTCCAACCATCTCGTCCTCTGTCGTCCCCTTCTCCTTGTGTCCTCCATCTTTCCCAGGATCAGGGTCTTTTCCAGGGAGTCTTCTCTTCTCATGAGGTGGCCAAAGTATTGGAGCCTCAGCTTCATGATCTGTCCTTCCAGTGAGCACTCAGGGCTGATTTCCTTCAGAATGGAGAGGTTTGATCTTCTTGCAGTCCATGGGACTCTCAAGAGTCTCCTCCAGCACCATAATTCAAAAGCATCAATTCTTCGGCGATCAGCCTTCTTGATGGTCCAGCTCTCACTTCCATACATCACTACTGGGATCTGTTACATAACTACCATATATACTGGGGTAGCTGCAAAGAAGTGTGAGTAAACTTTGCTCAGACAGTGGAGCGTGTCTGCTTCCATAAAGGTCATTGCCAGGGGACCCACCGAAACAGTATGGGACACTGGAAGGAGGGGAGATACTGCCAGAATTGAGGGAGGCTGTCTTTCATATATGATTCCCCCTCCCTCCAATCTTGCCTTTATAGCTGATTAAATGCAATGAGCAAAACTGTTTGCTTGATTTATTAGCTGCCTAGTATAAAAACCACTTCAAGGCAGCAAAAGGTGGAAAGGAAATTTTGGTATCACAAAATATTAGATATCTAAATTGTCCTGAGATAGTGGTTTAGAAGGTAATAAATTGACTGTAATAATAAACATGGGAAGAATTAATGTGTGTGTGTATATATATATCTCCACATAAATTATGCACATGTGCATACTACATTTTGAAACGAGCATTCTAGAAATGGTCAAATTCCATTTTAAAACAAGTTAGTCCCAGCTTAAACTAAATAATCACTGTAAGGTCTTAAAAGTGTGTTCTAGACTGTCTTCTATAGAAACCTTAGCCATTTCCTGCCACATGCCTTCTCAGTCTCAGCTGTGATCAAACAATATAATTTTTTGCCTGTGGCTCCAGCATAAATCCTTTTGTGATACATGACCACTGCAATTAAACAGGGCAGTAATGTAAAATGAAATCCTAATAATCTGTCACCAGTGCTCCTGAAATCCCATCACAAACTAACTTGAAAGTGTGGAAGATGCAGAATGTTAAACATCACATTTTATTTAGGACAACCAATATGACCATTCTGTTTTACTTAGAATTAAGTATGGTTTCCCTTAAAGAAGTAGAAATTACAGATTAAAGCTTATGGTCTGGATCAACCAATATCCTTTTTGGTTAGACCCTGAATTAGATGAGCTTTAGTTTAGCAGCTAAATTTTAGCTACAGCAACAATTAAGCTTGGGCCTAGACTACATATTGTGAAATACGAGAATCAGTTTGGTGGTTCCTGCACAGATATCTAGATCTGCAATAGCTGAAACCTTGCTGGAAGAGGCACCTCATTCAAGTGGAGAAATCCTATTAAGAAAATTGTTGAGCTTCCCCAGCTGAAGCAGAGGGCGAGAGCTATCACTTGACTGCAGCAGGCTAAAATCATTTCAGGACACTTCACTACCAAAGAAGTCTAGAAGTTTATTTAGTTAGGACTTCCAACAATAAAGTGATAATCTTGGGAGGAAAATACCAATTGCAGTGAGGTTTTTAATTCCCCCTTCGAGCCTTCGCAGTTTAGAGAGCAGAATTCTCCCAACGTGTCATATCTTCATACATACAGCCAGCAAAGAGACATGGAACGACATGTATGACAACAGTGAATGAAGAAAGCAGCTACTGAGTGAGTAGCTTTCAAATTCGTTGTGTTACTTGGCCAAAATAAATACCTACAAAAATGTGCCATAACAAAAGATGTGTGTAAGTCTATCCGTTGTTTTTAGAGAATCGTAGACCTTAAATAGCTGCAATCTGTACAGTTCACGGTGTCATTTTAGTTTCACATTCATCAAATGTTAAAAATCCTTCTGGCTGCATTCACAATGAAACCCACCCACCACCCACTTCAAGCAGGAGAATCGTGTCAGACATTTCAGTGCACCAGAGTAAAAATACAAGAGTGAACCTCAATTTTTTTGCTAAACAAAAGTCTCTACCAACCCAGCAGTTTCATTAGCCCTTCCTGAGCAGTGGATTTTCGTGTTCAAGCAACACTACAAAAACACGGGCTCTTTTACAACTAAGTTCTCATTTTGGTTTTAAAAAAACATGCATATTTTGTAACTGTACCTAAAAGAAAGAAAAAACTTCCGCGCCAGCTTCACTGATAATAATTAAACAGTTCATCAGTTTCAAACGCGTTACTCAAAGGTCACTTGTAGGAGCAACTGAAACTTCTGCATTTCTTTTTTGTAAAATGCACTGACCGAAAATTGTCATGGGAAGACGGGTATCGGAAAGCAGGAGAGCCCCTTGATTATGCAGATGAGACATCCCTAACCTGGTGCCCCCCTCTCTAGATGCTTTGGGTAAGCAACTCGCATCACTCAGTGCAACCATGGTAGCTGGAGCAGGCATAGGCAAACTAGGCCCTCCAGATGTTTTGGGACTACAATTCCCATCATCCCTGACCACTGGTCCTGCTAGCTAGGGATCATGGGAGTTGTAGGAAAAAAACATCTGGAGGGCTGAGGTTGAGGAAGCCTGAGCTGGAGGCAACATCAGGTTGTAGGTCCTGATGCAGACCATCATTGAGGTCCTAACTGAACCACCATCAGCGAAAGAGTCCGTGTGCAATAAAGACTATTCTGTTAAGGGGGCAACTGCATAAGCAGAGCAGTCTTGATGCTTTTCAGGGTCTTAAAAGAGCATTAATCTTGGGCATGCAGCCTGAAATTAAATGCTTGGCCTGGGCCAGGCAAATAGAATGAATTTTGGACTTCCAGACACCTCAAAACTAGACACCCTTATTCTAGCTTCATACGCATGACATCGCTTTGGTTTTCAAGAACTACCATTGGGTCAAAAGGACGTATGCCATCACTGAAAAGGGTGTTTCTCCAGAACAGTTCTCTGAGCTAAGCCATGTTCTTCTCTACAAACAAAGTTGCTAGCTAATCTTGACTGAGAAGGTCTAATTACCAGGGCATTAAAGCTTTAAGAGCATGACAAATAAAATTTGACAGTCTTAGTCCCTTTCAACAGAATGGGAAATCCAGAGTTATGCCTAATGCTCAGCCATAGTGATTGTCTCTGCACTCAAACTTCGTAAATCCCTTTGGAAATCTGTCACCACAATACTTCAGCTCTGTAACAAGAGTCCTGGAAAAAGCCAGCAGCACACATTCCCACAGAGAATTCCAGCTAATACAAGACTTTGACACAGGATTAGGGGTGAATTCACTCTATTCTCTTCCTGGATGCCAGAAAGAGGGGGGCTGTCCTTTAGGCAAACACTAATACAAAATACTAGATAGGTCTGCTAGTTTTATTATTTTTACACTGCCAAATAATTTTCTGTACGCACCAGTAAATATAAATTATTTCTCTTTCTAAGAAAAGATGCAAAAGGATTCAATCAGTGGTAATACTGCTTCGCTCCTCTAGCTCTCAGGCAGAGTTCATTTTCTAAGCATCAAAAGAGCCAGGCAGCAACTGGGAAAGTAGAATAAAGGGGGCTTGAAAAATTCATGTGACTTTGCAGGGATGGGAAGTAGTGTCATCTTGTAAATTCCACCTGGAGCAGCCAAAAAGCACGAGGCCTTCTCTTCATTTCTTTTTATGGAGAAAATCCTTTGTAAAACAGTCAAACTCATCTTCAAGGCGGACAGCTTTTTTCCTACAAAAAAGGAGGGAAAATACGTGTGGCAGCACATTACTTTTCAAAAACCATTTCTGAGGATATTTACTCCGTTCCACTGAAAGAGTATTCACTTACTAAAGTTAACACATACCGCACACGCAGCACAATGTAAAAACTTAAAATCAAGAACCGTACGCCCAAATTCGTGCTTCCCATATGCATCTATTTGGCCACTGTGAGTATAGGGTGGAATACACACACACATAAAAAAAACCGCTGTGAAAAAGCTTTTTTTAAAAAAACATTTTGAAAAATACATTGAATTTAGCTTAGCTCACTGTCACCATCTAGTGTCAAATCTGTATATTGCACTTCACATTTAAAATGTTTTACAGTGGTGCCCTGCAAGACGAATGCCTCGCAAGACAAAAAACTCGCTAGACAAAAGGGTTTTTCGGTTTTGCGTTGCTTTGCTAGACAAATTTCCCTATGGGCTTGCTTCGCAAGACGAAAACGTCTTGCGCTTTTTTTTTAAAGCCGCTTGAAGAGGCGCAGTTGCGACAGACCGTGCTTCACAAGACGAAAAACATTGCAAGACGAAAAGACTCGCGGAACGAATTCTTTTCGTCTTGTGAGGCACCACTGTATTTGCACCTGTGTAGATGAGTCCACAGGTGATGGACTAGATGGGCCACTGGCCTGACCCAAATAGAATAGTATCATAGAGCTGGAAGAGACCCTAAGGATCTAGTCCAACCCTCTGCAATGCAAGAATATGGGAATCAAATGTGCAACCCTTCACTGAACAACCAGGGTGGTATTCAACTAAGCTTTACTCACGAGTTTTTCAAAAAGTAAAAAAGATCCTCCTGGTACCCCCCCCCCAAAAAAGCTCAACAACTATGTTGAGATCAGGGATCAGCAAACTTTTTCAGCAGGGGGCTGCTCCACTGTCACTCAGACCTTGTGGGGGGCCGGACTATTTTTTTTGGGGGGGGGGATGAATGAATTCCTATGCCCCACAAATAACCCAGAGATACGTTTTAAATAAAAGGACACATTCCACTCATGTAAAAACACACAGATTCCTGGACCGTCCATGGGCTGGATTTAGAAGGCGATTGGGCCGGATCCGGCCCCTGGGCCTTAGTTTGCCTACCCATGGGGTAGCTCATTCCCAGTTTTATAATACTGGCAGTAGATCGCAGTCTCTATGGAGTTGTACGTGCCTGCTCTAGACCTATCGCCAATATTGCTTCAAGACACAGCCATGAGATTATGACACCCCTCAAGGCCAAAGCGAAGCAGTCATTTCATCTCACGGCTGCTCATTTCGATAGCTGCAGAAGCAGCCCCCCCCCCCCCCGTGGCCATTTACCGTAGATGTTTTGAGTGGTTCTGGATTTTCTCCAGCTGAGCAATCTCTTTGGACAACCTTGCAATCTCTTCTTCCAGGTTCCTCTCCGTGATGTCAACTTGCTGGCACAGGCGAGCAAAAGTCATGGCCATTTCCCTGAAAGAGAAACCCGGAAAGCCCAGGTCCGCCGATTTGTTCAACCCTGGAGGCTCCGAGGGGGAAACGGCAATGAGATGTCCCCATCCCCGCCCCAATTTCCTGCCATATGCATGGATGACCAAGCGCTCAAGGGGGAGACCTCTACCTCTTCTTTTTGACATATGTTATACAGAAGAACAGGGAAACCCTGAAATGTGGCTCCCATTTTGGTCTTGCCAACATGCCACTTTCAACCAGTAGTTCCCAAAGTGAGAAGGAGTGCCCCCTGGGGTTCTGGAGGTGGAATTACCTAGAGGGATGCTAAGGGGCAAAGGGGGTTTGGAGGTGTGAATTACTATCAGATTTTGAAAAGCTGGTACCACTGGATCAATTTAATCACATGCTGAAAGGTCTCTTTACCAAGGGATAACTGTGGAGAGGATGAGAAATGAGTTGGGATGAGCCACGGAGAAGGAAGTAGCTTCATCCTGGAACTTACAGGATAGGGAAAGTGGGAATTAATAATAAAAATAATAATAAATAATTATAATTATACCCCGCCCATCTGGCTGGGTTTCCCCAGCCACTCTGGGCAGCTTCCAACAAAATATTAAAAATACAATAAAACATCAGACGTTAAAAACTTCCCTAAGCAAAGCTGAGAGTCACAGGCTCTTTCAAGGACCTAACAGAAATTACTCTGTTGAAACCACCCAGTCCTTTGCATTGCAACCCCCAAGCCTCCCTTCCAGTCGCCTTGCAGAGATCCCCTTTGAGGAAATGGCTGAGACGGCCCTACAACTTCGCTCCTCTGGATCAGAAGCCCAAGTTACGGAAACAGGCAAGACGTACTGTTGCACCTGATGGCTGCAGTTTGCGCTGGTGAAGCTGACGATCATCTGAAGCTTCTCTGTGGCGTAGTTGACAAACTGCTGCTTGAAGGCTCGCTCTTTGGCTTTGGTCGTCCAAGTGAGCCTCTCGTAGAGATACAGCAGCCCATACAAACTCAGGGAGAGGGAGATGACCTTCCAGCCAACCGTTCTCCAAACCTGGAAGAGGAACACCAGGGTCAGAATTTGAGCAGGATCTATCTAATACAGTGGTACCTCGGGTTAAGTACTTAATTCGTTCCGGAGGTCTATTCTTAACCTGAAACTGTTCTTAACCTGAAGCACCACTTTAGCTAATGGGGCCTCCTGCTGCTGCCGCTGCTGCTGTTCTTATCATGAAGCAAAGTTCTTAACCTGAAGCACTATTTCTGGGTTAGCGGAGTAACCTGAAGTGTATGTAACCCGAGGTACCACTGTAATGCAGTGTTTCCTCAAACGTGGGTCCCCAGCTGATGTTGGGCTACAACTCCCATCATCCCTGAAGGCTGGTCCTGCTAGCTAGGGATGATGGGTGTTGTAGTCCAACAGCAGCTGAAGACCCATGTTTGAGAAACACTGATCTAACACATCCAGACTAGACTACTGCAATGTGCTCTACAAGAGGGGCTGCCCCTGAAGACTGTTCGGAAGCTACAGACAGGAAAAACCAGGCTTTGCCTTGCTTTGTCTGTGGCATGGCAGCAGAAGAGACTTTTCATTCACAGTATTATAAATTTATCCATAACATTTATATCCTGCCCTTGCTACTCACAGGTGCCCAGGAAGACATGTGCATCAGCGATAAAATACAGTTAAAAACCAAGGGTAGGAGTCACCTATGAGACCCATCATCAAAAGCCCTGCACAAGGACTTTCACTTGTGCAATGGGGTTTCCCCACCTTCCCCCCCGATGTGCCCTCCAAAATTGGCTTGGGGGCTGTAGGGAGAACCCACTGAATGGCACAGAGAGTGAGGATTGTTCCACCTGGCAAGCTATGATGCTTGTGGAGATGGTACGTTTGTAAGAGCCCGACACAGAATTCCACCCAAAATAAACCCAAGGATCTAAACCTTGTTGTTTAGTCGTGTCCGACTCTTCGTGACCCCATGGACCAGAGCACGCCAGGCACTGTCTTCCACTGCCTCCCACAGTTTGGTCAAACTCATGTTTGTATCTTCGAAAACACTGTCCAACCATCTCGTCCTCTGTCATCCCCTTCTCCCTGTGCCCTCAATCTTTCCCAACATCAGGGTCTTTTCCAGGGAGTCTTCTCTTCTCATGAGGTGGCCAAAATACTGGAGCCTCAGCTTCACGATCTGACCTTCCAGTGAGCACTCAGGGCTGATTTCCTTAAGAATGGAGAGGTTTGATCTTCTTGCAGTCCATGGGACTCTCAAGAGTCTCCTCCAGCACCATAATTCAAAAGCATCAATTCTTTGGTGATCAGCCTTCTTTATGGTCCAGCTCTCACTTCCATACATCACTACTGGGAAAACCATGGCTTTAACTATACGGACCTTTGTTGGCAAGGTGAAACCATAGTTTGCTTTAAACCAGGGTTTCCCAAACTTGGGTTTCTCAAGCTGTTTTTAGACTGCAATTCCCCATCATCCCTACTCACTGGCCCTGCTAGCTAGGGATGATGGGAGCTGTAGCTCAAAAACAGCTGGAGAGACAGGTTTGGCTTTAAATAGTTCAGTGCAGCATGTGAGCTGGACCACTGTGCGGTGCTGCACACCGTAGCACTGCTCCCCTGGTTAACAGCCCCCCATGGCACAAAGGGTGCCTTAGACAGAGCGCTGCATATACATAATATGGGGAAGTAAGTGGGCAGGCAATTAATCCATCGCCACATGCTGCCCATCCCTAGGTCTGGTGCTTTCCCTGGATTTCTCACCACGGCAGAGTTGCGCAGGGTACTCACAAGTCCTCCGACAATGATGACGGTCATGGAGGTCCGGGAGGTCAGCGACGCCAAGTTGGTGACCAATGAGACCATGAGCTCCTCCTGTGATGCATTCTCTGGGGTCAGAGCAGGAGCAGCGGGTGCACAAGGGGTGGAGGCAAGAGAACGAGGGATCTAGGGGCGAAAAACAGAAACTGGGATCCATCTTCCCAGGGAGCTGGGCATGTTTAGGCTGGAGAAGAGGAGGTTAAGGGGTGATATGATAGCCATGTTCAAATATATAAAAGGATGTCACATAGAGGAGGGAGAAAGTTTGTTTTCTGCTGCTCCAGAGAAGTGGACACAGAGCAATGGATCCAAACTACAAGAAAGAAGATTCCACCTAAACATTAGGAAGAACTTCCTGACAGTAAGAGCTGTCCGACAGTGGAATTTGCTGCCAAGGAGTGTGGTGGAGTCTCCTTCTTTGGAGGTCTTTAAGCAGAGGCTTGACAACCATATGTCAGGAGTGCTCTGATGGTGTTTCCTGCTTGGCAGGGGGTTGGACTCGATGGCCCTTGTGGTCTCTTCCAACTCTATGATTCTATGATTCTATGAGACCAGAACGGGGAGAGCTCAGCTTTAAATAAACAGCTCACAATGAGTGTGTTCGTGAGCTACGGTGGGTTAGATGAAACTATATAATGGTGGAGCATCAGCCTTAAAAAGGGGTTTCAAATAGCTTCAGCAAAGGGCTGTGCTAAAGTGCAAGCATATTCTGCAGCCAGGCAGTCCAAATTCTGCACCAAGAAAGCAGAATTCTGCAACCTACCCACCTTATTTTGTACACTTTGCTCTGCTGCTTACATAACTGGACACAGCCGATCCCAATGGCACTGGGCAAGTACCAATATATCTCAAAAGCCAGTTTTAACTTATGATAAATAAATCTTGCACTATTTCCAGGAGGGCAAGCTGAGGCCTCAGAAATTCTGCAGGTTATGGGGCAGAACTAGGGGCTCAGCAGTGTACTGAAGCCCCAGTTTATCTGGCAACCCGCTCAATGCAGAGGTTGCAGCAAGTGCTTCCCACCCAATTTCAAGCACACCTTCGCTGTCATGAGGACTACAAGCTTGCTTTGCAAAGTGAAATGCAATAGAGAGACTTGGAAAAAAGTTGGATTCCGTGTCGAGAATCACGTTCCCTGTTTTTCCTGCCCTCTTGGAAAAACAGGCCCATTTGACTTGCACGGATCATAACTTTGCACACAGGGGCTGGGCTAGGGGAGGAGGCCAAAGCCTGCTCTGGAATATAAGAACAGAGGAAGCTGGCTCATTCCGAGTCAGATCATTGATCCATCGAGATCAGCATTTTCTCCACTGAAATGACAACAGCTCTCCAGGGTTTCAGACCAGGTGACAATCCCAACCTTGCCCGAAAAATGCCAGGAATTGTCCGTGGGGCCTTCTGCATTCAGAGCAGATGATCTATCACTGAGCTCCCCAAAGGTCTGGCAGGAATCGCCTGCCAAACGGTATAACTCCACTCTAAAGGCCTGCAAGGGAGTTGCACATTGGCACTTAGGAACAGGAAAAGGTCCCACTGTTGCTGTTTGAGGCTGTTTTGCACACAGGCAGGCAGCTGCCCCACTAATACAGAGAACAGAGACAGACGCCATAGGTCTCCACTGACACACTGGAGATGCTACTTGCACCCGGTGGATCGGGATCCTTCTGCATAAGCTGAAGCCCCCTAGAAAAACCCTCCAAAGCACTCACTGCAAGAACCGGCTCCGCCACGCCAAGCAGCACCCGGTGAGCGTTTTTGGGGCCCAGGTACCGGCTGACGAGGGCCGTCCAGCCCAGCGAGAACCGGAAAGTGATGTCCTCTTGGAAGTCGGAGCACAGGCTGTTGCAATTCAGGTCGTAGCTGAGGTCGAACTTCCTGCACGGAATCAGCAAGTGGAGCTTGCTCTGGACGTCAGAAGGCAGCAGGGCCTGCAGGCTTTCTGGGAAAGAAAGGAGAGGGGTGAAAGCAGAGCTCAAAGCAGACTCCCCCCACTACAACTCCTATCTATCTGTCCCATTTATATGCCACCTTTTATCTTCCAAGGATCTCAAGGTGGTGTACATGGTTCTTCTCCCCCCATTTCATCCTCAAAACTACCCTGTGAGGGGGGTTAAGGCTGAGAGATGGTGACTGGTCCAAGGTCACCTAGTGAGCTTCACGGCTGACTGAGGATTCGAACCCTGCTCAACCCAGGTCAGAGTCCAGTACTCTAACCATTACACCGCACTCTCTCATGAGCCCCCATACAGCTGACACCCAAGGGACAAAGATAAATAGCTGCTTATCAGGAAGGGGACTGGCAAAAGGAAGGAAGGAAGGAAGGAAGGAAGGAAGGAAGGAAGGAAGGAAGGAAGGAAAAAAGGAAGGAAGGATAAACTAAGGAGGTAACCCTCCTGGTGCACAAACTTTGGATATGAAAGACTGTAGTCCATAAATCTCTGTTCAAATAGATATACAAGGGTTTCTTGGGGGAGGGAGGCAAAAAAGCAGAATTTAGGCATTCCTCTGCATAAATCTTACCGATCATTTCCTGCTGCGACTGACACATAGACTTGTTGACTTCACTGGAGCAACGGTCGGCCAGGTTCCTTCCCAAGCCCTCTTCCAGGTGCTTGTTGAGCTCCTGACATTTCACAGAGAAAGCAAAGAGTCAGCAGGTGACTTGTCCAAGCTGTAGGGTCTGAAAAGCCACAATGAGGCAGCAGAGGGCAAGCAACTGACGTGCTCAAGGGCATTCTTACTACTACTTCTGAAAACGCCTCTCAAAACATGAACAGCTGTGCAACACAGTTAACTTTTCGTATCCTAGCTGCCTGTGAAGAAACTGCTCACCTCCTGAGCTTCTTCATCTGCATGGGCAGGAGAGAGAAATCAGAAAGTTGCGGGAGGCACCTGCCACCTGGGGGACAGCCTCCCAAAGGCCCCACCTGCCTTCCAGGACATGTCAGTCGAAGGCTCCCCCAGTACAGACTTAGGAGCAACCAGCAGACCAGTCAGAGGCCTCTGCCCTCTCCCCTCTTTGCATACTTGAGACTTCGAGTCTCTACATGGCACACTGGGCAATGGTTTGAATGTTAACACTCTTCGCAATTTAATGGGCAACTTGCTAGCAGCTTGTCATTAAACTATCTACAGTTTCCCTACCAATGCTTTTAAAACACACACACACACACACACACACACACACACGCTATTAAAAATATGCCACTGTGTTACATTGCAAGTGCTATCCTGATGTAATGAGTTGCATCCCCATATTTTAAGAACGTTTGGACTGGCTGCAAAACATACAGACTCGATTTTTTGCGGGTAAGAAACACTATTGCCGTCCAACTGATTTCACTAGCACCATGCAAGTTAAGGCAATTGAATTTCAAACACACACTCTCTCTCCGAATTTCAACACTTTCCAAGGAGTACACACATACACAGAGATGTAGGGGGAGTGGAAGGAATATTTTAATTTTATCCCACCCACCCCAAAAAGAGATCATTCATTCATTAAAAATGAACTTTCTAATTACAGTTGGCATGACTTTCTCTTCAGTCGCAGAGTTTCTCAAACAAATTAGCTTCACCGAGATCTTGAGGGGCGGTGGCAACATTTTGCCAAATAAGGTTTTTTTTTTAAGTGTGTGATCTTTTTGATCCTTGGGAGGGATCAGGAGCAGTGCTATTTATCTAGAAAAAGAGGTGCCAGAGCTCACCATGAATGCCATTCTTGAATAATGGCAATGGCGCTCATTTGAGAGGAGCCGGAACTGAGTTCCTGCTGGAAAAAGCCCCAGGAAGGAGAGTACTTATAATTCATTCCTCCCTCTGCCATTTTTGATCAGAAGTGAACACTTCACATTAAACTCAGAGAAACTGATGTATTTGAGACGTTCTATGTGTTGGTCATGTAAGCACAAAAAGACCCATCACAGAACCCCAACAAAGCAAAACCGGACAAAACCTAAACCATTTCCACCTAGGGCAGAACTTACACTCTTATATAGTTTCAAAACTTGTGGGGATGGGTGGAAATCGGAGGAAAACTCATCTACCAAAACAGAAAGCCGACAAATTTCATCAGTCATGGCTGAAGATACCTGGAAAAGACACAAAGGACAAGAACAGCATGAGGAGCCTTTTTACGAAACGCAAGCGGGGTGGTTATTCTAAATTCTTTGCAGATTGATGCTCAGGGCAGCTTTAACTTCCAGCACAACCTTGGGATTAACGCTGCAAGCCTTCAAAGCCCATCACGTGCCCTTATTATCTCAATGACCCTGAAGATATGAAGCTTCCTTATTCCATGCCAGGCCACTGATCCATCAACTAGCCCAGGAGCAAGCGGACTTCAGGCTATTTATCATGTTCTCCCACAAGTCGTTGCTCTCTAGCTTCACAATCAGGATCCGTTCCCAGCTGCGCTGTGCCAGACTGAACGGAGTATGTCAGAAAGGGATCCTAGGCGCTTCCGCATGCAAACCAACCCCCTTAGCTATGGCCTCCCACCTACCTTACAACTGTGCAAGGCAGGCCAGTAATAGTTTCCTTATCACAGATGGAAGGAGAGACTCAACCAGAGAGATCGGGAAAGGCCTGACTAAGGCCACTCAGTGAATTCTACCTCCCAGCTGATGTTCTTAACAACCCCTTTCGATATCTTTGAAGTTGCTGGGCACTTACTGTCTTCGCTAGCCATTGTTCCAGCACCAGAAGCCCTTAAAAGCACCCCAAAGGTCTGTGAACAGCCATGATTGGCATGCTCCGGGCTGGTTACCGCAACTTACCTTGTTTGCTACCTCCTCCGTGACTCCTTTGATCTTCTTCTTGATGTCGTCTGTCAAAAGGTTGAGCTGGTTGCGGACAAATTCCAGCCTGTCCTTCTGATCTTCTCGCTCTTCCATTGAATGGACTCTAAGGTAAGTAGCAGAAATGCAGCCATCAACCCCGACTGTACGCACAGTGTCCCGGCAGGGGAGAAAAACCGAGCACCAAAGTGCTGCTGCCTCTCCCTGTCTAGGTAGGCTTGACGCAAAACTACACCCAAGGACACGGGCGAGAATGGCAGCTCACCAGTTAAAGAAAGGCCCCAACCCCTTGGGAGAAGGGCCTTCCCAGTGGTGGCTCCCAAACTATGGAACTCGCTCCCTAGCCACATTGGCCTGGTGCCCTCAATGTTTAGACACCCGGCAAAGTCTGTCTTGCTCTCACATGCTCAGGAGAACTTCTGAGCTCTATTGGAACCTTAGCCAATTGTCTTTTACCTACCACTGGGTTTCAACACCTTATGCTTAACATTTTTACCCTCTGATTTTCATTTGCTGTTTTTACCGTTTGTCGTTACACTTTATTATGCACTCACGCTGTGCGACCATATGCTGCCTAGGGATTATTTTGCAATATTCTTACAATAACTCCGTTAAGGCAGGCCAGTATTATCATTCTACTGCAGATGGACTGGGGGTGCGGGGAGGAAAGGGAGCCAGTGAGTGAGACTCACTAAGGCAATCTAGCACATTCACTGCAGAGGAGCAATTTTTAATCAGATACGTCTCCAGTTCCCAGCGATTACATTACTCTAGTTCCCAAGGTATATGGAGAAATATCGAATTTTTCCATGTATAAGATGACCCCCAATTTTTGACTAATTTTTAAAAAGCAAAAATCATCGTCTTATACACGGAAAAATACGATATGTCCCTCTTTAATGCAGAGCAGATCTATTTTTTCATCTATTTTTCCATGCTTGGATTTTTGGCAGGCAGGCAACAAATAGCCCTGCTTTAGAGGCAACCTGGGCACTTGTCATTTCCCCCAAACATGGACTTGGGATTCCAGAATTTCAGCAAGGGCAAAAACCAGTGTCACGGGGGGAAAACCCAAAACCTTCATTCATTCATTCATTTGATTTATTACTCACCAATATTAGATTTATTAGGGTCAGTCCTAAATCAAGGGTACAAAGATGTATCTTTGACATATGATGAAAGCTATAACAATCAAGGTGCCAGCTTAGGGTCTGCCACAGAGAATGCCCTCTCCTGCCCAAATTTCTCAGGGCAGAGGAACTATAAAGACAGCTTGGGTGGGGGGTGGGCTTTGCCGATCTTAACACCCAAGAGAGTCTGTAGGGAAGGAGGCCATCTTTCAGATATTTGGGGCCTAAGTCCTTAACGGCAGGGAGCCTTTTCCAGCCTGAGGGCTGCATTCTTTTCTGGACAACCTTCTGGGAGCTGCATGCCAGGGGTCACAGAATTATAGACTTGAAGGCCTGGAAGGGACCCCGGCGACCATCTAGTCCAACCCCCTGCAATGCAGGGATCTCAACTAAAGAAACTATGACAGAAGGGTAGGTTTTACCCTTATACAGAAGACTAGTTTCAACACCCACACTCCTCCAGGACAGCAAGAGGCATTATCAGGGTTCAAAGACAGGTTTTTTAAAACAACAACACTCAAGGTGGGGATGAACTGGGACCAGTAGGGTGTGTGGTTTAGGAGAGTCCAGAGGACCAGATAAAGTAGCTCCCAAGCCTGAGGTTTAGGGCTTTAAACACTAATGTGAGCACTTTGAATTGGGCCCCCAAAACCAACTGGCAACCAAAGTAACTGCTTTGAAACAGGGACTAGGTAAAGGTAAAGGGACCCCTGACCATTAGGTCCAGTCGTGGACGACTCTGGGGTTGTGGCGCTCATCTTGCTTTATTGGCCAAGGGAGCCAGCGTACAGCTTCTGGGTCATGTGGCCAACATGACTAAGCCGCTTCTGGCGAAACAGAGCAGCGCATGGAAACGCCGTTTACCTTCCTGCCGGAGCGGTACCTATTTATCTACTTGCACTTTGACGTGCTTTCGAACTGCTAGGTTGGCAGGAACTGGGACCGAGCAACGGGAGCTCACCCCGTCGCGGAGATTCGAACCACCGACCTTCTGATTGGCAAGTCCTAGGTTCTGTGGTTTAACCCACAGCGCCACCCGCGTCCCTTTTGAAACAGGGACTACATTGTATCTAAATGGGATGCCAGCCAATAGTCTGGGCTTCTGTATTTTGGATGCCGCTGCACAGAGACCTGAGTTGTCTTCAAGGGCAGCCCCACGCAGAAAGTGTTGCAGTAGTCCAATCTGAAAGTATGCAGTACGGTGGCCAGACCATCTTTCATGCATTTGAAGGGACAACTCAACGAATGTGGAGGCCAAGTGACCAGAGAAATCCTGTACTCACCTCTTGCCAGCAGTGGCCTAAGGGCTGCGCTATGTCCTGATAAAGGGAAGAAAGGTCAGCGCCACCCGGTGGCTCTTTCCCTGCATAGCTGAGCAAGGTGAATATGACAGGAGAGGCCTACCTTTGATTGGCTGCTGCCACGTTTATGGAGTCCATAATGTTTTTCACTGTGTCTAGGATCTGTTTAGCTCTGATAGTGTGCTGCTCAAACTTGGTTTTCACAGCTGACTGCGAGATACACTCCTGCGAGGGGCCCAAGCCACAACACATTACTGCAATTCCATCACCAACACACGCTGGAATTTCACAAAGGCATTGTGCTGCTATGTATTAAAACTTAAATCCTAAAGCAAATTATATCTTTTAAAAAAACACACATTTAAAGTAAAAAACATACAACGGAAGCAAAAAGGAACAAAGGAAGAATGAAAACAAAATCACAAGTCAATAGCAGGAAGTTAGTGCTGTCATTGATGGTGCAGCTGCAGCAGAAATCGGGACCCTAGTGCCCTCCAGATGTTCTTGGGACTCCCACCATCTCCAGCAAACATGGGCCATGGGGTCAGGGATGATGGGAGATGCAAGTCAAACAATCTCTGGAGAGCCAAGGTATCCCCACCTTGAGCCACAGTAATGTGCAATGGTCAAATGAAAAGCAAAAGAAAAGCAACAATGAACGTCAAGCCATTTGGCATTGGCCATTCATTCAGAAGGAAGGAGCTGCTGTTGTTGCTACTTCTTGCTAAGAGTCACAGCACACATGACAGGCTATGGGTGTATCACTAAAAACTGAACATGTGAATATGGTGAGCACACCTATTCTACAGGTATGCCGATTACCGAGCTGTGATCAGCTCAATTTTGAATGTAGGCTCCAAGGTGAATTCAGGCTTGCCTCTGGCTAATATAGACATCTGAAGGCAGCCCTGTTTAGGGAAGCTTTTAATGTTTAATAGATTATTGTATTTTAATATTCAGTTGGAAGCTGCCCAGAGTGGCTGGGGAAACCCAGCCAGATGGGCGGGGTATAAATAAAAAATATTATTATTATTATTATTATTATTATTATTATTATTATTATTATTAGGGTCATGACCCTAGTGCTCTTCAAGAATCTAGTGGCTTTGGGTGCCAACGGATATAGAGCTGCCTTATCACTCCCCAGATTTGTCTGTCAAGCCAGGAATTGCCTCCTTTGACTGGTCACAGCTTTCTTGAGCCTTGGAAGAGGTCTCTCACATTGACTAGGGTTCTCTTGATTGGGACTTTCCGCAGGCACCTGCTCTATCACTCCCCAAATATGCACAAATACAAGGCATGCAAATGAGTCAGGCTTTCTGTATTCACGCATGGCCCACAATCCTGAAGGAGGACCTTGCACATCTCTGAGATACCCACAGTGGTAATGCAGGCATCTCTGAAGGCAGGCTGATGCAGCCATCATACAGAACCTAAGCTGATCCAAGTCTGGTGACTAGATGAAGGCAGAAATCCTATGTATGTGCCAAATGCCATATAAATGTAAGAAACAAACAGAATTCTCTTGTACCTAAAGTCATTCCTGTGAAGAATCTGTTGTTCACCTATCGTGATAAACCATGGTTTGCCACAAACAGGCTTGAACGGGCTATTTTGATCATTGTTGCATGCAGGGGGAAGGAACTAAACCATGTTCACAAGAGAAAAGCCAATGGTCTGAATGCTCCCAGTGCGAGCAGCAAAGCAAGCCATGGTTTATGGCTTATTGCAATCCACAGTTTATGGCTCACATTGTCCTCTGGGAACAGGGAAAATTAAATTTTCTTGTATCTAGGTTTACTTGCACTTAGGACATTTTAGATCACAGCAGGTGACAGAACAATATTTTTTTAAAAATGGAAGGAGAAAGAAAAAGGGAAAAGAATACATAAGGAGAGTTCCTTGATCCTCGATGAAGCAGATCTAGAAATCAGCAATGAAAATGCAAGAGGCTAGCATGTAACAGCACATTGTTAGAGCTAGACAAGACGTGGAGGAGAGTCAGATTCCAGACAGGCAAATAGGAAGGAGGCGAAAGGGTTATAATCCCATCCTGTGCACTACGCAACCAGAAAATCCACAGCAGAAAACTATAAGAAGTACAAAAGTTAGTAATGCCGCAGCAAAAACAACCTCAGAAATGACAGAGTACACAATTCAAACAAGTTCACACATCAACATTATTGGAGCAAACTGAATTACCGTCTTGAAACCTGGTCTCCTCCCAACAATAACTCAGTGGTAGAGTACATGCTTTGCAATAATAATAACAACAATAACAACAATTGCTTTCGACAACAGAAGATGAGTTTTAAAACAATACAAAATAGACAAGTTTTGCGTGCAAAACATCCTGGGTTCAATTTCAGGCATCTGAAATTAAAAGGATCTGGGGCAGGAGAGAGACTGGGGAAAACCCTACATGAGACTATGGATCAGCTGGGGCACCCCACTCAGATGGGGGTGTGTGTGTGGTACAAATAACAATATAATTAGTATTATGGATACCAACCAAGTCAGATGTCAGGCAATGAGCACCTAGGACATTCCACGTGTAATGCATGCGCCCAGCTACTGAGCTGATGGCTGCGGGGAGGGGGCATGGTTCAATCCAGTCATTTTATAAATAGCTGCCTTGCAGTTCAAGCACAACAGCAAGTTTGTTGGAAAGGCATTCCTCAGCCTGGTGAGGTGCACCAGAACGGCCAGTGATCAGGGACGATGGGAGCTGCAGTCCAGGAATTCTTAGAGGTAAACATTAGGTTGGGGAAGACAGCATTCTATAATGCTGGGGTGGTTGCAAGTGAAATTCCTTGCCGCGAATATTGTTTTGCCATCCAGAACTCAGGACACTTGTTAAGTAGAGTTCAGCACATGTTAATTCCACCACTGAAACTGCCATCCGAATCAGGAGAACGTAATTTAAACGTGTGTCTCCCTTTTCTCTCTCCCCAACCCTGTTTTGTGACAGTTGCAAAGCTTCTTGCCTGACCCCTGATTTGTCCTGCCAACACGTGTTGCCTTCTAAGAGATGCAGTAAAAGGTAAAGGTACCCCTGATCATTAAGCGGACGACTCTGGGGTTGCGGCGCTCATCTCGCTTTACTGGCCGAGGGAGCTGGTGTTTGTCCGCTGAAAGCTTCCGGGTCATGTGGCCAGCATGACTAAGCCGCTTCTGGCGAACCAGAGCAGCGCACGGAAACGCCGTTTACCTTCCCGCCGGAGCGGTACCTATTTATCTACTTGCACTTTCGAACTGCATTCTAACAGAGGCAATCAAATGTACCCAGGTGATGAGAGGCTTAACATAAAATCATTTTGTTGCCTAAGCTGTTATACAGAAACTACACCTACTTCTTGCCAAAATTTCACATTCTGAATGCCTTTAACAAAGAAAAGTCGATCAATACATTGGGGGTGGGGGTGAGAACAGATATGCGTTACTTATTGACTTATATAAGAGAATTTGAAAAGAATTTGAGTTATTCTAACTCAGTATAGCGTACGCCGATTGGCAGCAAACCAGACGGCATTCCCAGCCCTACCTTGGGAAGGAACCTAGGACCTTCTGCAGTCAAAGCAGATGCTCAACAGCCAAGCTATGGCCCTTCCCCAAACATTTGACAGGAATTACCTGTCAATGTGTGGGATGCGGGTGGCGCTGTGGGTTAAACCACAGAGCCTAGGACTTGCCGATCAGAAGGTCGGTGGTTTGAATCCCCGCAACGGGGTGAGCTCCTGTTGCTTGGTCCCTGCTCCTGCCAACCTAGCAGTTCAAAAGCATGTCAAAGTGCAAGTAGATAAATAGGTACCACTCTGGCGGGAAGGTAAACGGCGTTTCCATGTGCTGCTCTGGTTCGCCAGAAGCAGCTTAGTCATGCTGGCCACATGACCCGGAAGCTGTACGCCGGCTCCCTTGGCCAATAAAGCGAGATGAACGCCGCAACCCCAGAGTCGGTCACAACTGGACCTAATGGTCAGGAGTCCCTTTACCTTACCTGTCAAAGAATATGCTTCCGATCTAAAGGCCTAGAAGAGAACTGGACATTTGTGCATTGGCACTCATGAGAAGGAGGAGGAGATAAGGAAGGTGAGGGTGATCACCAATATGCTGGGCTGTCACCAATATGCTGATGACACTCAGCTCTATCTGCTGATGGATGGCCACACTGACTCGGCCCCGAACACACTGACCAGATGCTTGGAAGCTGCAGCTGGATGGTTTCGTTGGAGCCGATTGAAACTAAATCCTTCGAAGACAGAGGTCCTATGGCTGGGTCGGGATAGCATGGGGATGAGAGACCAACTCCCTTCTCTTGCGGGGGCCCAATTAGTGCCATTGCCTTCCGTTAAGAGTTTGGGTGTAATCCTTGACACCTCCCTTTCCATGGAGGCACAAGTTACAGCAACAGCCAAGGCGACATTTTTCCACCTTCGCCGCATCAAGCAGTTGGTCCCTTACCTTTCCCGCCCCAACCTGGCCACAGTGATCCATGCGACGGTCATCTCCAGGCTTGACTACTGTAATTCGCTCTACGCTGGGCTGCCCTTGAAGCTGACCCAGAAACTCCAGAGGGTGCAGAATGCTGCAGCGAGGCTCCTCACAGGGTCTCTGCCATGGGAGCATATTCACCCAGTGCTTTTCAAACTGCGCTGGCTCCCGGTAGAGTACAGGGTCAGATTTAAGGTGCTGCTTTTGACCTTTAAAGCCCTCCACGGCCTAGGACCCTCGTACCTATGGGACCGCCTCTCCCGGTATGCCCCACGGAGAACCTCAAGGTCCATAAATAGCAACACCCTAGTGGTCCCGGGCCCTAAGGAAGTTAGATTAGCTTCAACCAGAGCCAGGGCCTTTTCAACTCTGGCTCCGGCCTGGTGGAACGCTCTGCCTCATGAGACCAGGGCCCTGCAGGATCTGATTTCTTTCCGCAGGGCCTGTAAGACAGAGTTGTTCCACCTGGCCTTTGGCTTGGAGCCAATTTGATTCCCTCCCTCTCTTTCTTTTTTCCTTTCCTTCTCCTCCTGCGATTAGACTACATTTTAATATTTTAATGTTTCAGTATTTTAATGTTGTATTTTAATTTTGTTTTTAAGTTGTAATCATTCAACTTGTTTTTACTATTGCTTGTAAGCCGCTCTGAGCCCGGCCTTGGCTGGGGAGGGCGGGGTATAAATAAAAATTTATTATTATTATATTATTAGAAAAATGCTGCTGCTGCGTAAGTATATACAGTAGTACCTTCGTTTATGAACTTAATCCGTTTCGGTAGACCATTCTTAAACCAAAGCGTTCTTAAACCGAGGCGTGCTTTCCCAAAGCAGCGGGGGACTCAATTTATAAATGAAACACACTCAACAGCAAGCGGAACATGTTCTTATTCCAAGGCAAAGTTCACAAACCAAAAGACCTACTTCTGGGTTTGCAGCGTTCTTAATCCAAGTTGTTCATAAACTAAGCTGTTCTTAAACCAAGGTACCACTGTACCGTATTTTAAAAACCTAAGCACAACAGTTTTAGACTCTCAGGAAGTTTACCTCAAACATTTTCTCAAATTGCTGAAATTCTTGGAAGCGTGTCTGAAATCCGTCGGCCAGTGCCCCACCTGGAAAAGCACAAAGCAGCTGATGAGGTTTGATGTGAGAGGTTTATAAACAGGGCTGGCCTCCTACCAGCAGTGCTGTAGCAGTTGATTTCCTGAATTGGCTTGGGAGTTGGACTAGGTTACTTGGAAGTCCCTGATTCAATTATTCAAGTTTTCCGAGACCGCACAGCAAAAGCCTCGTTTTTAATAAGGCTTCTTTGAAAAGCTGCGCTTTCAAAGGAACATTACATTGCAGGATCCTGCAATTCAATACACACCTCCCTCAGGCATGCCCTGGGCTCTCTGTTTCCTGGCGCTGAGGACTTCCTTGGCCGAAACGAAGAAGATTCGGTTCTGGGCTTCGGAGGGATCCACGACCTTGAGCTCATCTACCAAGAACGTCAGGCAGCGCTCCATGTGCTGCTTGCGTACCTAAAGAAAGAGAGCAGAAGCACATCAGGGCAGTCTTCAATCAGCTGATAAACTGAGCGCTATGCAAAGAGCCTCTCTGGGTGGGACCGCATCTGCATTTTCCCATTGACTATCAAGCCAGGTTCAAGGTCCTTTGTATTAACTTGCAAAGCCCTGAACAACAAAGATTTAGGATACTCCATGGATGCCTGAACCCTTATATCCCAGTTCATTTGCTGAGATCATCTGCAGGAGCATCGCTGATCATTCCCAGGGTTGGTGAGGCTCATTTGACAACAAGAAATAAGAGCCTTTAGCGTCATCGGTCCAGTCCTGCTGAATTGTTTTATTGATGTTTTAATATTCTGTAAACTGCTTTGAGATTTTTCTTAAAAATATAAAGCAGGACAGAAATGAAATAATAATTCTCTGCCAACAGAGAATCAGCCGTCACCTTCTGTTCCAACTTCTAAACACCTGCTGAAAACCTACCTGTTCTGTCAGGCCTTCTCTGCAGTGGTTCCCTGTCTGTGGAATGCTCTCCCCAGTGAGGCTTGCCTGGCGCCTTCATTATACATCTTTAGGTGCCAGGCAAAAATGTCCCTCTTCAACCAGGTCTTTGGCTGACTAACATTCTATATGCTTTTAAATGTGTTTTCACAGTCCTCCCGCCCCCAATCTGTCCATTCAGGCAAGCAAGAGGCTACACCAGCATATGAACTAAACACAAAAACCAACAACAGAAAAGGTAGAGCTTTTATTTATTTCCTACAACTGTGTCACAAAAATGGCCTTAATCTGTTCCCAGAGTCAAAAGTACTAATCAGGGAAAGGATTACTGTCTTTTGAAGTTAACAGTGCAAAACATCCACACACACCCCTCAGTGCAAAATGATTCTGCACCTCAAATGTCACTTTTAGTTGGAGGGCGTAAAAACTCTTGGAAATTCTTGTTGGTTCCCCCTACAGTTCTCTCTTTTTAGTTAAGAAATTTTAAACTACGCACTACAGAGGTCTTGGATGATACTTTGCTTTATTTTTGGTGTGATCTAAGCCACCCTGTTGGTTGCATATCCTGGGATGATGATCCTTGAACTCATTTCAACCTCTTGACAGCTTAAATACACAGTTTTTCTTAAATACCAACCTAACACACCCACAGAGCCCCTTCAAAACAATTCAAGAACTTACATCCTCCATGTATTCCGGCTCTGATGCAGAAGCGTCCCATCGATTATTCAGGATGAAGATGTTTGGTTTAGAAAGTTTTTCATTTACTTTGTGGAAAAAATGCTTTTCCTATTAAAAAAAAGGTTGGGGGGAGAGGAAAATTTAAGCCTTTAAACTCTGAAACATGGAGTGTGAACACATGTTAATTGTGAGGTCTTCATGCAGCACATTAAAAGCAAACGTAAAAAATAAATAAATCTGCAAAATTTCTATGGTGAGTTAAAGTGTTTCACGGCCAGGGATGATGGGAGCTGTAGTCCAGCAACATTTGGAGATTCCCCACACCTGCTTGCAGGCCTTCCCAATATGGCATCCTCCAGATGTTTTGAACTTCACCTGCCATCAGCCCCAGACAACTTTAAGACAAGTGACTATTGTTGGCCCCATGTTACTGGTGGGGGGCTAAGGCTGAGAGAGAGCAGCGTGATGAAGATGAGTTCACAAGAGAGGCGAGAACTAAACTCTTTTTTTTTCATTCGCAACTCTGTTGTACAGTCATACCACATCAGCTCTCAGTTCAGGTAAAATGCTGATTTTTATGTTTATTAGATACTTACCTTTATGAAATATTTATTTATTCATTTATCTTCATCAACTGCCCCAAAAAATAACACCTGGGCCAAAACCTGGGTTTCAGTCTAAACCCCTCGTTTCGATTTTGGTTCTGCCACATGGCAATTTCCTTCAAATCCCAACTTTCTACATGTGATTCCCAGGCAGTCTCCCATCCAGGTACTGATCAGATTCACACAGGTTTATAGCGCTGGTAAGTTTGCAATATTACAGACAGTGCCCTGGGATGCCCATACAGTGTGGACCACATAGCAAAGGGCACTTAAAGTCCCATTTGGAGCTTTAAGTCGCTTTCTTAGGAGGTATTGGTAACTGTCCACTATTAACCTGATGCAGGGAAGTTGGGAAACCTATGGCCCTCACATGTTGCAGGACTACCACACCCATAAGTCCCAGTTGCTGGTTTTACCTGTTAGGGCTGATGGGAGCTGGGGGGGGGCCGCACATGTTTTCCCTAACCTGTGATGCAGAAAATCTATTGCACACATCAGCTTCACCAAAGGAATGCCACCTGAACAGTATCTCTGGGGTTTGGTCATCTGCCTGCCATAATATTTAATTACTACAGGAAACGGTCTCATGCTCCAGGAGGGTGACTGGAAGGAAGGCTGATCTAAGAGCCTTAAAGTAGTTATTTTTTGGGGGGGGAGGGTTTATCCATAGGATTTGGCTGTGTTCCAGTGTCTCTTGAGAAGGCAACATTCTCACCAGCATGAAGTCTGCACAGTCATTAAAACATTTTTTTACCCACCCAAATAAAAGAATGCCAAGTCACCTTTGGCCTTTTAAATTGTAACTTCAATACAAAAGCAAAGACTGCTGTTTGTTTGTTTTTTAATTGACACATACAGCCTCACAAACCCAAGCAGTTATAGATTTTGGGCTAAGATCCAAAATTCAGAAGAAGCTGCAAGTAGGCATGTAATTTCACTAATGATTCTTGGCTTTGTAGCAAGCAGACCTTTGAATGAAGATGCAGTCAAACTCAACTTCCCATCTTCCCCTTGCTTGTTTGTCCAATAAAGAAAATGCTCTGCAACAGACTTAATTTAAAACACTCAGATGTTGCTATTACACTAAGAGTCTGCACAATATCTTAAGCCCTTGTCTGCTGACCCGAGGAAAGGTGTGTTGCAAATCAGGCAAATGAAGTAGCAGGTTTAAACAAGCCTTACTGTGTTCATGAGGGTTGACTCTGAATTCGCAACTAAAACAAAGACATCGGCATCCAAACAGAATTTGTCAATCCAGGTGTCTAGCTCTGTGGTGACATCGGTGCCAGGGCTGTGGAATGAAGTCAGAGAGTTACTCAGCAACCTGAAGAAGTTATTCCCATTCAGAAATAAGAACACAGAAGAGGGAAAGTCCAATCACATTTTGCCTTAATAATCCAAGATATGAACTAGCCTTTTGGCCACTCCCCCACAGGTGCTTCCTTCCTTCCTTCCTTCCTTCCTTCCTTCCTTCCTTCCTTCCTTCCTTCCTTCCTTCCTTAATGCAAGTCCCCAAACCAGGAAATTTTCCATTAACTGTTGCTTCTCAGTCTGCCTAAACCAAGGAGCTATGGTTAACATCTTTGGAAGAAGTGAAAATATTCTAATCAATTCAAAACCAGGGTTTAATATCCTGGCTTGTTCCCAAGCTGCCTTGTTCTGAGGGTGCTAAACCATAGTTTCCTGGTTTGGATGAAACAGGAAACTGTGGCTAATAGAAGATTTCCTTGTTTGATTGGCAAGTTGTATGGAGGGAGAAATGAAGGGGTGTTGAAATGAACAGAGGTGAGAAATGCTTGCATGTGGTAGTGGTGAATGAATGTAGTTAATATTTGAAGAGGGGATAATTATGGAAGACGTTGCTACATGAACCCACTTTAGACAACAGGGACAAAGCAATATTAGCTCCCCCCTCCATTACACAGCTCTGATAAAATCCCACAACCACCTGAGCTGAGCTCCTATTAGACCCAGAAAGGAAGTTTCCATTGGAACCATCACTTCCAGAGCAAATAGCTTGGAGGGTTGGACAGAGAGGGTCTCAGTTTTCACTGGGGCTGTGGCATGCAGGGGGCAGGGAAGGGGTAAAACTAGTCTCCCTGGGGTCCCGGTCTTGATGCAGCCCTCATACAGTGGTCCGCTGCAGGTTCCACCACACTGTAACATATCATTTGTGAATATTATGTTTGAAGCAGGAAGCACATCCCTGTTCCGACGGCATCTTGAAATTTGCCTGCACTGTCCAGTGACACACAACTTTTCATTCACTCCCCTTGACCTTTGGCTCCATTGTAAAATTGCAGGTCTTCTCTGCATCTGAACTCATCTATACATAGCTACCTATTCTCCTAATCAGTCCTTGTAAGCAGCATACTTATGATTATGTGTTCACATGACTTCCAGTGACATACCAAAGAGGAGCCATAATACAAATTACTAGGAAAATGCTCTATTAAGTAAGCAACCCAAGCCTAGATTAAGATCAAACCAACAGCAATGACCTCTAAATTCACACAATAAATTTGCTGGACTTGCAAACTGCAGCAGACCAGCACAGCTGCCCGTCTGAAAAGCATCACTTTCCCCAGTTGTTTGTTTGTTTGTTTGTTAAACCTCTCTCAGGAAGTCCAACTTCCGGGTCTCTGCATTTTAAAAGAAAAAAATGGATAACCTGAAAGTGAAAGGGGACATTTCTGCACTCGTGCTTGGCTTAGTTTCGCAAGCACACTTAAAATTCAGCCAAGTGCTAGATTCCCTTTTAAAGCTCCAGTCATGAGACTTCCTCTTGTTTCAGCTGAAACCAAGCCAACCTGTGTGCAGAGGCTTAGCAAAGAAGGAAGTGCAGCCAAGGGAGAGCCTGGGGCGTTTCAAAGAACGGTGCATTTTCTCACGGCACCTTTATATGCCCAACAAAATTCAAGAGCTGTACCTGTCCACTAACACCAAGTCGTCTCTCAAGAGGGCACACTTAGCCTTTGGCCAAAAGATGTGGACCAAGCAGCCAGCCTCTAAGTCTTTATCCATATGAAGGGCATGCGCAAGCTGATTAACAGTCTGTAAAAGAAATCAACAGGTTAGGAAGAGACCGGAGACTCTTAAGCTGGCATGAAGGACTAGCATTCCTAAATAATCTGTTGGGAGTTACACCGGTCCTGAAAGACCTACATTGGCTCCCAGTACGTTTCCGAGCACAATTCAAAGTGTTGGTGCTGACCTTTAAAGCCCTAAATGGCCTCAGCCCAGTATACCTAGAGGAGCATCTCCACCCATTGTTCAGCCTGGACACTGAGGTCCAGCTCCGAGGGCCGTCTGGCGGTTCCCTCACTGCGAGAAGTGAAGTAACAGGGAACCAGGCAGAGGGCTTTCTCAGTAGTGGCGCCCACCATCCCATCAGATGTCAAGGAAATAAATAACTATCTGAGTTTAGAAGACATCTGAAGGCAGCCTTGTATCAGGAATCTTAAAATGTCTGATGTTTTGCAATTTTTTATGGGCTGCAAGCCATCCAGAGTGGCTGGGGAAGCCCAGCCAGATGGGCGGGGTATAAATATTATTATCAGGTCTTTTCACATATAAGTGAAGAACTCTTGCATATAATAGAGGTTTGGTCTCTCCTCAGCTACGTTTCTCTGTGTGTATTCTGTGATTCACCAACCCATAACCCCTTCCTTTGAAAATTCAAATTGTCCTCATTTGCTCCACACGTTCTTACCTTCCTTCCAAAGCAGTTGTGGGAGATGATTGGCCCTCCAGATGTTGCTGAACCACAACTCCCATCAGCCCCAGCAAGTGTGACCAATAGCTAGGGGATTATGACAGTTGTAGTTCAGCAGCATCTGGAGGGACGCACCTTTCCCACGCTGGTACTAAGGCCCTCCCCCCAAAATCCTGAAACACATACTGGATAACAGGCAAGTGAGGTGTCCACCATGTAGCCTCTGTTAGAATTCCTGCTCCATGACTGCAGTCATGGGATTGTTGTCTTTCACATGACGGTGTATGTTTTGACTCCACAGAGTGGGAAGTGACGGAGACAGGATGTTTGTGTTACTGTGTTCCATGAGGTGGGACTATTGTCCTTTGTTCTTTTTCCCTTTGCTGTCTGATGCTAGAGAGAGAGGGAGCCATGTTGCAGTGCTCCGTGTGTGTTTATATGTAAATAAAGTAGGTTAGCCAAAATGCTGAGTTGCTGAGGTCTGTTATGCAAGCTGCGAAGACTCTGCGGATCCCTAACTGTGCCGATGTCTGTTGGCATTGGTCGCTGTGATGTTTGGGCTGCAGAAAGCTTTTGAAGCTCCCGAACGATCAACCAGGAGGGCAAGAACATGCCAGACGGGCATGTGTGTCTGCCAGGGTCCTACTCAAGAGTAGGATGAGCTCCTGACAGCCTCCAGTAGTCCAGCTGGACCCCTCTTCCTCCCCTGACTGCCACTCACAAGGCTCCTCAAGAACCATCTTGCTCCGAGGAGAGAACTCTTATTTTTAAAAAGATTATCGCCCCCACTGTAACTTGTCTTTGCTGTTTTATTATACAGTTTTAATTGATGCTTATGGTTTTAGTATTCTAATGCAAACAGCTATGTGAAGTTTGCATGAAAAGCAGGACACAAATATCTTGAAATAAATGAAAGCAAAAGAAATTAACAAGTATGTAAGGACATTTGTGCTTGTCTTCTGTAACAGAAATTGGTTTTCCAAATCTCTGCGTTAACTCGTCCTCCCAAATGCCTCATTTTTAGCGTCTTCTGCATCAGCTTTTGCCAAACTGGTGCCCTCTAGATGTTTTGGACGACAACTCCCATCAGGAGCAGCCGGCACATGCAGCTGATGGGAGTTGTAATCCGAGGACACAAACCTGGCTGTTTTAGATTTTTTTTTAAAAAAAAGATTTTTGCCCTTATTGTTCTGTGCAGTAGAGAATAAATTCTGAAAAAACTGGCATAGGACAACTACTTCTTAAAACTTGGAACACATTCTTCTGAGCGGCAGAGGGAAACATAAAGGATGACAGGTAAGAAACGAGTGTACATGTGTAGTCCTTTTAATAAGGTTTCTGGACACACCAGTTTATAAACCACGAGAATCCGTACCTTCACACTTTTCTTTTCATCCGAGCCCTCAGTCATGAGGTAAGCCTCATCGCCATCTGTTCCTTCCACGCTGAGGAAACAGTTGGTTGTGTGCCCGATGCCACTGGGAAGCACTCTATCCCACAGCATGGCATTGATGACAGAACTCTTTCCACTGCTGGTTCTGCAAAGGAGGGCAAGCACAGTGTTAAACTGCCAGGTTTAAAACCGAGTGAGAACACTCCATGCTAAATTAAAAATCTGGCCCAAGAAATCAAAACATCACTTTTTTTATTTTTAAAGCTGTTTCCTGCTTGGCAGGGGGTTGGACTCGATGGCCCTTGTGGCCTCTTCCAACTCTATGATTCTATGATTCTATGATTTACGACCTGCAAAGGTTAAGCCAACTGAGTATGTTGGTACGATTCATACCCCACCCCCATAAGTTTTGTGTTATTCCACAGAATTCATTCTGGGAGGGGCGTTGAACAAGGCAGAGCAATGAAGCCATAAAACTTTGGACATTTATTCGACTCTTCAGAGATCTAGCCAAGCATCATCTACAGGCTTTAAAATATCGTTTTGCAAACACTGCAGATAGAAAGATGATTTTATGCTTAAAAGGAAAACAGAGCCTCTCTGGAAGTTGAATTATATACCTCCTAGCACACTGTGTTTTCTTCTATATTCTGGTGGAATCATTAGACAAAGCGTCTTTCTTTGGGGCCACTGTTCAAATATCCTTCTTGTTCTCCAGCTCTGGGAAACTTCCCAAGGCTGCTTTACTTTGCTTTTGTTCTCCCAGGTTGTTCAAGACACAACTTACGGGAAGTCAGATTATGAATCTCAATTCTGATTCAAAGCAAGAGCCGCTCTTGGGGAGAGGGGACAAATAGTGTTAGCAGCCTGATTGCCTCCCCACTGAAACTTTCCCAAACAACGAGAAAGGGGAGAGGAGGAGGAGAAGACCTAAAAACAAAGACCACCCATAAACAAGCATTAAAATAAAGGTGAACTGTGAACCAGGAGGTCTGCAGCTAAACTGTCATCTCCGCTGAGCTCAGTAGTTGGGAAACGCACAATCTCTCAGCCTTACTCAACCTATCTGCAATATGGGTATGAATGATTCTGAACCGCCTTGCAAGGTTGTTTTAAGGACTGATGAGACAGTGGAATGCTTCAGTGCTTCTTGCACCACTCATTTCTATGAGACTTGGTCAGAAGAGACTCCTAGCAGATTGCAACCGTAATTTTACACACTGATCCCAAATAAGAGTCATTTAACACTTACCTGCCAAAAAAAGCTACTTTCATGTGTCTTCGTGCGAGTACCCCACCAATGACTGCCAGCTTCTTCTTGTACTCCTCTATTTTTGCCAGTTCATCCTTGGTGGCTATATCTTCAAGTTGCGGGTTTTTGTAAGTTTCTGCCATTAAATGGGACAACGTCACAATGACACAACTGGTTACTATGCACAGCAGTGCTTCCTTAATCCAACGGGACAAATTAGTGCAATGAGGGATCAAGACCCAGTGCTTGATCCCTTGTGCCGACTCTTGCGTTGCCTTATCTCCCTAGACTCATTGCCAGCAACCTGGTGACCTGGTCCAAATATTTCAGAGATTAGCAGATTAGTATTGACCCATTAAATCACAGACCTACATGTGGTCATATGTAACTCTACAATTCTATGATTCTAAGTACTTCCAACTCCATATCCAACATCTGCTACTGCTTATTTTCTCTCTCCTTAACCCCACTTCCCAGCACAGTATAGTCATGGTAGGGCCACTTCTCTTCTTCATTCTTCCTCATCTCAATACTCCCAGGAACATTATTTTTCGGCACCCGTGAACGAAGGAAGGCATTTCTACTCTAATCATTTCTAACTAGATGGCCAAAAATCAAGGCATGTCAAGAAGTTCCTTCTTGATTACTGGATTTGATTCTAGATTTCTGTTCTCCAAATAGGAAAACATTTAAGGATTTCTGTTTCCTTTTCGTATCTTTACCAAAGTTACATGACCCAACACTCTTCCTCTATTAATCAAATAAGCAGCATAGGTCTTCCTCCTGCATGCCCTTGGAAGGCTCCAAATAATCAGCCACTTTACACCAACGTTCGAAAGCGCACTGAGCTTAAGAAGCACTCAGGGAAGTTTTCATTTACCAGATGCTGTTCAGGGATCTCAGAATTTGAATGGGTTGCCAAAGAAATCCTTGGCACTCAACTGCATGCCCCCAAGGCAGCTCAAGCTCTTCTGTGGTATCAAAGTAGCTAACTAACAGCTGTCAGAAGGGCTGCAAACTGCTGCTTGCCCAGGCCCATCAGAGCAGCTGAGCCAATTGAATCAAGCGGGGCAAAGCAGGTAGGGAAGTCATGAGCCCTATGGGACCAAACCAAAAAAGGTAAAGCGGGTGGCGCTGTGGGTTAAACCACAGAGCCTAGGACTTGCTGATCAGAAGGTCGGCAGTTCAAATCACCGTCACAGGGTGAGCTCCCGTTGCTCGGTCCCTGATCCTGCCAAACTAGCAGTTCGAAAGCACACCAGTGCAAGTAGATAAATAGGTACTGCTCCGGCGGGAAGGTAAATGTCGTTTCCGTGTGCTGCTCTGGTTCGCCAGAAGCGGCTTAGTCATGCTGGCCACATGACCCGGAAGCTGTACGCCGGCTTCCTCGGCCAATAAAGCGAGATGAGCGCCGCAACCCCAGAGTCGGCCGGCCACGACTGGACCTAATGGTCAGGGGTCCCTTTACCTTTACCTTTATGTAAAGCCCACAAGCAAGACCCACGTGCAGCAATGCCCTCTCCACTGGTGATTTCCAGCAACTGGTATTCAGAGGCACGCTGCCTCTTCCAGTGGAGGTAGAACAAAGTGTCTAGTAGCCACTGAAAGCCTTATCCTCAGTGAACCTGTCTAATTCTCTTTTAAAGCCACCCAGGTTGATAGCCATCATTGCACCTTGTGGGACCAAATTCCATAGTTAAGTGGCAGAACAAACCGCTAAGCCCTTTTCTAGTTTTACAACGTGTGTTGAGCCCCTAATCATCATTTTTGCCAACTTCGTCACTCCCAAGTTTACCATGCTAACAGTAACTCAATTGTATTTCAAGCCAGACAGAATCAAAACAGACGACGGACTCTCTAACCAAACCTGCCGTCAACAGATTACGGTGAAGCATTCTTAGATACTACCTACACATGCTGTGTGAGAGAAGGAATGTTCTCAGTGTTTTCTTGCAGCTGCAAAAACATATATTCCCTGCCCCTCTCCAGCTAAAAACTAACCTTCAACAAAATGCGTTCCTTCCGTAACATAATCCAGGAGCTCTTCAAAAATGGCAGTAATCGTCTTCTTAGCCAGCACAAAGTGTTTCAGGGGGGAGGGATTAGTGTCTGCCATTATGCAACTGAAAGAGTAAATGGTACAGAAGTTAAGAGAAAGTGAAATTTAACTCCCAATCCAAGCAAGTCCAAACACATTCAGCAACCAAGGCAATACATCAATGGTGTCATTTGCAAGGAGAGTTTTATTCCCCTCTCCCATCTCTCCCCCACAAATGGAAATGAACGTTCCTGTGCATAGGCCCCTCCACAGAGAGAAGGGATTCTAGATTTTCCCACAATGCTTTGCATTCCACACAAGAGCATCCAAGGTACCTTCTCTTGGCAGTCAATGGAGGTGCTGACAGCTGGAGATATGACAGCTGAGAAAGATACTCCACTGGTGCCTTTCCCAGTGGTATTGTACTGTGGGAAATGAATTTCCATATGCTTGTTCAAAAGTACTGCAAGAATTTCAAAGTACTAGGTATGGATCCAATAGCAGGGATATTTACTGTAGGTATCTGCAAATTATTTCTACTACTAGCACTACAGTGGTACCTCAGGTTACAGACGCTTCAGGCTCCAGACTCTGCTAACCCAGAAATAGTACCTCAGGTTAAGAACTTTGCTTCAGGATGAGAACAGAAATTGTGCTCCGGCAGCATGGCAGGCCCCATTAGCTAAAGTGGTGCTTCAGGTTAAGAACAGTTTCAGGTTAAGAACGGACCTCCAGAACGAATTAAGTACTTAAGAAGAGTTTGGATTTGATATCCCGCTTTATCACTACCGGAAGGAGTCTCAAATCGGCTAACATTCTCCTTTCCCTTCCTCCCCCACAACAAACACTCTGTGAGGTGAGTGGGGCTGAGAGACTTCAAAGAAGTGTGACCAGCCCAAGGTCACCCAGCAGCTGCATGTGGAGGAGCGGAGACGCGAACCCAGTTCCCCAGATTACTAGTCTTCCGCTCTTAACCACTACACCACACTGGCTCTCACTTAACCCGAGGTACCACCGTACTACTAAGTGTACCTTTACAGAAGGCTGGATTTCCAACACCAAGCACATTTCTGAGCCTAATGCAATGTGATGACTTGGTCTACAAAGCTTTGTATGGCTTTACAGACCAATATTTTTGAGGTTTTGTATTTCTTCCAATATGAAACTACTCAAACTCTTCAATCTTCATCTTAGCCCCTCCTTCAGGTACTCCCTCTGAGGAAGGTTTAAAGCAGTGTTTCCCAAACGTTTTTGGGCAACGGCACACCTGCTTACCGGAAAAAAATCTCGCGGCACACCACCATTAAAGCCCCGCCCCCGTGACGTCAGCGCGCAGCGTCACGCCGGGAGGGACGCACAAAAGTGAACGTTTTTTCCCTCCCCCTTGCCGGGGTGGGAGGAGGCAGCAGAGCGAGGGCAGCTGAGGCGGCGGCGGCAGCTGAGGCGGCGGCGGCTGCGATAGCGGGCGGAGGAGGAGCCGTCGCCGGGAGTTGCTGCTGCTGCTGCTGTTGTTGCTGCTGCTGCCCGGACATGCCGGCCTCCTCCTCCTCCGCTGTCTCGCGCTCCTCCCTTTTGCGCGCGCTGCCCCGCCGCTCGGCACCACCACCGCGGAGCCGCCCCGGCTCGACGCGGATCCTCGCCGCCGCCGCCTCTCGCCGCCGCCTCTCGCCCGCCTCCCTCCCACGGCACACCAGCCGGTGTCTCACGGCACACTAGTGTGCCGCGGAACACCGGTTGGGAAACACTGGTTTAAAGTGTCTCAACAAGGAATAGGGCCTTTTCAGTTGTGGCTCCTTACTATTGGAATGCTGTCCCCAGTGAGGTCTAGATGGTGACATCTTTAACATCCTTTTGGCGACAGGTAAAAACTTATTTCTTTCCCCAGAGACGTGATGGATTAAGATGTTTTTGCGGTTTGTTGGTTATACATTTTTGCTGTTTAATTAAGTCTATTTTGTACAAATTTTATTGTAAGGCATTGTTTCTTCTTATTTGGTACTTATACACTTTATAAGTTTATACTTTATACGCTTAAAATTTTGTAAGGGGCAACTAATAAATTAAATATTAATATTTTATTGTTATTCACAGGACTTATTAGTCTCTTTTTCACAACGTGTAAACTCAAAGTGACTTACAATATAATGTAATAAATAACCATCATTATCAAGCTTTGCTTCCTTGTTTATGCAGAGAAACCCAATCATCAAAAAATCATGTCATCCACAATTAACATGTGTATATTTAAGCCTTTTGCACCTTTTATATCCATGTTCAAAAAGTGTAATTCAATTCTGCCATACAATATTTCAATCATACTCCAGGATGAAGTAGTTTTATGACTAGCTATTATAATCCTAGAGACAGGAAAAAACCATTTCCAATACAATTCACCATTGCTAAAATAAAGATAAGAAATATATGTAGTATTATGAAATTCGACTGTTAAATTTAATCAAATGAGGGCGACAAAACAGCAAATTAGATTAGTAAAGCAGGAATCCTGTTTTCACAGTGGCCAATCAGATGTTGCATTAAATGTTATGCATTCCATTTATCCCCCTGTCCAAATGTTAATTTCTCCGGATTAGAAAAATCAGTACTATTTTCCTTCAGTTCAGATCCTTATAGGCAATATTCATAAAACAAATGATCTCTTGAAAGTCTTATAAAGTGTCTGCAGCCTTCAAATGCTTTGTAGTGAAGGCTCACATTTTTCTCTGTGACCTGCAAGTTAGGGTGTCAAACTCAAGTGAAATTGACTAGTAACCGGATTGTGACTAGCTTCTTCAGAGGGGGAGGAAATCATAACAGTCCCACCCCAACTGTGCCATACTGACCTAGAAAAACACTGGGTGTGTATCTCTGAGCTGCTGGAACTGTCAGCTTCATGCAATATATGGAGCATGCACTTTGCCAGAAATGCAGTGTGATGAAAGACTTTCTATTCTGCATAATGAATATACCTTAAATAGCAGAGAGCTCCGTGGAATCTTCAACAATACGTTTATTGGAAACACAAGCCTTTATGGGCCAGGGGCCATACCCTCTGATGCAATACTGGCGACAGATCTAGAGGATATTTTTCACTTTCTAAAAACATTTTTTATTTGGGTCTACGCTGAGTAAAGCTTAGTTGACTACCACCCTGGTTCTGCAGTGAAGGGTTGCATGTTTGATCCCCGTATTGGACAGCTGCCTTGGGGTCCCTTCTAACTCCACGATTCTATGAAGCCCTAACCTCAGTTGGCAAGTGTGCATTTGTCCGAAGCGTGGCCAGAAACCCTCTCCCCCACAATGCAAGATACACCACATTCCTGTTCAGAGTGTGACTTAAAATGAGATCCAGACAAACTATAAAAGATCCAACCAGAGGAGACATGAAACACTCCCACCTGGGAATGAACTGATAAAAAGATAACTCAAACTCAAAGAGGGAGTTAGCCAATCCCAAATCGCTTTGTGTATAGTAATACAGAAACATGGTAGGTTACACAATTTAAAAGTGAAATGAAATCACCACTAAGCCCGAGTTTGGAAGTGTCAAATTTCCCTATTAATTCTAAGTTGGCAGCTTCAGGCTGGACTCTGCCGTCGAAACTTCTTTGCTGATTTCAGTCTGAGAGTCTTTATAGGTGTTTTTGCTGAAACAAGCTCCCTGAAAGACCCAGAAGAGTTGGTGGGGCCCAACCTGATCCTGTCTGAGTTGCATTCTTCCGAGCCAGGATTCCAAGCTGGCAGGAACAAATAACAACAACAATGTTCGCAAGTGACCTTTCCTAAAAAAAAGATTCCCAAGGAGAGATTAGGGAAAAAGGAAGAGGAAAGAGAGGGGCTTGGCAGCTGCGTCCAACGTACTTTGGGTTTGCTTCAAGTCGACTACAGCACAAGCCCCTTTTAATTGGTCTGTTGCACCCAATTCTGTTGGGGTTGTCTTTTTTTTGGGGGGGGGGGTTCGGTAGCTCACCCCCAGGAGCAAGTGTCTTGACTGAGGGCGAGCGACCTGCCTGTCCCACAGCTAGAAGATTTACAACAGCTACTTTTTTTTTTAAAAAAAGGAAGAAATAACTCGATGCAATAAATAAATGTGAAGAAACCTGTCAGAGGAGGTCAGGCACGAGGCAGCCCAATGCCTGGGACCAAGTTCAGTTTGGCATTACATAAGCCCCCTCGAAGCCCCCTCCAGCCTGAAGCAAAACCTGACAGAACAAGCCCCGCAACTCAAATGGGGGACGAAAGGTCAAATCCCCCCCCAAAAAAAGCCCAAAGGTCACTCGCCCCCCTCCCCTTTTACCTGGCAACGGGAGCAAGGCTCGCCCCCCCTCCCGCGCTCAGCCTCGCCGGCGTCTTCCGCCCCTCGCTCTCGCCCAACCAAGAGGAGGCAGGTATCACTTCCGCCGCCTCTCGAGCGCCTTCCTCTCACCATCCACGCACTCCGCCATCGCTGGTCAGGGCAACGGGGCCGGCCGGCGTCAGAGACTCCCTTTGCGCGTGCGCCGCGGTTAACTCCGCCTTTACCCCCCCCCCACCATCACGCCGTCTCTTCCCTGCGGACGTTGGAAAGCCTTTCGGTTCATTCCGGGCTCGTTGCATAGAGATAGGAAAGAGCGGGAGTGGTCGAGGGAGCAGAGGTGTAAGTCGACCGCCAGGGGCAGGCTTCGTTGTTTTATTTATATGTTGAGGTTCTTGGCTGAGTGTGGGGATTTGAATCCTGGTTTCCCAGGTTCTAGTCCAGCAATCTAACCCCTGTACCACACTGGTTTAGTAAGGCATCTTAAAAAGCAGATACATCACCTTGCCAACAAAGGTCCGTATAAATAAAAAAATTCCTTCCAGTAGCACCTTAAAGACCAACTAAGTTAGTTCTTGGTATGAGCTTTCGTGTGCATGCACACTTCTTCAGATAAGGTCCGTATAGTTAAAGCTATGGTTTTCCCAGTAGTGATGTATGGAAGTGAGAGCTGGACCATAAAAGAAGGCTGATCGCTGAAGAATTGATGCTTTTGAATTATGGTGCTGGAGGAGACTCTTGAGAGTCCCATGGACTGCAAGAAGATCAAACCTATCCATTCTGAAGGAAATCAGCCCTGAGTGCTCACTGGAAGGACAGATTGTGAAGCTGAGGCTCCAATACTTTGGCCACCTCATGAGAAGAGAAGACTCCCTGGAAAAGACCCTGATGTTGGGAAAGATGGAGGGCACAAGGAGAAGGGGACAACAGAGGACAAGATGGTTGGATAGTGTTCTCGAAGCTACCAGCATGAGTTTGACCAAACTGCGGGAGGCAGTGGAAGACAGGAGTGCCTGGCGTGCTCTGGTACATGGGGTCACAAAGAGTCAGACACGACTAAATAACAACAGATTCCCCGTTAAAGCTATGGTTTTCCCAGTACAGTGGTACATACGCTTCAGGTTACAGACGCTTCAGGTTACAGACTCCGCTAACCCAGAAATAGTACCTCCAGTTAAGAACTTTGCTTCAGGATGAGAACAGAAATCGTGTGACGGCGGCAGCGGGCGGCTCCATTAGCTAAAGTGGTGCTTCAGGTTAAGAATAGTTTCAGGTTAAGAACGGACCTCTGGAACAGATTAAGTTCTTAACCTGAGGTACCACTGTAGTGATGTATGGAAGTGAGAGCTGGACCATAAAGGCGGCTGATCGTCGAAGAATTGATGCTTTTGAATTATGGTGCTGGAGAAGACTCTTGAGCAGGGGTCAGCAACCTTTTCCAGCCATGGGCCGGTCCACCGTCCCTCAGACCATGTGGTGGGCCGGACTGTATTTTGAAAAAATAATAATGAATGAATCCCTATGCCCCACAAATAACCCAGAGGTGCATTTTAAATAAAAGCACACATTCTACTCGTGTAAAAACATGCTGATTCCTGGACTGTCCGCAGGCTGGATTGAGAAGGCGATTGTACCGCATCTGGCCCCCAGGCCTTAGGTTGCCTACCCCTGCTCTTGAGAGTCCCATGGACTGCAAGAAGATCAAACCTATCCATTCTGGAGGAAATCAGCACTAAGTGCTCACTGGATGAACAGATCCTGAAGCTGAGGCTCCAAGACTTTGGCCACCTCATGAGAAGAGAAGACTCCCTGGAAAAGACCCTGATGTTGGAAAAGATGGAGGGCACAAGGAGAAGGGGACGACAGAGGACGAGATGGTTGGACAGTGTTCTCGAAGCTACCAGCATGAGTTTGACTAAACTGCAGGAGGCAGTGGAAGACAGGAGTTCCTGGCGTGCTCTGGTCCATGGGGTCACGAAGAGTCGGACACGACTAAACAACAGAGATTCCCCTCCAAAACACACTCATGCAATCATAGAATTGTAGCATTGGGACCACGAGGGTCATCTGGTCCAACCCCCTGCAAAGCAGGCATCTTTTGCCCAATGTGGGGCTCAAACCCATTACCCTGAGATTAAGATTTCAGCCTTCTTGCGAATAGACTTGTGCCTGTTTGCTCAGCAGTAAAAGAAGAAGAGTCTTCGGGAGCCATAATGACTTAGTAAATTTATTATGCCACATGCTGGTGGGACTTATAGTCCAAAAAATTTGGAGGGCACCTAAGGCTGCAGTCCCTTGAACTCAACAGGACTGCCTTCTGAGCAGACGAAGATGGCACAGTTAGCCACTACTCTACACTAGATTAGGTGCTTAACAGTGCAATGCCAGAAGTTAAGTCCTTCAGAGTTTGATGGGACTTACTCCCAGCTTAATGGTGTATAGGGTTGCAGCCTAGCAATCTGCGTTCTTCAAGGGCCTCTCCATTGCTTAGCCTTTAAAAAGATGTTGCAGCAAAGACCCGATAAATGTGAAATGTGAACTATTTGGAGCATTTGTACCCTGCTCTTCAGCTCCCTGAGTGGTTCACATACAATTAAAAGAAGTCAGTCCCTGCCTGCAGGGTTATGATATAAGAAAAACATGGCACGTGAAGGAAAAAGGATACAAAGGGAAGAATCAAACCCAGGCACTAAGTTGCTCTTATAATGACCAGCTGGCTCAATTCCTGGGGCACAAAGTGCCTGATCAAGCTGATCTTTCAGCTAATGCGAGCGAGCTGTGTTTTCCATCTTCCCCACTGAAGCAGTCTGATGGAATGGCTACTCCCAAGTAAGTCCCATTGTGCTCAATGGAATTTCCTTCTGCATAGGCATACATAGCTTTGCACTGCTAGACTAGCAAGCAGCTGAGCAGAGCAGAGCAGAATAGTTTTTGCCCAGAGGCAAACTGTGCCACTTGGAAGCTTGCTAGACTACCAGAGCTGTTGGTACAATAGCGTAGTGGATATAATTTTATAGATTATAGCTTGGGGATATAAAACATTTATAGGTCACATAATAAACCTGAATAATTTAAGATAGAAATTAACGGCAACTCCCATGGAAATACATGCTGTTAGAAACTGAAATATGAAAGCTAGAAGCTAAATGGACCTTAAACCTAGGTTATGGATGCAACAATGGAATGTCATGGAAGAATACAAAGCTGGAAATGAATGAACTGGAGCTAAAATATGTTCATTTTTCACATGGTATAGTCCTTTTCCTGCCCACGCCCTAATATTCTCAAGAGGGTCTCTTCTCTAGTCTTAAGAGAGTATCTGGAAGTGGGGAGGCAGAAAAAGGTCCTTTCCTTCCACTCTGCAGTTTTAATCCGAAATCTTAGGTGAAGTACTGAGCCCAGAGAACAGAAACTGCTTGCGCTAATGAAATTCCCTGTCACAAAACGCGCCTAGAACAATGGGAGTTTCAAACACTGGATACATGGTGCTTTCATCAGTCTTATCACAGTAGGTCCAGAATTCAAAGAGCTACATTGCACTTTAATGGTCCACGGTCCCAGAGCGCTTCCTCAAACAGCAGGAAACACTTTCTCTGCTTCCAGAAAGCAATTCTATTGAGAATTTAATTTTTTTCAACCCTCTTAAATAACGCCCCCCCCCATTTTGTGCATATATATCTACTTTTCATATACACAGCACCTTTTTTGAGGCATACGTAATTTCACTTCCCCAATATCAGTGTGGAAGACCCCTTACATCAGGGTTTCTCAAAGGGTACGGCAGGACATGATGGCAAGTGTGGTGGGAAGATTCAGGGACAATCAAAGAAACAATCAAATCATCAACACAATTAAATTGTTATTTTTTTGCTATCTACTTTTACACTTGCATTATTTGCTGGTTTCATTTGCTACTGTGATGGCTTTTAAGATGGTTGTTTTAGGTTGCATCCAACAGTCAAATTCAGTACACTCGTTGAAGGTCTTCACTAATGTCCATTAATTTTAATGGGTCTACTCAGAGCAAAATTCAGTTTTATAGTCCTTTTTACCATGTTATGTATTTATAGAGGCTTTCGGACAGCTTGTAGTTGTATATTGGGTCGTATTTAAATTAGTGCTAAGGAGATCGTTCCATCAGTGCAAATCTTTCTACCTGCCCAACAGAACAACTTCCCCTCCACCGCACTGTACTGGGGCTTACATAATATTTATTTGCAAGTGGCATGGAACAGGTTTTTCACAGAAAAATAAAGCACTGGAAAATCTGCTATCCCACATCACTGGTGTGAGACACACTCAGCTATATATGTATGACTCTCACTTGGGAGTGATGGTAGCAGAACAAGGAGATGAAACATGAAAGTGGCAAATGGAGGACTTGCGTAGAAGCTGTTTTTCCAACTTACTGACATCTACATAGTGTCCAGAACAAGAGCAAACTTTCAAGTCAGCTCTCAACTTCAGTACTTCTACATTTTCGCCTGATCTCAATGTGAGACCACTTTGGTTCAAACACAGATACTGCCACTTAATGTCTATACTGTTATGAGCAGATCCCCCTCTAGATATTGGTAGATATTCATGCTATCACCTTAAATCTTCCCCTTGCCAGATTTTAAGGGACAGTTTTTCAATCATATAAATAATATTCTCTGCTCACAAAGTGGAACTTTTCATGGTGTCCTGTACGAATCTCCACATCTCTACCTGCCGCTTGATGATAATAGTACGGAACACAAATGACATACACATATCTGAGTATTTATTTTTGTCCCCCCCCCCATAGGTACAAAACAACTTTATACTATGCTATCTTCATACACCAACTGCACATGCTATTATGCATTAACAGGTTCACTGACACACACAACTTCCCCCTCCCACCCCAACTCAACAGCTGTTTTCACTGATGTGCTTATTTTCTACCTGCAGAAATCCTGGTCAGGAAACCCAAAAATGCAGAGAAAAAGTCATTGATTGCACTGATTGAAAATTCACCGAACATTTCTTGAACAATCTGCATAGTATGTGTAAAGAAAGCTGGTGGGTTGGGTCTGCAGCCAGCTCACCCTACAGGGCTGCGAGTTCAAAGCCCTGGTTTCCATCAGAGCCAGGATTTATTACTGAACACAAGTAGGGCTACATCACAAGTAGGCCTCTGCCTATAGTGAGTCTTTCCTAGTGACATAGGAGTAGATTCATTTGAAGTTCATTCAAGGATAGCATATGTGAAAACAAGTTTAAATTCTAATATTCTGAGCTAGATTCTGACACAGGGACAAACAACAACAACAATCAATCAATTTCATGAATTTGAAGATGGCTTAAAAGATCTTTTTCATTTCCAAATCTCATCAAGCAATCAGTGCACTTGTGAGGCAATTCAGCCGAATGCCTGAAGTCCAAGTGAATTTTGAGGTCTCCAATCTGCCCTGTCGAATATTCACAATATTGACACAAATAAATCCCTTCCGACATGTGAGTGTTCAAATGTTTGCAATATTCCAGCATGCCTGAAAAGCCCTTCCCGCAGTCATCACAAACATGGGGGAATATTTTGGTGTGCTCAATTGCCACATGCCGGTTGACGTTGGTATGAAGCCTGCTGCGGAAGCCACAAACTTGGCACACAAAGAAGTTCTTGCATTTGTCAAAGCTGATTTTGTTGACCAGGCTGTACTGGCCTTGCTGCTGCCTGCTGTGGTAGCTGTCGCTCAGCTCAATCAGCCGGCCTGCATGCTCATTCACCACATGGCTGTGCAAGTCCTCGGGGTCACTCGTTTCATGCTCACAAAACTGGCACAGGTACTGTTCATCACAGCTGTGCTCCTGGAAATGGAGGTACAGCTCACTGCTGGAGGAGAACTGGACGTCGCATTGCTCACACCAGTAAAGGTGGTCGCTGAAGTGTGTGTCTGCTATATGCTGGCTCAAGTTCTCAAACATTACTGTTTTGTAGTCACAGTATTTGCAAATGTAGGGATCTTCCTCATGGATTTTTAAGTGTTCAATAAGCACTTTTTTAGAGGAGAACGTTTCTTTACATACCCGGCAGATGTTGCCCTCAGGACATGCCTTGTGCTTCAGGACAAGATGCTGCTTCAAATCTGAAAAGTACTTGCTGTTAAATGCGCAGCGCTCACATTTGTATAAGCCACTGCTGTTGGCCCGTAAGAGAGGCCATTTTGGTTGAATGGTGACATTCAAGGGAGGGTTTTTCTCAAGCACTTTGCAGCTTTCAACTGGGATTTCCTCTGTTTCCTCCGCTTCAAGCTTCTCCGGGGAAATAGTTTGAGTTTCTATGTCATGAACTTCAACAGCCTGGACTTCAGTAGTAGATATTTCTACAGTCTGAATATCCAGTGGTTTCTCCTCTTCAGTTAAGCTGTCATTGAAGATAGGAGACTCACATGTGTCTTTAAAAATCCCATTGTTAGCAGGTTTATCTGCAAAAAGGGAATAAAAGATATGCAAGATGAAAATCAGATGCACAGGTTTTTTCTTTTGCCATTTTAATGTGCCTGACAAAAATGTATCAAAGTACAATGGATAGAAATATTAGTTTTTAGAACCAATCCAAGTTCTACTGAGTTGTGGACAAGGAGATCACATATGTGAATTAAAAAGCAAGATGCTAAACCTTACCTCGATTATCAGAAACCTTCAAGTCTAGCTGTTTCATAGAACACACACTGTAGCAGTGGTCTGAAAATATGCCGCTATTGTCTATGTACTTTGGGACGCCTGAAGAATCTAGACAGTTAGAAGGAAAGGCAAGTGTTAGCTTGACACACTTTTTTTGCTGCTTTCTGATGCAATGTACAGAAACTACAACTGATATACTTTGCACTGATGACCAATGCTGAAAATAGTATTTAGAACTTATATAGCAATGTTTATTTCCAAAGTATGACAGAATCAAGGACATTGTGTTCTTATGCTCAATTCCCTGCAGTAAATAAATTAACAATGTTAACAAAGGAATCCAGAAATACTGTAAATGGATGGCATTCCAGTGGCAGTTATGGCTTTATAGGACGGACGGCTTTGACTCCACAATCCCATCACTTTTCCTTTTCTCAGAATAGCCTAGACAACAAATTATTATTTAGCATATTTCTCTTAGAAGCAACAATGCTAACAAAGCGTACAGAAATCCTTTTGCTCCTTATTTGATACTATGGTGACAGCAGTAGTGCTACTTCAGACACCAATGAGCATTACTGTGTGATGTACACAACACTGTAGTTTCTGGACAAGCTTCTATTTCAGTCATACTGTAATCGAGAACCATAAAGGTTTGCAGCCTTTATACTGAACGTACAACATTATAACTACATATATTATATGCATAAAGACATGCTTTGCATATTCAATAAACTGGTACATTTTAATTACCAGGAATAGGGAATAGGGAAAGATATATGTCCTAGTTGATACTTAGTTTTGAAAAATAAGCTATTCTTTACCCACCCATTTCAAAATGTATCTTGTGACTATTTACCTGCTTTATTCACAAGATAACCAATAGCTTTCTGTAAATGAAATAGGTAAACATATTAATCTACCTGAGTAGCGTGAGGGGTGCAGAGTCTTCCTTTTCCTCTTCTTTGGATGTTCATTCATTTTGCTTCAGTCTAAATGAACTGAAATAAAAAAGAACAGAAAGAAAAACAATAAACTTGTTGAAGCTCCTTTACAGTTAGTTAGATGGGAAGATATATATGCACAACACAAGTAAATAATTTAACCACCCCTGCTGTGCATAATGTGATCAGCAAAATGATATTTGCTGAGTCTTAAGGCTCTAAGTAACAAGAGATTGTGTGTCACTGGAAGACTTCTGACTCCTGTCAGTCACAACAGGATTTTTCAGGGTAAAAGGCCCATCTATTAAAATTAGCTTGTGCTGGTTTGTGTTAGATTGCTGCAATTAATTTTTTAATGTAATTTATCTGCACTGTTGGGTATTCCTTGTTGCATGCCTTTATTATATGTAGGTGCCCAAATTGGGCATTAGTATAGTTTAGCTTAGCAATGAAAATAAAGGGGTTTATCCACTAGTTGCACAAGCAAGGCAACTTGAATAACCAATCTTTCTTTTCTCTTCCTCCATAGGGTTAGGCCCTCCTGAACCGTGTGGGCTGTGTTGCACACAACTGCAGTGTGAGGGGGAAATTGCCTGAAACCAGACTGAGAGATCTTGGGCCAGCAGCACTTAATGTACTATTTGAAAACATTGGTGAGGATACTATCTATGTATCAAAGTCAGAAGGACAACAGGGGAACATAGATATGAATCCACTGTGGCTGCTTTGCTACTGAAGGATTTTGTTTCTCAGGGACCAACACATTTTGCCTAGTTTTGTAGCTAGTCAAAATGCATGTTTGTCATTGATGCTGCCCTCCCCTGAAGGAAAAGAAATGAAACTTTCACTGCACCGTCAAACAATTTTAATCTCACTTTTGGAATCGAAAGTGATATGACTGGACAGAAAAAGATGAGGCAGTTCTCTCACCATTTCCCCCTTTGATAAACTGCTGAATGACATTTTACAACCAAGGGTCTATTCTTGTGTTATTTTCAAATTGGACTTAATTAGATATTAGATATGTTCCTCCCTGGGTTTACATAATAGAATGTGAGGAAAAGAACTGGGTCTTCCAAATGAATGAACTCTAGATGAACTCTTCATTAGAAGCTGAAGAACTGTCAACTATACAACTTCTTACAACAGAGGAAACATCTGAAGGAAGAAAGAAATCAAGCATCAAGAGAAACCTAATCAGATTAGAGAAACTATGCAAAGCACAAACTATTCTTATGATCTGTTTGTAAACTACCTTGAGACACATGTGGGAGGAGACGAATGAATTAATTAACAACAATTTGAGGACTAGGATCTCCTTGCTTTGAAATATTAATCAGTCACATAGGCAGAGATATAAAGAAGAGGTGCTCCCTTGTATAATACACAACAGGAGTGGGTAACCTCTGGCCTTTCAGATACAGTTATACCTCGTGTTGTGTCTGCTTCATGTTGCGTCTTTTCGCGTTACGTCCCGCAGCAATCCAGAAGCACCAGAACAGGTTACTTCCAGGTTTCGCTGCTCACACCTGCGCAGAAGCGCTAAATTGCAGCATAAGCGCCAAATCACGCCGCGCGCCTGTGCAGACACAGCACTTCGAGTTGCAGGCATTTCACGTTACGGATGGGTCTCTAGAACAGATCCCATCCGTAACACGAGGTACCATTGTATTGCACTCAAAATTCTCATCAGCCCCAACCAGCACAGTTGATTGTCCAGGATTATGGGAGTTGTAACAAAGATATGTAACAAAGGCGTCTGGAGAGCCTCCCTGGGGAAAGCATTCCACACACAGGGGGCCACCACAGAAAAGGGCTGTTCTCATGGTGCCATCCTCTGTGGAGGAAGCACATGAAGAAGGGCCTCAGATTGTGACTGCAGGGTCTGGGGCAGAGGAGAAGTGGTTCTTGAATTATTATGGCCCAGAGCTGTTTAACGCTATAGAAATTATAAGTAAAAATCAGCACTTTGAATTGGGCCTGAAAAATAACCAGCAGCCACTGATTATTAACCAGCAGCCACTTCTGCACCAGCTGAAGTTTCTGAACTGTCTTCAGAGGCACCTCATGTATAACATGTTGCAGTAATCTAGCCTAGAGGTTCCCAGAGCATAAATGACAGAAGATAGGCTATCCCAGACCAGATAGGGCCACAGCTGGGCCACAGAGGCTACCTGAGCCTCAAGCGACAGCAACGGATCAAGAAGCACCCCTAAGGTGTGGACTTGCTCCTTCAGAGGAAGTGAACCACATCAATAGCAAGCCATTTCCCATCCATCTGATCTAGAGAACACACTAACAGTGCCTCAGTCTTATCTGGATTGAGCTTCCATTTATTGGCTCTCATCCAGTCCATTACGGAGGCAAGACATCAGTTCAGTACATTCACTGCCACACCTGCAGGTGTAAAGGAGAATCAGAGCTGTGTCTCAGCAGCATATTGCTGACAATATGCTCCAAAACTCTAGATGATCTCACTTAGTGATTTCATGCAGATATTAAACAGCATGGGGAATAAAATCAAACCCTGAGAAACCCCACAATGAAGGCATCATGGGGCAGAAGAGCACTCCTGCAGCATCACCCTCTGGGAACAACCGTCCAAGTAGGACAGGAACCACTGCAAAGCAGTGCCACCCACCCCTAACCTGGACAACTGCTCCAGAAGGATACCATGGTCAATGGTATCAAAAGCCACTGAGAAGCAGGGGAGAATTCTAACAGTTAGAATGGAGATTGGATACGAGACCTGTGTTGCAGGGAGGTTTGGTCTTGGGGAGGGCGAGCTGAAGATTTATTACTTTCGATGAGATTGCGAACTGGAAGGGGCAGCCCTCCTGGAAAAAGACTAATTTACGATGCAACAGGTCAGGAAAGTTAAAGAGCGAGCTTTTAGACTGTATTTCATCGGAATGACAAGATGGCGATTGCTTGCTCGAGCGGAAATGCCTGGACTATTGGAACTTAAGAGAGAGCAGCACAAAGTCCACACAGAACTACAAATAAGACTGGTTTTTTTCAATCCACTTGCGGAGCAATTCAGAGGTGAAGGAAAAGGAAAATGAGTAATGACAAGGATTGAGAAGAGGGGACTGGAAATATCATTCTTAATATGAAAGTAGTAGAAAATATTCGAGGATTGGACTCCTGCCGATCAAGAAGCATGGGTACCCCCCACAAAAAGAATTTACAATTTGGAAAATAATTGGATTACACGATATGTATTGTTATAATTTGGATCAATTGGTTTGATGTGTTTAATTTGGTAATATGAAACTTAATAAAAATTATTTTTTTAAAAAAGTGAAGCAGGGGAGAATTAACAAGGACACACTTCCCCTGTCTGTCCTGACATAGGTCAGTTTTAAATCAGTTTCTTAGAAACTGAGTTTCTCTGAAGCTGATCGTCCTTACAGCAGGAAAAAATGCATTTCACATTCCCAGTTCACAAATGAGAAATGGTACCAGGGCACTTTGTGAATGGGTGTAAGTTCGCTGGAGAACAACTTCAACAGCAGCTGAGCACAACAAAAAGAGCCAAGAGTCAAATTAGGACATTCTTCAAGATGGAAATATTTTCAACAGGGAATTTCTGTTCAATCACAGATATTATCTCTTATGTGACATGCAAGCTGGTATTGTATAGTAACTAGGAGATCTAGTGCTTCACAAAGTGCCTGTTTTAAATATCACCCCTGCCAAGATGTCACTAGGTGGTCTGAGGGAAGTCAGAAGTAGTAAGATTTTCAAATTACTAATCCTGCTCTTGACTTTACCTTGCCTGAAGTCCTAAATAACCAAGTGTGCACTATTCAACATTTTTAAAAATTGAAAACAGAAAGCATATCCTAATGTGTCTAACTGCAGTAACTCTTAAGCCAATGTAGTCAATAATATGTATTTTTTGAAATGTGGCATTGCTCCACCCAAAGTATTGTTCCCTGAACTTCAGCTATAATATTCACATTAGTCATCAGCATAAGGCATTAATCAAGGGGAGAACTAGGACCAGACAAAATTATTTTGGGGATTGAAAATTCGTGTTGCTGTAGAGATATGCAGTATTTACACCTGCACTGGCTCCTCACCAATTGACAATGTAGACACAGTGCAGCACTGGATCAGCAAAAGGGGCGGGTGGGTTGTAGCATGTACATCTGGATTGCAATGCTCACTAGGGACTGTCCCTGGAGAAAAACAACCTACATATTCCTGGATCTTTCCCAATATACTCAATGTACTCTGAAACTGCTTATAAACACAGGCTTCCTGATCAAGTACTAGTTGACCCATATGGCCTCATGCACCATTCCAGCTCAAATGTCTGACTTTTGGCTGACTGGAATAATTTCCGTGAGACAATACAGTTGCAAGAGTGTTGCCTCTGGCGAACCCAGAAATAACCAGCCAGCTGGAGGTTATTCACTTGAAAGCAAGGGATGCATTCTGGAGCACAGAATCTCTGTAAGAGCTCTCTGTCCTGTTGCCTAGAGAGACATGAAGGAGAGTGTTCTACAAAAGGATCCTAGATCACCAAGTTCACGGATCAGGGCCTACTGCAAGAGTTAGGCCAAGACTCCTTTGTCCCACAATCTGAATTTCAGAAAATTCAGTTTTATCTTTAAAAGCACAAGTTTTCATCACAGAACAACAGTCATTGTTGAGAAGATAAATTTGAAACTATGTAAGCAGTATGTGAAAATGGGCAAATCTTTGTACTCTGGTTGGCTTTCCATTCCTTCCAGCTTGTACCTCTCCTACGACTACAATAGCACTCAATTAAAATACTGATTTAAGAATAATGTGTGCCAACCAAATAGGTCTATGCAAAAGATTTTTCATCTACTTAATGGCTGACTGAACTTGGATTTCATGCCCCACTCCATGAAGGTTGTAAGGACATGTTGATCACATGAAATACATACTCATAAATGCCACTACCGAATTATTTAAATTAGAGCAAGCCACCTTTTTTATATCTTGTGAACTTTTTTTTTTAGAAACCTGTTGAAGATTTAATGGCAAGACGCACACATATCAGAGAAGTAGTGAATCAGTCAAGTGAAAAATTACTTTGCTTTTCCTGATCTTTCTTCTGCATTTGTTGTTAAGAATATTATGTTTAAATCCAAAAAGGAGTTTAATTCATATAATTGTAGTGTTGGCAGGGACCCCAAGGGTCATCTAGTCCAAACTATGCTTTAGCTTAGTGCAGCAGTGAAACAACTGGGGAGGAGTGGCTCTTCTCTCTGGGAGCTCATGCATTCATATTAAGCCATGGTTTGACTTAGTCTGATGTGTGAACCAGACCTAAAAATGACAGAGCACCAGTATTTAAAAAGAATGGGAATGAGATTGATTGTATGAGAGATATAAACAATTAAGAAAACAGAAAATAAGAACAGCACTTACTCCTGAGGATTGCAATTTTAGTTTCTTTCCCAAAACAGATATACCGTATTTCCATATACTATACAGTGGTACCTCGGGTTAAGAACTTAATTCGTTCTGGAGCTCTGTTCTTAACCTGAAACTGTTCTTAACCTGAAGTACCACTTTAGCTAATGGGGTCTCCTGCGACCGCTGTGCGATTTCTGTTCTCATCCTGAAGCAAAGTTCTTAACTCAAGGTACTATTTCTGGGTTAGCAGAGTCTATAACCTGAAGCGTCTGTAACCTGAAGCGTCTGTAACCAGAGGTACCACTGTATTTCAATGGAACTTGTAAATGTGACTGACAGTTTTCCCTCCCATTTGCCAAAAGCTCCCTCTCAGTGGAGGGGAGCAGTTTTGGAGGATATGTGACTATTGCCCTCCCTATCAATCAGTGTTAGAAACTGAGATACGAAACCTAGGCACTAAATGGCACCTTAAACCCAGGTTATGGGAGCAACAACAGAATGTCTAGGCACACTTTTTAATAACAAGAATACAAAGCTGAAAATGAATGAACTTCAGCTAAAATATTTTGTTTGATTTCACATGGTCTAGACCTTCCCCTGTCCACTCCCCTAATATACTTCTTCTCCAGTCTTCAGAGAGTAGCTGGAAGTGGGGAGGCAGAAAAAGGTCATCCTTTCCTTCCACTCTGCAGTTTTATTCTGAAATCCTAGGCACAGTACAGTGCCCAGAGTTCAGAAACTGCTCGTGCTAATGAAATTGCATCGCAAAATGTCCTAAAACAATGGGAGTTTCGAACACTGCTATCGATACCTGCACATCTGGACAACACATTAAGCAGAATGAGGTTGTTAGAATCCCAGGAAATGCAATGGAGCATTCCATCTCAAATACCAGAGGGGAACTACTATTTTTAAAAAATGTTTCTCAAAATAAAAGTCTCCTGTCAAGTAAAATATAAATCAAGGATAAGTGTTTTAGCACAGTGAACTAAATATCTACTTGCAGGTAGCATTTTTAAAAAGATATAACCTTTTTTTTATAAAAAAAGTGTCTATCAATCATGACTTGATATCTGAAAAGATAGTTTTCTCCATGTCAGTACCACCTAATATGCTTTGAGGATATATATGCTGCACAAGAATCCTCCTGCAAGTGTTACAAGGAACCAAAAGATTCTAGAATGGGCGCCCTTTCATTATTCCAAATAAACCTATCCCCAATCCCAGAAAACAGGTCTTCTCACATGGGATATTTCTACCAGGAATGGGTATAAGAAAGAAAAACAGCCAGCTGTCCACCCTATGAAAGCCTCATCTTACACTTACACACACACACCACAAACACACACAAGGGTGGCATACATCCCTGCCTTAAGAAGTGTGTAGACTGCAGAAATGATGGGTAGTGGGAGAGATAAAAAGCAGATCCTCTCACCTGCCTCTTTCCTTCTCCTTAGCACAAGTGGGCTCAACACATAAGAGCAGCCTGCTGGATCAGATCAACAGCCTATCTAGTCCAGCATCCTGTTCTCACAGAGGCCAACCAGATAGCACTATGTGATCACAAAAGCACTCTCCCCTCCCCTGGTTTCCAGCAACTGATATTCAGAAGCATTGCTACCTCCAACTGTGCCAGTAGAGCATAGCCACCATGGCTAATGGCCATTGATAACCCTCTCCTACAAGATGGGTGACACCTGGCTTGAGAGCAGTACATGTGAAATGGATCTAGGAGTCTTGGTTGACCACAAACTTGACATGAGCCAACAGTGTGACGCGGCAGCTAAAAAAGCCAATGCAATTCTGGGCTGCATCAATAGGAGTATAGCATCTAGATCAAGGGAAGTAATAGTGCCACTGTATTCTGCTCTGGTCAGACCTCACCTGGAGTACTGTGTCCAGTTCTGGGCACCACAGTTCAAGAAGGACACTGACAAACTGGAACGTGTCCAGAGGAGGGCAACCAAAATGGTCAAAGGCCTGGAAACGATGCCTTATGAGGAACAGCTAAGGGAGCTGGGCATGTTTAGCCTGGAGAAGAGGAGGTTAAGGGGTGATATGATAGCCATGTTCAAATATATAAAAGGATGTCATATAGAGGAGGAAGAAAGGTTGTTTTCTGCTGCTCCAGAGAAGCGGACACGGAGCAATGGATCCAAACTACAAGAAAGAAGATTCCACCTCTAAACATTAGGAAGAACTTCCTGACAGTAAGAGCTGTTCGACACTGGAATTTGCTGCCAAGGAGTGTGGTGGAGTCTCCTTCTTTGGAGATCTTTAAGCAGAGGCTTGACAACCATATGTCAGGAGTGCTCTGGTGGTGTTTCCTGCTTGGCAGGGGGTTGGACTCGATGGCCCTTGTGGTCTATTCCAACTCTATGATTCGATGATTCCTCTTAAAGCCATTCTTTGGAAAGCAAGTTTCATAGTCTGAGGAAGTACTTTTTAAAAATCTGTCCTAAATCTCCCAACATTCAGATTTATTGGCTGTCCACAAGTTTTAGTGTTATGAGAGAGGAAGATAAACCTTTCTCTGTCCACTTTCTCCACGCCACACATAATTTTATAAACTTCTTTCATGTTGCTTCCCATTCGCCCTTTCTCTAAACTACAACTGTCCAAACGCCGCAATCGTTCTTCACAGGAGTTGCCAACCTCAAGGACCACTCCTGACTCTATAGATAATTTGTGACCCTTCCATCCTTCCAGGGAGCCCAACTGAATGCTATAAAAATCCAGCCTCGTTGAATCACCACCCCTAAAAGCAGCAAACCCCCAAGCCCCGTCCCTACTGCTTTCAAACCACGTTGTCCCTCCAGGCGCCCCATCCTACATTTGTGTTTTTACATGGTCACGAGCTGCGTCCGCCTCCTCACAACCCGCCGAATCGGACGCGGAAGCTCCGCTGGGGTGGTTCTCTAAGCCGCTCCCGGGCGCATAAAGCGCGCAGGCATGAATCAGGATGCCTTGCGCGCTGCCACCATTTACCATCCATTGATTAACTGGGTTCCTATGCGGTTTCAAGGGGCGCAGGTGGCGCTGTGGATTAAACCACAGAGCCTAGGGCTTGCCAATCAGAAGGTCGGCGGTTCGAATCCCCGCGACAGGGTGAGCTCCCGTTGCTCGGTCCCTGCTCCTGCGAACCTAGCAGTTCGAAAGCATGTCAAAGTGCAAGTAGATAAATAGGTACCACTCCGGCGGGAAGGTAAACGGTGTTTCCGTGCGCTGCTCTGGTTCGCCAGAAGCGGCTTAGTCATGCTGGCCACATGACTTGGAAGCTCCTTTGGCCAATAAAGCAAGATGAGCACCGTGCCCCCAGAGTCAGTCACGACTGGACCTAGTGGTCAGGGGTCCCTTTACCTTTTGCAGTGGTACCTCAGGTTAGAAGAGTGCGTAACCTGAAGCATATGTAACCCGAGGTACCACTATATGCCGGTTTTACATAAAGACACACGTTGCTCCCTCCCTCTCTCTCTGCCCCCCCCCCAATAACTGGCTACCCACCTCAGAAGGTGAGAGGTACATTCATAATGGGATGGATCCTCTGACAAGAGATAATAAACGGTCTGAACGTAATCAAGCCTGGGTCCATCCTGCAGATGATGATGATGACGATGAGGGTGTGTGTGTGTGGAGCTAGCGAGCCTCCTACAACCCCACAAAGCTGAAGAGAATTAAGGCGCCCGAGTTGCCTCAGAGTTTGCGGGGGGGGGGGCGCGCGCGCCATGGATAATAATAATAATAAATAGCGGGATTTCCTTCTTCCCTTCTCCCCCTTCCAGTGGCAGGAGGACGTTTGGGGAAAAAAAGGAGGCCGAACCTTCCTTCCCTCCCCACACCTACCTCACGCCTTCCCCGCCACAGGACTCACCTTGAGCAGCAGGCCGCAAGCGGCGCCTCACACACGCGCCGCCGCCGCCGCCGCCGCAACGGAAGATGGGGAGGGGAGGGAGGGGCGGAGGAGAGGAGCGCGCGCGCGCCGTGTTGCCCCGCCCCTGACGCAGCTGGGCGCATGCGGGCGTCGACGCCGCGCCTCCCTTGCCCCCTGAGGGCCTCGCGGTAAGACCGGCCGATCTAACACGCCCAGGCAGGGAAGGTGTGTCCTAGGATGCCGGTGGTTAGTGGGGCTCCGCCTCTGTGTCCACGGCGACTCTTTGCAGGTGAAAATAGGCGTGCTGGCATCAAGAGGCGGGAGGGTTTTTGCGTTTCTCTGTTGTTGATTCTTTTACATTCAGGTTTTTTTTCCTTAAAAAATTCCTCGCCCCAGATGCGGTCCGAAGTGGTACAGTCCATTCTAGGCACCTGGTCTGGACTCTCGCCGCCTCATTCTGATAAATGTGGGAAAGGGCGGGTGACGTCCCTTGCCCCCCTCTTCACACCTGTATGCGAACTCGCCTATACGCTTTCATCTTCAGCACGCGGGGTTAACTGTGACCTTTAATCGCATTCATTTTAAGCATTAACTGATTTGTTCCTGTATTGCCCACGTGCTGAAAATGAAAAGTTATGAGCGAGTTCTGTATAGTTATTTTGATATACATTATTGTCACTTGTACAACTTGTATATAGTGAGATTACACGAGAACCCCCAGCTCTCTATATAAACTATATATAAACTATATAGTTTTAATTTAATCAATGTTTGCTTATTTAAATGATTGCTTATTCTAAGTTTTTTTTTTAAATCTGATGAGAAGTGCAAATATGTTCCAATATTGCTGTTTTATCCAATCATTGTATTTATATATTAAAAATTAAGTGACTTACAACATGCCTGAGGGCCTGTATATTTGCATTTTCCTGTACTGTGTTGCACCAATGCGTTTTGAACATATTCCACTTTTCCATAAATCAACTACAGTCATACCTCAGGTTGAAGTAGCTTCGGGATAAGTATTTTTGGGTTGCATGCTGCGACGACCCGGAAGTAACAGAGTGTGCTACTTCCGGGTTTTGCCGCTCGTGCATGCGCAGGCGGTCAAAATGACATCATGCGCATAAGTGGCGAATCAGGACCCGCGGATGCTGGTTGCATTCACTTTTGGATGCGAACAGGGCTCCGGAACAGATCCCGTTCGCATCCAGAGGTACCACTGTACTGTACTACATTACTGCCCTTTTCATACTCTGATGAGGTTCATGTAATTTTATCATACAGGCAACAACCGTCTTACGCTTGTCCAATATGTGTTCGACTGCACATGCACACATCGCAGCAACTTGGAAAAAGGGGCAGGGTGGAGCAGACTTATGCGTGCTCTGCAAACCCGTGGGAGGTGGTGGTGGTCAGGAATGTAAACCCCACGCAAAATGGTTGTTGCCTATATTTAAAATTCCAGCAGTGGGAGAGCTGAAAAGCAGAGCTCACCCCATCAGCTGTGTGGTGACAGACTTCCCTCAAGCCTTCTCTCCCCTCAACTGTTACCTGGGGGCAGCTGTTCCATCAGACTCAATGAGAGAGATAAGAAGCCGGCCTCATTTCACCAGCTTTGTTGGAGATCTGGCTCCATCATGCACCTCCTGTCTTAGAACTGTGCCAGCTGGTCAATAGAGGAACAACAGTCTAGAAATTGGTGCCCAAGTTTAGATTTTCCTCTTTCCACTTTGGCCATGTTGGACAGTAAGTCACTCTGGGAGCCTTTTTGGGCAAATGCAACAAACAAACAAACAAACAAACAAACTTACTTCGCTATTTCCCAGGTTTTGATCACCCAGTCTTACATTGTTGGGGACCTTCTCTTTCCCCCCAATTATGACAGGTTGTATGTAATATGGGCAGCTGTCAAGACATTAATAGCCATTTCTCTATCCTCTACTAGGGCTTCATATTTTACAGAGGCGGTTTTAGGGTAGCGCGACCAGTTTGGCTGCACTGGGTGCCGCACTGCAGGGGATACCACAACAGTGCTGTAGAATGGAGCGCAAGAGGCTGGCGATGCCAAATTTTAGTGTCCCACAGAGCTGAAATTTGAAAGCCCCAAGTCCCCCACTGTCTTTTACACAACCAACTAGAACAACCAATGGGAGTAAACACCTTGTGATTATTTTGATTTCTCCAATTATACTGGGTCATAATTTCTTTCTTTTCAGACAGGTCCAGAAAATGCGCTGTCTTAAAACATATTTTTGAAACTATCATGCAGTTGTCTTCAAGAGATAGTAATGCGGGTGACACATGTTAATGTGTGTTGAATGAGTCAGGTCAATGTGTATTATGACACAAGGTTGCCTAAGGACTAGGCAACAAGAAAGCAGAGTTGGGAGGATCTGGGGAAATGAACAGGGGGAGGAAGGAAGCTAAGGGGAATGGAGCAGGAGGAAGGAATACAAGAGGAGGTAACAGAGCAAGAGTGGGATGCTGAGGAGAACATCAGGCAGCTGGATGGAACACTTCAGGAGCAATTCACAGAGCTGGAGGAAAGTGAACAGGAGAATATTCTAGAACAGGAAGGAGGACCACAGGAAGAGAGCACTGAGCTGGATGGAGCTATGCCGCAAGAGATCCCAGAAGATATTGGCAGGGATCATGAGTGTGTCACAAGTATGGCTGGAGGAGCCAGGCCAAAGATCAAGGAGCAGGTTCAAGGTGGGCAGGAAGATTATATAGAGCAGCCTACAGAAGCCCCCAAAAGGAATACTGAGCAAATTAGAGCAAGCCAAGATGTATTTAGAGGGTGGACCACAGGAACCCATAGGAAGATCTTGAGGCAGGCTGGGAGATCCTGGGAAGAGATCACAGACCAAGCGGGAAGAGGGCAAGGGAAGATGGCAGAACAGGACAACCAAGGTCAAGAAGCAGGTCTAAAACTAGTCAGGGACCTCTTGGCTGTTGTTGCCAGGTCTGACCTTCCCCACGAGGAAAAGCTGGAGCTGGAATTTGTGACTCTCCAGTTTATGATGGGAGGCAACGTGCACTTGCTTGGGGAGCTACAAAGCCAGGCAGTGGTGGAGACCTTCCGCCAGGAGGTGTTTGCAAAGTTCCCAATCCCAGCTTTCCATGTAACGAGCTCGGTGATCTGTTGCGACCAAGCAGCCAGCCAAAGGCCCGAGAGACCCCAGGTCCTGACTGAAAATGGCTGCTCCAGGCAACAAGAAAGAATCTACTCCCAGCTCATCTTCTTCCTGTGTAGAGCCCCTTTCTTAAAGTCGTGGGACCAACTGGATCGACTGGCCGAAATGCTGCACAAGTTGAAGAACTGCATCTACTATAACCCGGTGGCTCTGGTTGGGGTCATTGTGCAGGTGGATCCGGACCCAGGTTTGGATGCAGAACAAGAGGCTCGGGCACGGCGCTGGCTGAGGTGCTTGTTAGATGGGTTCTTCTGCTGCGACTTACTGTTAGATCAGGATGGGACAGAGCCAGAAGTTCAAGTTCAGGTGGCTGTCTATCAGTCAGGCCAGCCCGAGAGGGCTTTAGAGGTGAAGAGAGCAGCATGCCAGGCAATACGAGCAGCTCTAAAGTTCTGAATTGGCACCACAGATGAACACTCTGCTCACATCAGGTAAGGTTAAAGGAACAGAGCAACACTGACTACTAGAATGAGTTGGAATCTAGATGCAACGGGATAGCAGAAGCAGATTCTCCATCCCCCCTCACTGGTCCAGGGCCTAGAAGATGAAGCAATTATGTGAATAGTTGGCAGAGCATGTTGGAATTAATTCACCAATGAGCGCAAGGCAATTGGATGGTTGCCTGACCATTACCTAGATTTCACATCCCTGAATGTTGGTTGAAGTGTATGGAGCATTAGGGGAGGGCCAGTACCTCTGGTGGTGGACACATCATGCTCCTTCCGAGGTAGTTTGTCCACCTTTGGCCCCCACCTTCCACTTAGCTCTCACCTGTGGTTTCTAGAAGCTGCCAGCATGCAACAGCAGCCACACCCCAGGAATGGCTTCAACTGGCCCGCTAAACCAAGTGAGGGTAGCTAATGGGTCTCAACCCCTAAGTGAGTTAGGGACTTCCCCTGCATGTGAAGACACACTCCGGCAGATTGGGCGGATGAGATCAATAGTTGGTCCAACGGTCAAGAAGGCTGTTTCTGCTCGTGATGTAGAGGGAAATGAGGGGCAGATGGGACTAGTCAACCTAGGAAGGGTGCCCATCTAGGAGAAGAATCCTAAACCTCCTAAACCTCTTGATGCTAAACCTCCGCTGCCTTGTTGGATATCTTCAGAAGAAAAGGCTAAGGAGTAAACCCTACACAAATCCAGAGCAGACTTCCTAAGTCGGATCGTGTCTTGTACACCTCCGGCAACTAAGCTGGTGCCAAACATATTGCTCTGCTTTCCTTTGGACCTCATCAGCGAGGCCAAGATGGGAGTGTGGTCATCTGGGCAGCCCAGGAGCTTCATACATGCTGCCCAGGCTTGTGTCCCAGGGAAGTCACTTCAGTGCTGCTAACACAGTGGTTTGACTTCACCCCCAGAGGCACACTCCATTGTCTCTCGAGACAGACAGGTGCCAACAATGGCAGGAGGTGTGTATTGAAGTCAGATCAGTGTCCAGCTTTGGCAGCTAGACTTGAAGCTGCAAGGCTACTAGGAGCATCTCATAGTTGTTAAAGCTGTTCTGTGTAATAGGCAAATATTCTGCACACATTCTTATACTGCACTTGTATCTACATACCTAGACTTGTAATACCTAGATCATAGGTGCTAGAACAATGCAATGCCAAAGGGCTTTTTGAAACAACATGCCTCATATCGCATCACAGCCATGGCAGGAGAATCTTGCTTTTGCAGAGTGCCCCTTTCTATGCTGCAGTCTCATTTCACTTTAATCCAAGGCAGTGTGTTGTGATCACCATTTCCTGGTTTTACAAACAGGATGATATAATCCACAAAGGTTGGCCACTTACGCATCTTCCAAGAGAGAAAACCTCACCCTACAAAAAAGAAAAGAGGACATAAATCTCCATAGGCTAATTTATATTCATAGACACAAATTTAGAAACATTTATTAAAATTCAAATAGAAATACAATGCATCTCACAAAAGTGACAAAGATGGTGATCAGGTGAGCTGTGGGTCTGCTCAATCTGTTGTTCAGGTGGCTGCTGTTACATGCTGACAGCTTCTAGAAGCCACAGGTGATAGGAGAGTGCAGGCTGCGGGCCAAAGGTGGGTAAACTACCCCAGAGGGAGCACAATGTGTCCTCCACCAGATGTACTACCCCTCCTTTAACCCCCTATATGTAACCATGCACATACACTGTTATTATTATTAAAATCTTAACCACCCTTCATCAAGATTCCAGGGCAGTGGTTTGACTTCTTGGCCAAAAAGCAGCACAGCCATTTATTTCTCTCTTCGCTTATGCTATTTCCCCCCCTTTCAGATCATTCATATTATTCTGTAATTCCCTTTTAACTCTTCCATGGGCACACCTCTAAATCTATTCTGTTGTTCTGGCTAGCTTCCTCTGCTTCTTTCAAGTCCCACCACAAGACCATCCTTCTAAAGAAAAAAGAAAGAAAAAGATCTGTAATTAAATCACTCTGGTCCATCTTTTATCTTCTATTGCCTTTTCCGTGTCCCTCAAAGTCAGGGATTGACAACGCAGCACCCACAGACATCAGGGTGCCCACCAGAACCTCCTACTGTGCCTGCAAAAGGTCTCAGCAAATATCCCAAAAAAACCCACAATGCAGGAGATAGCTTGCTCTTCTGACTCAGTTCCTGCACTGGCTCAGTCTCTTCTACACACCCCAAAACAGCCATTTTGTGACGGGCACCCACGGACCTTTCTCAAAATTCCAGATATACCCACTGGCCCCCAACAGTTGGAACCCCCTAGTTACTAGTTGTTAAATGGCACTGCCCTCTTTTTCAAACCTGTCTCATACATGTCATGCTTGCAGGGCTCTTGATGTAGCACCTAACAAACAGAAGACACTAAATAGATGTTGAGTCTGATTATCATGGTGACTAGTCCTATTTGGACTTGGGTGGAGCCAGAGTCAATGACAGGCAGAGGCAACTAATTCTAGTTTCGCCCCACATCTTCCTCCCTGCTAAGGTCTACAATGATAGGATTGAGGTTAAGGAGAAGGAAGCTGACAAGTCAGTGGTACCTCCTGGACTGGATGTAAGGAAGGCAGGCTTCAGTTGGACTATAGTTGGTGGGGCAGTTGCCCACATGCCCCAATGGACCAGTCTCCACAGCTGCTAAATGTCAGTTAGCACTGGCGTAGGTGGAAATTGGAGCAAAAAATGCAGCAACTCTATGCATTACAGTGGTACCTTGGGTTACAGACGCTTCAGGTTACAGACTCCGCTAACCCAGAAATAATACCTCAGGTTAAGAACTTTGCTTCAGGATGAGAACAGAAATCGTGCGGTGGCAGCGCGGCAGCAGCCTGAGGCCCCATTAGCTAAAGTGGTGCTTCAGGTTAAGAACTGTTTCAGGTTAAGAACGGACCTCCAGAATGAATTAAGTTCTTAACCCGAGGTACCACTGTACTATGTGACATGTAGAAATGTTTCACAATAAGCTTGTTACTTTCAGATTAATTAGCAGTCACCTACTTTAAATATTCATATTATGTTGTTTTTATTTGCAGCTCTCCAGTAATACTCAGGATCTCATTCATCACTGGAACATCATTTAAAATTCAGATTATTCCCTCCAATCTCTCTCTGTGTATTTTAATTTTGGAATTATTTACATCCAGCATTTAAATGCCTAGTAAGTTGGTTACTCTCAAGAGGTGGGGAAACGTAATCTAGGCAACCAGCCTACTTGATATGTTACAGCCAGTTACACAAGCGAAGAGAGAAAGGAGCATCACATATATTGCAAAGAAAGTTTTGGAAAATGTAACATATGACTCCAAATCAGAAAATAGGTAGTTTAGGGCCAGTCTGGATGAGGCAATGAAGCCTCGTGATTAGATCTTCCATCTCTTACTTTTTAAAAAGCAAAAAGTAGCTGGGTGGGGGAGAATTCAGAGTGGGACCATGGTTCTTGCTTTCCCTCTGTATAGACGGGTCCAGCCATGGTCTGCAACCTGTGCAGACACTAAAACTGGAGAAAAATACGAAGATCAAACACTGAGCGTGCAGATTATAAGGAAGAGAGAATGCCAGCAGACACTAAGTGTTTACATGGCTCTCCATTAAAAAACAAGAGCAAATACTAAGAGAAGGACAATCCCATCCAAGTGAACTACTTGCAACTAATTTCCATTCATGTCCATAAAATACATGGGCTTGTCTTTCTCATGTAATGACAAATCACTTGATTTTGACATAGCAAAACATGTTTATAAAACTTCCTTTTCACCACATATACTGGCTACTCTTTATCTAAAGACGTGGAGAGCCGTAGGAACAAAATAGTTCTCCTTTTAAAAATGATCTAATATGTCATTACTGACTACTAGTCAGGTCAAAAACTGGAGAGCCCTGGGCCAGGGGCCAGTTGGTTGTCCACTTGCCAAGCCAGGGAAGAAGTGCAGCAGATGGTATTCATGGCAACAGAATTGGTCCCCAAGCAATTTTAGTGGGTGGACTGAAGCTGTGGTAGGAGCATCTTCAGAAAAAGGGAAGCAAAAGACAGGGAAATAACATCATTAGTTGGGGAACAGCCCCTCACTTCTCAGAGTATCACTCCCAGAAAGCCAGTTTCTTTCAAGGTGTTTAAAGAGTAAAAGTTGTTTGAACTTTTTGTACTTGAACGTTTTGTACTTACTAAACCCAATTTTGAATCTTTAGACCATTATACCAGTATTCAAGGCCCAAAGCCAACCACAGAAGTATCAATAGAACAGCAGATTTTAACAGTTGTATATACCCTTCCTAACTACTTCTGCTTGCTGGCACCATACAGCCAGGAATTAGGTGGTCAGCACTTGAAGCCTTGAAATGGTTTGTCTTCAGCAGACATTATGCATTCTCCCCTCCCCGCAAAAAAACCCAACCTTAATCTTCATAGTCTTGAAAGGTAGAATCTGCAACCACCCACCTGAACACAACAAAAGCTTGCCAGAAATGATGCCACATGCTTCTGTAACCAGACAAGATTTCTCATTGACCTTTTTAAGTGTGGAGAACTAGAACACAACTAAAGATGATGATATTCTGTATGGTAAAATATACATGTATTACAATTGCTAAAGGAATAGGATATGGATTACGAAAGGGTCACTGCTCAGTGGTAGAACACATGCTTTGACTGCAGAAGTTTGCAGGTTCAACCCCTGGTGTTTCAAGAAAGGACAATAAAAAAAATCCTGGACAGGGCAGCCTATTCGCATAAAAATTAATGAAGTAGGTGGATCCATTGACTGACTTGTTATAAGACAGGGTCTATGTTCTTATAAAAATATCACAGTATTAAGTTTATCATTATTCCCAAGTGAGCAGACCAAAAAGCTGCAAAACTGTTGACTACAGCCTAAGAGTCATTCATATCTATCTATCTATCTATCTATCTATCTATCTATCTATCTATCTATCTATCTATCTATCTATCTATCTATGACAATCATATACAAGGCAACATAGAGAAGAAAACAAGCACATTGGCTGGGAACCAGTGAGACTTTTGGCTAACAGTCTTCTCTCCACCTCAACTCAGACAATTCATATGTCCCTATTTCCACCAGTCTAGCCTTGGCTTTCATTCTACAAACCCACTTGGCATTATTTGTAGAGATATTAGTTTTCAAGAAGAGTGTATTTGTAATTTTTACCAGGGCTGCCTGGTAACAGTTATGTTACCTCTGCAGCTGCAAATCTGTATCCACAAAAATAAGAACACTCAGCATGGTGGGTGTTTTTTTCCCCTTTCAAGTTCAACAACAACAAGCAGCCTACTTAATATTTATCTTGCTGAAGAAACATAGCCTCTTGTCCATTAAGTCTATACAAATTTATTTATAATGACCTAACGTCAGCAAATTATGTTCAAACTGGTATTGCACTCCAAGTAATACCTAGATTTGAAGGACAGAAGAAAAGGCAAGTGAACTCAAATATCCAAATTTCTGAAACATTTTCAGATGCTGTGAGACAATAACATTAATATGGAAGAAATGGCATCTTACATATCCCGGGCTCAAAATACCTGGCCTTATTAAAAAAGACATTTTGGAATACGTTGTACCAATGGTTCTGCTAGTTGTATCAGTTTTGTTGTTTTAAAGACAGATATATACAGATATATATATGTGTGTGTGTGTGTATATATATATATATGTATGTATGTACACACACACACACACACACACACACACGTATAAAATATTGGTTGCTAGCTCTGCATGCTATGGACTATTGTCTCTTTTGCAGTATAAAGGACCATTTAATGATCGGATTGAAAATACAGTGATTTTCTAGTATGTTAGTTACTGCAATTAAGCAGCTTCTGTTTAACAGTCCAAGAAAGAGGGCTAAGACAGAGATGGACTCCAAAGTCCAGGATTAACAAAATGCCCAGCATATCATTTGAAGAGTATTGCCTGAGATAGTATTTGAAGGAAGACATGTGGGGCCTCATTCCACCCTAAAATCCCAGAGCTGACATTGGCACTGGAAGCATTTGTTACAAGTTATCGTTCTGTTTATACTTCCACTGGAAGGAAAAACTTTCTGCTTATACTTCCGTTGGAAGTAAAAACAGTTACTAGTGGAAGCAAAAGCTTTTCCAATAACTGATCTTAATCTGTGTGTGCCAGCACTGGGTGAAAAAGCAGAGGGTGAAGGGTACTCATCTTCCCCTCCCCTCATTGCCCAATCCATGCAAGTCTCTCTTCTGATTATGCTGGACAAGAGTACTGAAAGCCAATCAAAGAGGTTTTGCAAGAGAATGTTGCTCCTTGGGAGCACTTAGACAAAGTCAAAGTCTTTGCATTCCCACTGATCTACCTGGTCCCACGCCAAGGATTACCATTGATCTGCCAAGTGAAATTTGAATTTCAGCAAGGGTTTGTTACTTGACTTAAACTCACTATCAAAATTTGAGAAAGCTATAGACAATGGAGTTGGACATTCTAGTCTTTAAAGTGTGTTTACTTGGAAAAGGATCCCACAGATTTCAACAGAAAAACGCTTCCAAGCAAACAAATTAGCCTTGTCATAGAGGGTCAACCACAGGAATAGAAGTTTGTGCTGCTGCACCTAAACAGCGTACTAAATAGTGGGGTGTGCCTATGCTGCTCTACCAAGCTTCCTGTTGGAAAGTTCCTAATCCCTTCCTGCCAGAGGTGAACTTGGTGTAGGGCTTTAGAGTCACGTCTAAGAACACATGGACAACTCATGCCCCAGACCAGCACAAGGATCTTTAAATATGATCCTACAAACCACAACATCAGCCTAGCGGCTTATACAAGTAGGCTCTTAGAATGAGAAATTATCTACAGAATTAAAATGACAAAACTGGACAAATCAATGTAAGGAAGTATTATATATTAATAGCTTCTGTTATATAAATAACCTTTATAAAAATAATCTTTAATTCTAATAACTCACCTCTTTTTAGGTTCTGAAAAACATGCATGAAAAAATGTACTGAGGTTTAGGTTAGAAAAAAAAATCAAATCTGAAAATGTTGCACTAAACCCAATCCTCCCCACTAGCCAGACTTTTGAGGTGGTGGGAGAGGTAATCATTGAAACCCTACTAATACTGTCCAGCAGAATCTTAAGATCTACACCTAATAACTTGTTTGAAATAGTCAAATAAAAACTGAGAAAATTGCTACTCTAAAATCCACCAGTTATATCTGACATTATGAAGGCACGATCTTCTCTAATTCACTGACTGGAGTTCATGGGAGAGGAAAACTCTTAGGAGCAATTAATATTGCTAAGCTTTCCTTCTTTTGCAAACCTACATGGGCACAATTTGCACCAGACCAACTGGAACATGTGAACGACTGGTTTTAATGCTCGGCACAGATTCCCCAATCAATCAAACAAATCTCTGAAGTATACCTTCCTGGACTTAAGGCATAACATGACTGTACATACAGGAAAAGTTGTATTTGTAATACAAAGTCTGTAGTGTTCCGAAACCCTGTTTAACGTATTTAAATAGCTTTGAGGTTGTTGTTTTTTAATCTTGCTGCAAGTTCAAATGCTGTTTATGGTTTGTGCAATTAAGATGCAACCAAACTTTACTGCCAACAGTGCAGTGAAACAGCCACAAAATGGGTTATCAGTTTTTCAGCACATTCATTTTTGTTTCAGTTCAAGGCATGTTGCTTGATTGTATGAAAGATCCAGTCCATTTTTGTTGTCCAGCCACCATGATGAGCATCATTCATCTGTTTCATGAAATACTCCAGTGCTTCCTGCTCTGTTTTGTCCAATGCAAGAGTTTTGCGAATATATGCAATGTCATCAAAAGACTGTAGTTCTGGCATCCCAGAACCAAGCATCATGGAGAAGAGGTTTATGAAAAGATTGGCATGCTGCCGGATTGCTAGATAAGCTTTATAACACATTTCTTGGAACCTTGGAGAGAAAAAGAAAAAGAAAAAAATATATCAATCAGACCTATGCCACAGTTTTTGAGGATCATGAAACAAAAGGAGTACGGTACATAAAAACAGTTGCTAGTTGACCTTTACAGTTGAAAAGGCCATGATGCCATCAACAGAAAAGGCCAGGAGGCTATCAACATTTCTTTATCATGTGGCATTAAAGAAAACTATTTTCCCATTGAGGAAAAAATAATTTGTGCAATGCTTTTCATCATAAAACCATACCGCTCACTGTATTTAGCTTTCTCAAAAAAGATGTTCTGGAAATTTTTTAAGTAGAGTACCTGGAAATGAAGGACACAAAACCTTTTAAACTACTAAATTCAGAATCTAATCATTTGTGCACATGGGTCATGCATTTCCTGTTCTGCTTGGCCCCAGTTATTACAGGTTGCAGGCTACACGTTCTGAGATATACATGAGGAGGAACATGCCAATTTCCCATTCTAGGAGTATTGTTTATTAAATTTGTATACCACCCTGCATCCGTATATCTCAGGGTGGTTCACAACATAAAAACACATGATAAAAACTAAAAATACCTAATAAAAATAAGAGCTACCTCCACTCCACAAACCAATAACCCCACACCCATGGCATGTGGTTTATTCCATGGTGTTTAGGGAAAACCTCTTTGGAGAAAATGTGTTTGGCGTGTGTGTGCTGCTTTCAAAACCTCTTTAGATGTGGACCATGTTTTCTGGGAGCTCCCTGTTTAGTTATTACATTTATATGCTACCTTTTTTCTTCCAGGGGGCTCACGTTGGTGTACATGGGTTCTCTTCCTCCCCATTTCATCCCCACAACAACCCTGTGAGGTAGGTTAGGCCAGGCTTCCTTAACCTCGGCCCTCCAGATGTTTTGAGACTGCAATTCCCATCATCCCTGACCACTGGTCCTGCTAGCTAGGGATCATGGGAGTTGTAGGCCAAAAACATCTGGAGGGCCGAGGCTGAGGAAGCCTGGGTTAGGCTAAGAGATGCTGACTGATCCAAGGTCACCCAGTGGTCTCCCAGGTCCTAGTTCAACACTGTAACCACTACAGGACACTGTAAAAACAAGTGTGTACCTTCTCAGTCACCCCAGGATTACATTGTCTTTGCTTTATTACACCCGTTGTATTTCAAAACCCTTACAATTATTATTTTTATAAAAGAACGTATGAATGAAAGTTGTGAGCCACATTGTGCACATAAAATTAAGGTAGCAGTGACAAAGTTCTGTATTCTGTGAACTGCCCTGATATTCTGAATCAGCCTGAGACCTGCAGGGACAGAGCGGTATATAAATTCAATAAAAAATAAAATAGTTCATTCAAAATATCATTCCCGCCCCAACCCCCAGCAGAAACATCACCCTTTCCTTCAGTATTTCAAGATAATATCAAATTAATTATATAGTAAGATTTGTTTATAACAATTAAACTTCAATTAAAACTTCAACTATAAAATGTCGTACCTTTCAAATTCCCTTGTTTTGGTACATTCTTGGGCTCCTTTACTAATCACTATCAAGAAATCTTGCGTTAAGACAAACGGCACACGCTCTCGTTTATAGCCAAACTTCTTCTTTTTGTGATCCAAGAAGTGTCCAAAATCAATGTGAAACAGCTTTTAAAAAAATGCATTTTTAGGTTATTAGTAATCTGGGAAAGCCAAGAGAATAGAATATTCCCACCTGCTTATTGATCTGATATTTCATTCCAAGAGTCAATATGCAAAACAGCCCTGCACCAGCGGCTTTCATACTGTTCCAAAGAAACCTGGGATTTCTCAGAAGTGCAATGAACAGTTCAGTATAGGGAACAGACTTTCCAAAGGCACCACCATAAAACTGCTACTGAAATTCACAGATGCACAGGGGTACTTGGTGTGTTTTAGGCCAATGTTTATTGTGAATATGTACCTTAGCCTAATGCCTCTGCAACCTACAGAACTGTTAGGGCAGATGCTTAAAAGGTTCATCAGAAGCAGAGGCAGAAAGTGTTTCCTGAAGATAAGAAGCATGATGGTAGGAAGCTTCTGCATTGCCCAAATACCTGCACGTAAAATGGCATAATCATTGTAAACATTTTTACCTGCCCATCATCTTTCACCATGATATTGCTATTGTGACGATCTCCAATTCCCAGTATGAAAGTAGCCACACAATAGCCAGCACAAGAGCGTGTAAACAAATCAATAGCTGCATCATACCTATTAAGAACAAAGAACACATGAAATATTGCAGGTGCCATTGTTTAGGACTTCTAAAAGAAAACGATTCAGACACGCAATGTAGATGAGTATTCCCGGAAGCCACCTCTTTGGATGGGGGAGAATTCAACATGTATTTTTATTTAAAACATTTTATGTCACTTTTCAAAATAGTTTTACAACTAAAAATCAACAATATACCTTATCTAAATCCGAAACCAAATCTATGCCACAAATAAAACTGTGGATTCTATAAAATTAACTATCAAAAGGCAGAAAAGAAACAAATGAAAAGTTTTGACTTGTCTTTCGAAGAAAACTAAAGATGGAGCCATGTGAATCTCTTGAGGGTTGGCGTTCCAAAGATCTGGGGCTATGACAGAAGAGGCTCTTTTTCTTTTTGAGTCCAATCTAGACTCAACAGATGATCAAATCTTTAGCATGATCTCAGTGGTAGATCTTAATTGTTGATAGGGCTCATACAGGAGGAGGCATTCCCTCAGATAATCAAGATCCAGGCTGGTTAAGACTTTGAATGTTAAAATCAGCACCTTGAATTTGGCCCAGAAACAGATCAGCACTCTAGGGCAGTTTGTTTTACAATAGGTTACAATATGAGAAAATCCGTTCAAATCCATCAGCAATTGTTTTGCACCAGGTAACATTTCCACCAGTGATGCTTTCCAGGCATGGCTTTGGGAAGAAATCTAGGGCCCCGCTCAGCAGAATGAGCAGAAGAGCCACCGAACACAGCAGGGCTGGCTTACCTAATCTTGAAGTAAGTGAAGTAATACACATCACTCCACAGAGGGCCCACTGTAAGACCATTAAGATGAGGGACCAAGATTTCCTAGATGCACCACCAGTTTCCACCTTTTCTATAGGTGATGTGTTAGTTAACAGGCAAATATGCTTCCTTCATGGGCACTGAGGCTAGAAGATACTTGCCTAAATAAGGAATGATACATTTTGATGTTTGGTGCGTAACAGCTATCACACACATTCAACCTACGGTACTTCTGATTGGTGGCTGATGTAGTCTTGTAGCTGGAGGGCAAGAAGGGATGGAGCTCCAACAGGATCATTTTGGAATGGTATCTTGGTGCTACTTTAAAGATTATTTTATGTCTGCTCCCCCAGGCCACTAGAGGTCCTGAGCACCTGCTTCTCACAATGCAAGCGTAGCAGCTGCGCTTAGAACTTCCTATCACTTGGGGAAGTGAAAAACCATGGGAAAATACAGTGGCCGGATTCTGCCATCAGAAAAGTGGAGAAGACCAGTTGGGAATGTAGCTTCATTAATGTCTGCAGTTATAAGGTGGTGTGAACTAACCACTGAATCGTCCTAAAAACCATAACTAAACATTGCAGCCACAATCCAGAAAACCACGTGAGCCACTCATCCATTGGGGATTTCACTTATTCAAGCAACGTGAGTGTCCTCCTGCATCACACAGCAAATTGTTTCAGAGACCTGGCAGACTTAAAAGCAGCCTGTGATATAGTATAGGAGCTTGCTGTCTCAAGAAAACATTAACATGCCCTGCAAGAAATGAACAAGACCTTGCCTGAATCCAATCTCTGGATGTGTCCATACTTCAGTTACAAAATACTGTGGCTTAAAACAGAAGGGGACAAAAATATTCTTAGGCTTCCATCAAAGAAAGAATAAAAGAGGGGGGGGGGAATTAAAAGTCAACTCACATTTCCCCTTTGTTCTTGTCTTTGAGCCACTGATGTAACGTATGGCTGTTGAATTGCAGTGCTCCTTTAAGGCCACCTTTGCACTGGATCTGCATGATTGTGTGTGAATTTCTCACAACCTCAATGAGCCCCACACAGTCGCCAATAGATAAACAACCATAAGGCAGCATCCTAGAAGAGCAATGAGAGGTTGTTTTTTTTTTAAAAAAAGACATCGTAATGGCCACCAAACAAAACACATAGGCACTGAAATCTCTATGTAATAATCAAACATTTAAGTCATTTGGATAGACGACCAGCAGGGCCATGGTTTATAGAACTACTACACAATTAATTCCAGCCCCCCAGGGCAACATTGGACTTGCACTTCTAGAACAGCAGCTTAAGGCTACATGAGAAGTTGTTTTTTAAATAGAAAGGAGTTTAGAAAGCAGTTTGTGGTGTGGAATGGGCCTGCTCTCTCATGCAAAATATCCCACTGTGTACCGTATTTTTCGCCCCATAAGACGCACTTTTCCCCCTCCAAAAATGAAGGGGAAATCGGGGTGCATCTTATGGGGCGAATGCCTGCAAGCCTCGCGCGCCCGGCAGGAGGTCCCACCGGGTGCGCGAGGCTTGGGGCGGCAGCCTGTCGCCTGAAGCACGGGGAGCCCTCGGGAGGGCTCCCCCTGCTTCGGGCGAGTGTCTGCAAGCCTCGCGCACCCGGCAGGAGGTCCCACCGGGTTCAAGAGATTGAATGGAACCAAGAGATTGAATGGAAGATAAAGCGAATGAAACAAAAGACATTTGAATCAGCAAATAAATGTGGCAAACTTCTGGCATGGCAACTGAAGAAAAGGCAGAAATTAAATACAGTTACAAGCCTAGAAGTGGATGGGAAAAATATATCTAAACCCAATGAAATCAGAAATTGCTTTTTGAGTTACTTTAAAAAACTTTATACTCAAGGCCCGCAAAATGAAGAAGATATAGATAAATTCCTTGACAAATATGGATTACAAAAAATCTCTCATCAAAGTAAGATGGATCTGAACCAGAGAATAACAGAACAAGAGATAGAGGCTGCCATTCAGAATATGCAACTGGGCAAATCTCCAGGACCAGACGGTCTGACTTCCAGATATTACAAATCGCTGAAGGAATGGTTGATTCAACCACTAAAAGAAGTTTGTAATGAGATCCTTGAGGGAAAAAAGGCACCTGAATCGTGGAAAGAAGCATATATTTCACTCATACCAAAGACAGAGACTGAAAAGACCCAACTGAAGAACTACCGCCCAATATCATTACTTAATGTGGATTACAAAATTTTTGCAGACATTTTGGCAAAAAGATTTAAAAAAGTGTTGATGGAAAAGATTCATAAGAACCAAGCAGGCTTTCTTCCAAAAAGACACCTAGCTGACAACGTAAGGAATATAATAGACATTTTGGAAAAGCTAGAGGTGAATATAAATACTAAAGCAGTACTGATTTTTGTGGATGCGGAGAAAGCCTTTGACAATATTTCTTGGAGCTTTATGATAAAGAATCTTCATGGGATGGGGGTAGGCCAAGGTTTTGAGAATGGTGTGGCTGCAATATACTCTGAACAAAAAGCTAAATTGATTGTAAATAATGTAATAACTGAGGAAATTAAGATTGAAAAAGGAACACGACAGGGGTGCCCAATTTCCCCATTACTCTTTGTTTCGGTTCTGGAGGTGTTGCTGAATATGATTAGGGATGACCAGCAGGTCAAAGGAGTGCAGGTCGGAGCCAAACAGTATAAGTTAAGAGCATTTGCAGATGACCTAGTATTGACTTTGCAAGAGCCAAACACTAGTACGAAAAGGGTCTTAGAAATAATCCAACTATTTGGCCAGGTGGCCGGATTTAAGTTGAATAAACAAAAAACTAAAGTTCTAGGAAAAAACTTAACAGATGTGGAAAAAGAGGAATTCCAAGAGGAGACAGGGTTAACGGTGGTTAAGAAGGTTAAATACCTAGGGGTTTATTTGACATCCAAAAATGTAAATTTGTTTAAGGATAACTATGAAAAATGTTGGTCAGAGATTAAAAAAGATCTAGAAATATGGTCAAATTTGAAATTGTCAATGTTGGGCCGAATTGCAGTGATTAAGATGAATGTATTGCCTAGAATGTTATTTTTGTTCCAGACCTTGCAGATTCTGGATAAGATGGAATGTTTTAAGAGGTGGCAGAAAGATATTTCGAAATTTGTCTGGCAGGGCAAAAAGCCCAGAATTAAATTTAAAATATTGACAGATGCGAAAGAAAGAGGGGGATTTGCCCTGCCGGACTTAAAATTGTACTATGAGGCAGCAGCATTTTGCTGGCTGAAAGAATGGATGCTCCTCGAAAATACAGACATCTTAGATCTGGAAGGTTTTAATAATGCTTTTGGTTGGCATGCATATCTATGGTACGATAAAGTCAACAGTGCCTTTAAGAATCACATTGTTAGAAAAGCATTGTTCAATGTTTGGATAAGATATAAAGATCTGTTGGAAAACAAAACCCCTAGATGGGTCTCACCAGTGGAGGCCAAGGCAGTGAAGAAACTCAATATGGAGGTCGGATGGCCGAAGTATTGGGAAATCTTGGAACAAGATGGAGATAAGTTCAAATTGCAAAGTCATGAGAAATTGAAACATAAGGTACAAAATTGGTTTCAATATCATCAAATAATGGAATTCTTTAAACAGGACAGGAAAATTGGCTTCCAGATGGAAAAATCAAAACTAGAAACTGAATTGTTAGAACCCAGTACTAAGAATTTATCTAGAATGTATAACTTGTTGCTGAAATGGAATACACAGGATGAAACAGTCAAATCAGCTATGATTAAGTGGGCACAGGATGTCGGTCACAACATTATGTCAGATGACTGGGAATGGTTATGGAACACCGGTATTAAATTTACGGCATGTAATGCCTTAAAGGAAAACATTATGAAAATGGTATACAGGTGGTACATGACCCCAGTCAAACTGGCAAAAATTTATCATTTGCCCGATAACAAATGTTGGAAATGTAAAGAGACTGAAGGTACCTTCTACCACCTTTGGTGGACATGCCCGAGGATTAAGGCTTTCTGGGAAATGATCTATAATGAAATGAAAAAGGTACTTAAATGTACTTTTCCCAAAAAACCAGAGGCCTTTCTCCTGGGCATTGTCGGCCAATTGGTGTCAAAGAGGGATAGAACTTTCTTTATGTATGCTACCACAGCAGCAAGAATACTTATCGCGAAGTATTGGAAAACACAAGATCTACCCACTCTGGAAGAATGGCAGATGAAAGTGATGGACTATATGACATTGGCCGAGATGACAGGCAGAATCCGTGATCAACGAATAGAGACGGTGGAAGAAGAGTGGAGAAAATTTAAAAGCTATCTTAAGGACTATTATAAACTTAATGAATGTTAAAGTGTTCTGGCTTTCAGAAACAAAGGGATACAGTGACCCAAGGTCAGAATATAGAGAGGACTAAGATGACAGAGGTGGAGACTAACAGTTGGGAGTTGCTATAAAAATATGGACACTGGGATGCAGAAAGGGGGGGTATGGGGAAGTCCGAGAAAAGAGGTTTATGAAAATAGGTGATGAAACTATACATGTATGTTTGTTCTTTTAAGTGTTTGTTTGTTGTTTAAAACTTTGTAAAACCAATAAAAATTTTATATATAAAAAAAAGGAGGTCCCACCGGGTGCGCGAGGCTTGGGGCGGCAGCCTGTCGCCCGAAGCACGGGGAGCCCTCGGGAGGGCTCCCCTGCTTCGGGCGAGTGTCTGCAAGCCTCGCGCACCCGGCAGGAGGTCCTACCGGGTGCGCGAGGCTTGGGGCGGCAGCGGACTGCTTGCGCGCACCTAGAAGCTTGGGGCACGCTGAGCTCAGCACGCCCCAAGCTCCTGGTGTAGCGCAGCGATCCGCTAGCCCTGGGAGAGCCCCGCGGCTCTCCCAAGGCTAGCGGACTGCTTGCGCACACGCAGAAGCTTGGGGCGCGCTGAGCTCAGCACGCCCCAAGCTCCTGGTGTAGCGCAGCGCACCTGGGGGGGAAATAAAATTTTTTTCCTTTATTTCCCCCCCAAAAATCTAGGTGCGGCTTATGGGCCGGTGCGTCTTATGGGGCGAAAAATACGGTATGTGCAAAGTCGCTTTTTGGATCCTAGCCCAGGAAAATGGTGGACACATGCAAGAACGTTAAACCATGATGATACTTGATTTTGCAGCCATTTATATATTCACTGCATACTGATGACAACGTTAAGCAGTAATCTGACTGATTAGATAGAGAAGAAAATTTAAAACATTTGTAGAATGGTAGTTATTGATTACAATAAATAAACTAAAATTTTCTGCAAACTCTTGAACCAAATATGTTCTTCTTCAGGCAGAATGATAAACAAAACACAGACTGCAACATTAGCAATATTTATGAATACTTGCCTAAGATCAAGCCCTTGGTTTTGCCAGATGTTTTCCATGATTCTTATGATTTGAAGTGTCAACATATCCTGACGTAGATCTGAAAACATGCAAGTGAATGCAGGTTTTGGGAACTTTTGGAAGGCATAAAACAGCTTCAACAACTTTGTTTTTAATGAGTGAAATCAAAGTTTTGCACGATAAGCTTACTCTGCTCTGTTATCAATGACATTTATTGATTGAAAAAAATGACTGCGTTTAAAAAATCAAAACACCACCTGTGACAAAAATGTGAAATCAAACTAATTCTAGAGATTGGGGGTAAGTTATTATAGTCCACTACTTCAAGTCTATGGAGGTGAATATCTTCTTGTTCCAAGAGGCTTTTGGGAATTAAAGGGCTGCTGTGCTGCTGTTTTTACTGTAATTACTTGTATATTGTAATTATTGGTATGTTTAAAACAGATTTTATATATATATCTATACTTTAAGTTCTATCAATATTGAATTGTATTTTAATGATTAATTTTTCTATGCTTTTAGTGGTTCTTGCTTTTATCCGTAAGCTGCTTTAAGTCCCATCATGGAAAAAGGCAGGGTATAAAGGTATAGGGTAGTATACAAATTTAATAAATAAATAATAATAAAACAACTTTATATTGGACTACAGCAGAAAAGCTTACCAAGTGCTCTGGTCCCCCACTGCCAGCCACAACCTACATAGGAAAGCTCTTTGGACAGGAACAGAGCGCACCTCAAACAGCCATGTTGGTTCCCTCAGCTAGCAAACAGAGCAAGCAGCTCCTGCTAATCTGTGTGCATGTGCCCTCCCATGCTAAAAGAGAACAACTGCCTATGTGCAAATGGCACAGCACTCTGCTCTGTCTCCCCTGGTGCAAAATTACCATACAACAAGATAGTGATAGCTGAGCGCTATCTGGTTTTCAGCATCGTGATGTATCACCAGCTAAACATCACGATATATTTCTATGGTAGACATAGTGATGGCATTTGCATTATTGCTCACTAATACTGTGTAGTGGAAGGGGTTTCTGTGTGTTTTTGGCAAAAATGAATACAGTGGATCTTAATATAAAATTTACAAGGATTAGGAAGAATTCTTTTACTTTGATGTTATAACTTATAAGTTGGAGGTATAAACTGAATAGAGGCGTTTAAGATGGTTTGGGCGATGAAGAAACACATACAGGATGCAATGAAATATACTTCCTTACCATCTCCATTTTTAAAGATGATTTCATTATTCTGAAACAGCAGCTCAGACATGATATCTGGGTTTTCCCAATTAAGCCAAAGTGGCCTTTTAGCAGATGACATAATCCTGCACTCCTCAAGCCTATGAAAGGATAAAATAGCTGCTTAAACGAGTGCACCTTCAAACTGACATAAATGATTATATTTGTACAGACCTATTATTAATATTATTATTCTTATTAATACTACTACTACTATTAATTCACCTGCAGATCTCAGGGCAGTTCATAACATAAAAATACAATAGAAAAGCAGAAAATACATGATAAAAACAAGAACAAAAAACCAAAACCAAACAATAACCCCTACTCTACCCCCACTTTTAGCTCAGGTGTGGGGAACATTTTTGGCTCCCTGAGGCTGATCCTGATAAGCCTCATTGCAGACCAAATAGGACGGATGGTCAGCAAAACGCACCTGTCAATCACATGACATCATTAGGACATAACAGGATTGAGGGACAAGTTGTTCTATCCACCAGAATGGAAATTGTCCCCATTCTGTGAGCAAGGTGCACTCCTACCGCCCACCAGCTGATGGGCAGTTGGGACTTTAAGGTCCTGATTGTTCCTTTGAAGCTGAGCCCTTACTCACTACACACCTGAAGTCATGTATGGTGTCAGGTGTAGGGCTGGGGGGTGGGCATGGCTTCCACAAAATTTGCATTTCATGGGCCAAATGGAGGGGACTGGTAGGCCAAGTCTGGCATCTGGGTTGGTGGTTCCCCACTACTGTCTTAAACCAAAATGCAGTATTACTTTTCACGTCTAAAGGGCAATCTCCAAGCATGATGCAGCTACAAATAAAAAGATGGATCTATGTGACCTAGTTTTTACTAGAGGACAGGGTTTTAGAAAAAAGGTGACTGAGGAGGCTCTTCATGCAATTGTCCATTTTAAATGTTCCAGATACATTCATGCCTATTTATGAAATCTGAGAAAGATGATACCTAAGATTTCCAAGCTGATGAGCAGGATTGAGAGGAGATATAAAGCCTTGCAATGCATCCATGAAGTCTGGCCGCCTCATTTGCTCCACAAGGAATTTCATCTGTACCTGATGGATAACAGCATCCAAATATTGACGAGCTCATCAGTCAAATACGAATGAAGGCAGTGTTTGTGACCGATTTCAATTTTTAGCATGAAGAGTCATGTTTTCTTAAAAAGCTTTTAAATGAAATATTTCAACTCTAAGTGCTGAAGAATGCATCCAGTGCTAAATTTATCAATTTACCTTTTGGGTTTCATCCTTTTTCTCCTGTTTAAGGATGTCTGTGAGGTTAATAAGTTTTTCCATAGCTTCTACCTGCCTGCTCAGGTGCTTAAGGTACATCCCACATGCTCGGCAATATGACTCCAAAAGCAGACCAAACCTCTGGCTCACATTTTTGTTGTGCATTTCAGACCTAACAGAAGGCATAACTTATGGTTAATTTTTAATACAGCATTTGCTAAGAAAAAAACTAACTATTCAGGATCACTCATCAGTTAAAAGAGTATCCACTAAGCAAGGATGGGAAAGAACCCTGCCCCAAACTTTAAGAGAGTCAATCAACTCTATATTTAGATTAGGGGTTGTCAACCTGGTCCCTACCGCCCACTAGTGGGCGTTTCAGGATTCTAGGTGGGCGGTAGGGGGTTCTACAGCACAAGTTGAATCCTCCTTCCATCGAGCACTGGTGGGCGGGAAGGAAATTTTCCCATCAAGAAAGATGCATTAGTGGGCGGTAGGTATAAAAAGGTTGACTACCCCAATTTAGATAGTAAACACACACACACACACACACACACACACACACACACCATTTACTCAAGATTCCATTCTTCATCTCAGCATGAAAATCAATATATGGTTTTCTAAAGCTTTTTTATTTTTATTATCCTGATGCTATATTGTTGCTGATTTAAACAGAAATCAACATTCTGAACCAAATCTCTTGCATTCATCACTGAGGCATTGGAAGGACCCAAAGCCCAAGAAATAGTTGCAGTATCTTTCTGAACATCAAGCCAAATTTTTTTTTTTTAAATAATAGTACTAATGGTGCTTTCAAGTGCTTTATACATAAAAAAATAAATAAAAGCACAGGACGGTCAAGATCAAAATTTCATCTCTTTATAACAGGAATCCATTTAAAGTGGAAATCCAAACTTACTTTAGATGCCAAAAGAAGAAGTGTCCTATTCTTTGATTGGTCAGTGCCTTCTTCAGTAAAAATCTCACGAGCAGATTATCCAAGTACTGCTCGTATTTCAGAACCTAGGCACAAGAGGATTGAAGTGTAATTGGCATTTAGCTATATTCTGTGGAAGATTTCAAGGTTTTGCCACTCTGCATGATATATCACAACCCCATAGTCGCCTTTGACTGGACTTAACCGTCCGGGGTCCTTTACCTTTTACCTATAGCCCAAGCTTGTGGATTATACTTACCTACTCACTTTGGGTGAATATAAATTGCCCTCCCTCTTTAGTGACCAGGGCTGATCCAGAGCCTCTAAATTACAGCTTGCCTTCAGCACTATCTAGCCCTTTATAAAGAAATCTGAGTAAGTTCTCAATCTGGATATGTGAATGAGCCCAAAGTACTGCTGTGCCTCAAGCTGCCTGCTTTATTTTACAAACAGTGCAGTTGCCCTTGTATTATGTTTTGTGTCTAATTCTGTTGTCCCCTGCGGTTTTCTGAGATAGCTAATAATAATAATAATAATAATAATAATAATAATAATAATAATAATAATAATAATATAAGCTTGATTATACCTACAATATAAACCATGTTGTAGGTTTACATTTGCATTTATTTGCCGCTACATGCCCTAAGGCAGAGTCATTTGGAATGGGGAGGAGGGGAAGAGAAATAATTTATTCTTTAAAGATCCCCGAAAGTTGAAATGCTAAATATTTCTCTCCCTTTCAGTTCTCTCTTCTTTCCTTTATCTTCTTGGCCAAGAACCACCATTTTATACCACTGCTTGTAAGGGTATGCAATGAAAAGATATAAATATTGTTTCTTGAAATCCATAAATATAGCTAACCATAGGCTGGTAACTTGGTGGAATTATTTACAATGCTGCACGAGCCTTTGCTCATTTCTGTCTCGTAATATTACTCTTTTGGGGAGGCGGTGCTATCAACCTTTGAAGTGCTACAGCAATATATTATCCAGCTATCAGCAATGGTCAGCAGAACAATCTTTAATACGCAGCCAAGCACTGTGCTAACGTTGGGAAGCTTTAACCTTTCGGGGATATTCTGATTCTCATCATCCAGAAAAGTTATATAAAGTCTTAGCATAAATTTCAGGCACAATGGCATATATTAAGAGGCAGTTGACTAAAATAGATTACAGTACCTGTACCAGCTGAATCAAATACTGAGAGAGTTTGTCATCTGTCAGATATTTTTCTAGACATCGAATTGCAAACGCTCGCACCATCGGATCTGGGTAATTGCAGTCCAAAAGCTCCATTGCCTGTTCAGGCTTGATGGGAGGCCAGTCTTTTATCAAGCAGTACATCTGCACAGTTCAGAACAATGAATTTGTATCAGTCATGAGAACACAAGAATGGTCTTGCTGGATCAGATGAAATTCCAACTAACCCAATATTCTACTTCCAACAGCAGAAAAAGGCAAACAAACATCTCTAGACGTGCATAAACAGGATATGAAGATGACGGGCTCATCCTTTTAGCTTTCAGCAACTGGTGTTCAGAGGTATATTGCCATGAAAGCTCCAACTGCCATGGCTTGGGGTAACAAATTTCAAATATTAATTATGGGCCGTAATTATATCAAGAGGAAATTGTGCTAATACTACTGAAGAGAGCCTATGGGATCCTGTTACAACAAAAATGTTTTATTAACTAAGAGGTAAGAGAACAAAACTAAAGTCATATCCCCCCCCCCCATTTTCTTCCCATCAACATAGAGGCTATTATAATGAAAGTCTTTGACCAAGGGCTACTGCTAACAACTGTAGCCAGTTTAAAAGTGGGTATAAGTAACGGAGATACTACCTGGGCTACTTCATCTCTAGAGTTCCATTTGACAGACAAAAGCAATTTAGGTAGGATTTCTGGCGTATTTACACAGTAATGCCTGCAAAAAAACCAATAAGAGAAGGGATTTTGAAATAAAAATTTAAAGTATTGCTGTCATTACTACATGGAACTATTTAGTATGCTGGTTATAGATTAAAAAAAAAAATCTTCAGGAGGCTTCACAAAAAGCCAAAGTTTTGTGGGTTAAGCTTAGGGGCAGATGACAAGCCCCGTTCCCTTCCCCAGTTTCTTTCCTTTCCCACTTAAAATGCAATCCAGGGAGCGTCATGCCTATGACTGCCCACCTACTTTTCATAGTCCTACTTATGACCCAATGTCATACCTGTGGCTCCAAAGGAAATCCTTTTCTTGTTCAGTTATTTCAGACAGTGGGTCTCGAGTGCAGATTGAACGCAGCTGCTCTTTGTCACAATCTCTTAATTCATTATCTCGTGCTAGTCTATTACTCTGTAAAACAAGAGAGCAACGGAGACTTGTTGATACTACAATTCTCTCTCTCTCTCTCTTTTTGAATACTTAAAGCATCTCACATACTTCATCTCAGTAGCCCTAACAACCACTCTGTATTATTGAACCCTGTTCAATACTTAACCCTGTAGTCGGTGGGTTGGGGAGACAGTCGCTTGCCTAAAGCAATCTGATAAAACTTCACGAGTGAGGTGAGAACTAGCTTGTAGTGCATGTTCTTAGCCACAATGCAACCTGGAAAGTAAAATTCTCCTTACCAGTCCTGCATGACTGTAGTTAAACCCTAGTTCTCGAGATATAGTCCAATTGGCATGGTCTTCAATTACAGACATGTCGGGAAACTTAACAGGACTGCTAAACCAATCAAATTCCAGCTCTAAACAAGGAGTTTCCTAAGAAGAAAAGAAGTTTGTCCTTGTATGATTTAAAATATTGTTTTTTAATATATATAAAAACACACTATTCCACAAGTACAAGCTATGCAAATACAAGGTATTTAAAATAATAAAACCACAGGATCAGACAAATTAGTCTTAAGTCTCAGGAGAAACACCAGCTGTCTTCAGAAGACCAAGTTTTATTGCTGCTAGTCAAAGAATGAAAAGACCCCAACAGTAGCTTGCTAAAGTTGCGTTCTTCAAAGCTGCATCCGTAGTAAACTCAATTTGGACTTTGGTAGAGACATTAGTCCCATTGTAACCTTTGTGGATGGAACAATTCAGGCTACCTAAAGACATTAGTTCTGTATCACTAGACAAAATCCTCACAAAGTGCACAGCATTTTATTTTGACAACCTTGGCAACAGCACTCCAGACTGCAACTAATGGCTCAGATAACTGCATGCTCCTCTGTGAAAGCAAATTTTTCCTATATCGAAAGCTGATATATCAGATACAAGGGTTCTAGCAGGCTCCTCTCCCCAACATGCCAGTTTTCTACATGCACAGATTTATTATTTTTTGTGCACAGAAGCATAAATTATGTGAGCCCCCATCTACAGCCCGAAATACTGCAGTTTATACAGGGTTACCATTGTTACATTTTGGAAACAGTGACAATATCTTATTAAAATACAGGCTATCATTAGAATTTACTTGGACAGTCCTTGATTTAACACAATGAACTGTTACTAAATAAGCCAGAAATTGGCATGAAATGTCCATTTACCTTATTGGGATTTGATCCAGTGACTCCAATGGGATTTAGCAGGTCTTCCAACCCATGGGGTACAGGCCACAGATTCAGAGCCATTTTGCCAGAAACAAGAGTGTCTGTGTAATCAAACATGTTAATATTCCCCCACGCCAATGGACAGTGCTCCTTAAAAAGAGCAAATAATCACTGTTTAGTCTCGTCTATTAGCAACACATTTCAAACTCAGATATAGAGGAATTAAAAGGGCAGGGGCAGATTATTATTTTTTTGAAAACTCAAATATACGATGACAAAGTAAATCATGACTGTTACCATTAGTTTAGAGATCAACACAGTATAAGTCAGAAGAATAATTTCAAATGAGATATTCTCCCTACTTGACAAGTATTCACTATATCCAATGACAAGACCCTTACCTCCTTTGCACCTTTCCTCCCTTTAACGGAGCAGATAGAAAGGCAAAGCCGAGCCGCACGTGGAAGATCAAGAACGTGCATCTCATACTGCAGCCACTCATTCCACCTGAAAGGAAGATAAAAGGGATTTGACCCAAGATCTTAACCAAAAGTGCTATGTAAAGATGCTTTAAAAATGATATGGCAAATTAAAAAATACTAAAGCAATTCTGTGTAAACCAAGCCAAGTTTGAGTTGAATTTTCCAGTGTGGCATTCTACTTTTGTAGAACAATTGGAAGCTAATTTGACGGCTATCTACCCCAATGCCCTACTCTATGCAGGAAACTCAGAGTGAGAGCATCCCTGCCAGGTGGCTGTCCAGCTTCTGTTTGAAAATCTCCTGTGACAGAGAGTGCTCCATCCCTCTAGGTAACAGGTTCCATTGCTCTAACCTTCACAAAGTTTTCCAAATGTTCAGCAAATATCTACTCTCCTGTAACTTAAGGCCGTTAGATCAAGTCCTACCCTTCAAGGCAGCAGAAAACAAGTCTTTGCTTCCTTCTATGCAATAACTGTTCAGGTATTTGAAGAGTGCTGTTGAGGGTATTTAGGAAGGTTTTTTTTGGGGGGGGGTAAAGCATGAGACTCTTAATCCCAAGGTCATGGGTTTGAGCCCCGTTCTTGGCAAAAGATTCCTGCGTTGGACTACATGACACTCATGGTACCTTCCAGTTCTACAATCCTATGATTCTGTATCAGATCCAAACAGAAAACTAAACTTCCAAACTCACTTTTAGATGGAGGAAAGAAAGACACAACATACACTGTAAAGCAATTATCTGAATTGTTAATAAGTTTCTACAAACTTGAACATCAGGTTTCTTTTCGTTGTTTTAGTGATATTCTTTACCTGGGATTGGAACAAGGTACTCTCTGAGTATTCACATTATCACATAATGGCTCTCCTCCATGATAGATGCCAGTTCGGACATAAATCTGAAAAAAATACGCTTATGAACTTGACTATACTACAAGTAACCATGAAGTAGGAGTTACAAGATAAATATCAAGCAAGAGTAACTCATCTAACCCCTGTTCTAAAATAGTTGCATTGTCAGTTTATTTCCAGGCTCAATTCAAGGTGCTAGCATTGGTGTTTAGGGTTTTAATCAACTTAGGCCACAAACAGCTGAAAGACCAACTTATTCCCTACAGACCACCTCAGGTGTTAAGATCAGCAGAGGAGCCCTCTTGGTAGTTCAACCGCTCTGTGACAGCTTCTAGGCTGTGGAATTCCCTCCCCACAGAGGCACATCTGGCTCCTTTAATATATAGTTTCCGCCATATGCTGAAGATGCACCTCTGATGCACCCTATTCTTGTGTCAGTAATTTTAGTTGTTTTTAATACTGATGTTTAAATTGCTGTAGCAATCGCTGAGACCTCAGACTGAAGGGTGAGTAATAAACTGATGATGACGATGGTGGTGAATAATAAATAATAATAATAATAATAATAATAATAATAATAATAATAATAATAATAATGCAGAATGCACTTTAGGTTTTGCCCAATATATGTAAATACTTCAAAAAGGCAAGTTATTTATTTGTTTCACACCCAGACAAAAAGTTTAAGGTTTGGTGGGCCTGGACAGTAATGTAGAAACAAAAAAACCAAGTATTTAAGAGTCATTCATCAGAAATATGCATGTGCTCTCAAGACATATTGAAACCAAGTTGTTGTTTTTTTTACCTTGTCAATATCTCGAATATTTACATTTACATAGGTAGCGCAGAGAATCTTTATTCTGAGATTACTGTTAATAGCCCAGAGGGATTTGGCTGAAGCTTCTCCATTCATGTATGGTGTAGCTGTAGAAATACGCCTAGAATAAGATGGCATTGTAAAGGTATCCAATGGCAGCTGGGTGTAAAGACTTTCCTTAGCCATCAGCATCAAATTGGGCATTCGACCAAGCATGATACAACTCCGGATGTACTGAAATAGGCAGAGAAAACACAATTATTGCACTGGATGCTGCTCTTTGCTGCATCATTGCTTAATTGCAAAGATTACAATGCCGGCATTGTGAATGGTTTGCAACTCAAGGCGAAGCAGGAACCACAGTATAAGCGGTTTAATGAAGCTAGCGTGCAATATTTGTAGGGCTGGCAGGTCATTCTAAGTAGCAGATAATCACAAAGCATGCCAAACAAGGGACAAACTTGTCTTTTTATACTGGCACTTGGAGAAAAAGAAATATCCACATATAGACTGTTGCCTCACTAACGGCACATTCCTTGTATTTTCTATCAGAAGAAAAGAGAATGATAAAAAAGGGAAGGCTGAGGAAAGAGAACTTACAATTTTTGGTAATGCAGGTTTTTTGTTATTTCTGAATTATGGTTTTATTCAGTAGTGTAAATGTATTCATCCATAATGAACTTATTTTAGAAAGCACTAAGGGTGACACCCACTCTTATATAAGCAAACATCCTCTTGTAAAAAAGGACCTTACTTTCCTCTCCCCCGGCAGCAATTTGTGCCCCTCCCCACTGCCTTCCCCCCAAAAAAACACCTCCTGCAGCAAGTTTTTGGGGGTGCAAGGGGTGGGGCACAGAAAATCCACTCTGCCAACAGTGTTTGTTCCAATAGCAAACACTTCATGAGAATATACATATGTGCAATCCTATATCACGTGATTTGCACCACCTCATTAAGTAAGATGTACCCATAAAAACCTCTTCATGGCTCCCAGTCTCTACAAGGTTTAAATATCCTTCTCCTTGAATTGAATACCCATTAGTCCTCCCCTCGTTTGGTGCGGCTTCTGATTGGCTGCAGGACGCTCCTGCAGCCAATCAGAAGCCACGCCTTGGTTTTTGAACGGTTTCGGGAGTCAAACCTACTCCCGGAACGCATTCTGTTTGAGAACCAAGGTATGACTGTATACTAAGATGTTTAAATGTTTCTTTAATTGCCCTTGAATCTTATCACCACACTTGTCACCCTCTCCTGCCACATCAGTGTGGTGTGCCACACCCTTTGAGAATCATTGAATGATGTGCTTTTGACCGCAGACTTTAGTTCTCAACATTCTAACAAACCATGTGTAAGTTCTGTCCACATCCATGAAAAAGACACTAAGATCCTGGGCTTGTGCAGTGCTGCAGGTGCATCAGAGCACAGGGATGCAGCCCGACAGTCTCAGCACTGGCAAAAGTGGTTCTCACACCCACTCCATAAAAACCGCTGGTCTAGGCCTCTAATATAGCCCTAATTCATGCTCTTCCCTGCACATTTCAAGACACCACAAAAGCTGTTGTTTGCGAGCATCTGATTGTACCTCCCAAGCTACAGGAAGGGATTGATTGGTCTAAAAATGGAAAGCAATCTATTTCAATGTACACCTTGCCAAGTAACAGTAGGTGAACCACACTGAAAGGAAAATATCATAAACTTTTAACATCCCCAGTGAATCCGCCAAATCACACCCAATAAAAGCACATAAAAAAATGGAAACCTGGCTTCAGTACTTCATCTTTTGCACATTTTCATATGCAAATCCCTCTCTTCCGACCCCTGAAATGCACACAAGATCTAACTCTGACAACAAGCATTAAATTTCAAAATGAACCAGATGTTTACTCACCTTGTATTGACTCAGGGGATGTTTTTCTAGTAAATATTCATCACAACCACATACTTTTAAAATATACTTCCCCTGGTACTCTAACACACAGAGCTTTAGCTGTTCAGATGACAGCAACATACTTCGTGTTTTTTTCCTGATTGCTTCAGCGATGACTTGTTCTGGCACATAATCGTGATTGATTTTTAAAGTGTACTTCTGCTTGTCATTGTTGGGGGAGACTATTACCCATATCACCACTATTATTTGTCCTGGAACAGAAGGAAACTATGTCAGGTTACATCAGGGATCATGCCCACATAACTATTTACAGAAAAATGAAAATACAGGAGCAAAAAAGACCTAAAACACAATTCAGTACTCTCTATCCAGAATATGCAATCTTTGGGGCTGCAGCAACAAGCTATAGGTTCCTCTTAGCTCTCCACTAAAGCAACTTTTAAAATGGAAAGGAGAAAGGCTGGGAGGGGACAGAACAATGGTGTGACCCTTCAGGTTTTTTGAATAAGACTGTTTCGTTGGAACTTTATTAAGCAATCCCTAACAATAACGGGGGGGGGGGGGAATCTGAATAATGCTGCTAAAGTAGAAGAAAACGAGTGCACTGAGCGAGCTACGACATGTCTGAAAATGTAACTATTTTCACTGAGCTGATTACTCACACTGAAGTGAAATGGGCATATGGGGGAAATGGATTGAATTTCACTGTTCAAGCAGCTTCACATTAATCTGGTACCAATCTGGCAAATGCACTGAATTGTGTTTTCTTTTCTTTTACCTTTATCAAGTTTATTGTATATATGCTTGGGCAGCTCGGGCGAAGATTCTATGTTTGGGGGACAGACATACAATGCTCTGCTATGGGGTGCGTTAGCATCTCGCAGATCTACTGCTTCTTTACAAACATTAAGAATGTTTCTTCTGAAGTCCTGAACTTCTGGATCCTTAACCAAGTCAAATTCACAGATAGGCATGCCAATAGCAAAACCTAAAAAAGAAAAAGGAGAGAGCAATTCTCTTTGATACATTTTCAGAAACAGTGAGTCCTCAGAGTATAGTTTCCTGTCACTCTGTCCTCTACCCCTTCCCACAAGAGCTCAGCTCTGTCTTGCTTGAACGGCTGGGCTGCTACAGCAATTGTCTCCATAGCTCAAGGGGCTGCAGCAGTGAAGCATATTCTGTACCCACTGCAACTATTCTGCTTAAGTAAGATTAGACATGTTCTGGAACTTTTCCCCAGGTCAAGCAAAAGGGTTCCAAAGGCTGTCACCAAAGTTTACTTCTACCCCATCTTCATATAAAGAAATGCCCATGATCGCGAACAATTATTAAATTTATCATAAAAAAAAGTTGACCCACTATCAAGTATGCACCATCACAAGGAAAGTCAACAAAGTACAAGTCAACAAAGAGTGGCACTCAGGTAAAACGTAATTAACTGAGAAAACAGCTTAAAAGACAACTCAGCAGAGCACAGTTGGCCTAGTGCAGATGTGAAGTGTTGAAGGGAGGGGAAATCTCCTCTTTGCCCTTCAACACTGTGATTCCACCCTCACCTGACAGCATCCAGTTGTTTGGTTACTGTAGCAGCACCCCAGACTCTGCAAAACCAGCAAATGTGACAAGATTTTCTTATTCTAGTGAAAAGGGTATTGCTGACTCAACTGCTTTTAATAAACTAATGTTCATTTCCACATCAGATATGTGCATGAATAGCTTGAATACTCAATACATGCTGTGCGTATTTGCATTTCATATACCACTGTTAGCTCAAGATTATAAATGGAGAGGTCCCTCAACCGTTTTATCGCTGGAGTACTGCACTCTAAAAATATGTGCAAAGTCTGTGTGCCTCATACAGACTGCCAACAATGACAATATCCTATATGTGTGCTTTAATGAACTGAGGAACCTTTGGCCTTCAGTCCAAACTTGGTCCGCATAGGGTCCAATTGGCCCACAAGGTGTTTTCCCCAAACCCACAAAATTATCAGCTGCTATGACTGAGTGATGTCAGCTGATGGCGGGACAGGGTTCAATTCTGCTTTGGTTGTTGTCACTAGTCCCCCCGCCCCACCTCCCCGGCCCATGGGAAACTGGCTTGTCAGATGATAAGCAGGGGGTTAAATCCTGCGCGGTGTTGCTTTGGCAGTTTGATTCTTGCAAGGAACATACTGGTAAAGCAGACACTGGCAGACAGCAGATAGAAGTTTCTGCTCATTAGCTGATGAAGAGTTCAATCCTTCCAGGTGCTGCTTTGCCAGCACATTTCCAGCAGGCTCTGTCCCCCACCAGTAAACTGACAGTTTGGCAGGTTCACACATCTACCAGTCACCTATTTATCAGATGATTGACAGGTGGGTGGTCTCACCTATCAGAGTTGACCCACAGGGTGCGAGGAAATAAATATCTGGCCAAACAGCGCACAGAAGGTTCCCCATTCCTGCTTTAATTAATAGCAAGGTCTCCAATAATCACGTTAAGAGCTTAGTGGACTTTGCAATTATGTTTTAATAAACAATTTGCAGTTTCTGACATGATGTACTCAATTTGTTACACAACCAAAAAGACCATTTACTCATAATTCCATCGCATAGTGGCTTTATCACATGACAGTTAACTATATTTGACAGTGGAACTAAGGTTGTGGACTCTCTTTCCTTAGAGGTTTTTAAGCAGAGGTTGGATGGCCACCTGTTATGGATGCTTTAGCCGAGATTCCTGCATTGCAGGAGGTTGGACTAGATAATAGGGCCCCTTCCAACTCTACAATTCCATGATTCCATGCTCTCATGAAAGGCCCATAGGCTTTAGGGGAATCAAATTGTGGCCACTTTCCTTTACATATTTTAAAAATTGTACTGCAGACTGTCATGTGGCACATAAATATTTGTAACAAATGAATAAGCCTTACCAATTTCCCGATTCAGAATTTTCTCTTCTCTGTTGCCTACTGGCTCTATGACTTTTAGAAAAGGCTGGAAGAGTCGTAGATCACAAAGTCGCCGTGTTTCATCGAAAAATTCTTCCCTTTCTGCTTCTTGTGTAACACTTACGAAAATGTAAGAGGACTCATCTTGAAGGAGCTGATAGAGAGGGTATTTCCGAGCTTCTTTAAAAAGTTCGTGCTTAATATTTAACAAGGTGGCCTCACGGAGGCATTCTAAAGTCACTATCATGCCATTAGGTAGAAGACATTCTACTAGGATTCTTGGTGGCATCAAATGGATGCCCCACAGTTCACCGGATGATGGCCTTGGAGGCATTTTTATTAGGTACCTTCTCTTGAGATTATCAAAAGACTATGTTTGTAGATTCCTGCAGGAAAATCTAAACAAAAACAATGTAGTATTTAAGTAGCATGCACATGTCTTTCACAATCACTTTAAATTTCCATGTGATATTACATTTCCAGTACTTTACAGAAAATAAAAATACATGGGAAACAATCATTAACAATTTGCTCTTCCATCATCTGCCATAATCAAGTTATCGTGCCAACTATTGCTCAACAGAAAGTAAGCAGCCATTCTTGCTTTGGGTGGAAGCACATTTATAGTGATCAACTCTTTACGTTTACCCAATAAAGGCCTAAAAAATAATAATGAACATGTCCTATACCCATCAAGCATTAGAAGTCAGGTAAGAGGAAGAAAAGAAAATGGAAACAGAAGCCATCAAACTTGGCGGCAAGTCACAGGCAGGGCTTACCAGAGCAAACAGGTATGGCTGCCAGGGACACAGCTTATTGTGAGAGGCAAGAGCTAACACTGCTCTGGCATGCTACAAACATCCTGGTACAAAAGCTGGGCTACAGAAATATTGCCATGACACATTCGTGGCTGTAGCTGTCATCTCCCCTCCCCAAACAATCTCTCTTGCAAAATACAAAAAGCCACCTGGTTGAGCAAAAAAGAGAAAGATGTTGTTTCCAACTGCTCTCTAGCCTCCTTTGTGAAGGTTTTATTAAAAACTCAAGAGACTTCACATCAGAATGAAGCAAATTTCCCACAAAACTACCCAGAGTTTTAACAGTACATGTCTTTCTTAAAAGCCATCTCACCAATTTGCTTCTAGAAAATAAAACACTTTGGCTCCTGGACACTTGTATTTTCTGTCATTTCAGGAGATCTCTAGCTGTGGCATAGAGATAGCCTGCACAGAGAAATCTTTCGATCCCACTCTGAACTTTGCTCACAGGATTTTACTTTAATCCTCTTGTTCCTTAAGTCAGTCAACATAAAAACCTTACTCAGTGCAAAGGATTTTTGGTAACAACTAAATGAAAATGTAAGTGGGAGCTGTGAATTGCATTTACAGTAGTAATGTTTCCCTCGTTTTTTCCAATTTGCAATAAAGATCAACTTCTCTTCATAGCAGCCTTCCCATCTGCAAGGAGTGGGAGAAGGAGATGTGTGGTATGGTACCCAGTATTGTTTCCTCCAAGGATGGCAAAGCAGCCAGAGGAGTGAGATTTTTAAAAGAGATGTTACTTAACTGTAGAGTATGAAACCAAGGAACATAACATACAAATCCTCTTGGGTGATACTTTGTAAAATGAATATTGCATAAGGAGTCTAGCATAAAAGTCCAAATTTCATGCGTTGGAAAAGTCAATCAATTATAGAGATCATTTGTAGTGGTCTAACTAATGACATCCCACTATATGGAATAAAAAAATATTCTTGGTTTTCTGACCCATCAGAGACTTTCAAATTATGCATTCCTCCCTCCCGAGATTCCCAAATTCCAAACATTTTTATACCACAACAGTAGTTGCAAACCTTGCAGTGCATTCTATTTTTTGTGTTAGAAATTATAGCAGTTACCAACAGACATGTTACAAATTCTTTTGAGCGTAAGTTTTGCTTTTGATTGTCCCATTGATTTAAAAGTGAGAGCTGTAGATACATCTGCATGGGAATTTTCAGAATGTTAGAAATATATTGATATACTGCAGACCAAGAAATGCGTATAATTAGGGACTCCCACCACAAATAGAAGCATGCTTCCCTAGCCCCACAACCATGCCAACTGTCAAACACCACCTGTGAGGTCATATGGGACACCTGTAGAGGGTTGAGATTTTGACCTCAGCAGTGATGCTCAGGTAAGAAGGTGCTTAACCCCTTCCTCCTGGGCCACTTTTTGCAATCAGATTTACAGGTTTCTAAGTCTGCATTGTTCTTTTGAAAGGGAAAGTGGTGGTGTGGTGCAATGGTTAGTATCAGTCTGTGAATGGAGAATCCCAGGTTGAAATCCCCCCTCAGCTATGAAGCTTTCTGTGTAACATTGGGCCAGTTATGCTTTATGGAATTGTTGTGAGGATAAAATCTATGTGCATGATGGAAGAAGCTTGTACGCTACTGTAAGCAACTTGGAGGAAAGACAAGGAAATGATCCTCAAACAGGTACAATAAAAAATGCTTATTAAATTGTTCAACATAGTCAGGGAAATCTTTTCCACTTTTGCGTTGTGTGTGTGTGTGTTATGCTCTGTGTTTGTTTCTTGTGCCACACCCCTAAAAAAACAAACTAACAACCATCTCCTGGAATAACATACAGTTTGGCCCAGAGAAAGAACAGTAGAGATGCCTTTTTAAAACTCAGCTGTAAAGGAAGAAATTTTGTCTGGCAGTTTAAAGTAAAGTTCCATAGTTAAAACTGGAAAGCACACTAATTTTCTTTTTATTTGAGGAAGCAGGCAATTGAAGTTTCCTATTATAGAGCGGTTGAATCAAAATAGCAGTTGGCATTTGGGTTTCTTCTTTTTCAGGAAATGGCAAGAGATTGTCTGTACTTAGAATGTGTATACATTTATTTTGCTGACACATGGAATTACGCCTCCAGAATGTAGATTTTTGGAAAGAAGGAATATCAAAGACACAGCTCTTTTAAAATACAACTAGCAGCTATAAGTATTAAACAGAAGGGATTATAGATTTGGTAAAGCTTAGAGTCTATAAAGACAATCCTCTTTAGTGAGCAGTGGAGAAAAAGAAAATGAGTTAGATCCCAAAAAGCTAGTTAAACTTAGGTCCCACTTAAGTCAACTGGACAAGTTAGGCATGACTAAATGAAACCCTTTTGAATTCCATAGAACATGCTACTTTAGTTTGGCTCCAATCCTTCTGTTACCAAAAGGTTAGATACCCTTTAACGCTATTCTAGCTTTATGTCTCTATAATCCCAATATCTCTCATAGTTCCTCAGCTTATATTTATTACTTCTGCAATTACAGATATAAAATTTGTGAACAAAATAGTTATACATTTTAATCGAAAAGGAAAGCAGATCTGAAATGTATTTTGGATGCTGCCCAAAGTACTATATTCAAACTAAGACTTTGCTCTCATTGAGCCACACACGAGCTCTAATTTTACTCTTGTTGACAGTCTTTGTTAATGGCTAATGTAAGCAAGTTGTCATGGCATCAAGATTTGAAAGGATTCCCTGGAAACAGCTCTCAAAACCTTGAAGCCTATTTCCAGTGCTTAAAGTTAGGACAAAGCATCTTTTCGAATCTTTAGAAATATTTCCTACTCTGTATATTGTATTTACATGTTTATGAAATGTTTTCCACTTTGCACCTAGCAGAAACACAATTGAAATATTTTGATTTAACCTTTCATCTCCAAGGTAAATAATCTTCTGCAGGGTATTTTGCCAATCTATGGATCAGAATGAGAAAAACTGAGGAAAAAACAACTTCTACATACCTGCAACCTCTTATTCTCTTGGATCAGCAGATCCTACACAGTCTTCTGTTTCACATGATGATCACATTATTGGATGTTCTGTTATCTGTATGTTGTAAAGTACCAAGATGTGGATCTTTGATATAATCTAGAAACATTGCTACGGTCTTCTTTACATGAACTGTTTTTCAACTCTGGGAATTCATTCTGTATGAATCTTCACTGCAAGGATCTAAACTTATTATCATTTTGAACATATTTATTTCCAAGATTAGCAGAGCTGACTGAAGGTCAAGTGTCTAATCAAGGTACCAACCTGGAAAATAAAGGGGAAAAAGGAAATTCTCTCAACAGGCGTATTCCAGGAAAATAATTACTTTTGAGAGGAAGATCTGTATATTACAGGGACATTTTTGTGGTGGGGAGCAGGGAGTGCAGTGCTTTACATTTCCTCACAAGGGGTCATTACAGCTGTTTACCTTGTCGCACAGGGGTCCACCCGGAGGAAGTGAACTTTTGGAAGCAACACAAACCAAGAGAATAACCAAGAACTAAGCACCCCCAACTTCCCAACTCTCCCTACAGCACTACTGCTATTTCCATCCTCCCTTGCTTGTGATAGAGTGGGACACTGGAATGTGATAAAATAAAAGAAATAGGTATGTGTATTAATGGCATGTATCAAGGTAGTTTCTGTTCATAAAGAAGTCTTGATCATTGCTACAGTAAGAAAGGGTTGCCATCTTCTAAGGCCTCTTTTAAGTTTGGCAGTGGTAAGGGACATGTTGCCAGGCCAAAGCAAGAAGTCCTGGGTCATGTGGGGAGCATCCCACATTGCACTACTTCACTACTCAAGCATCCTACCTCATGGAAACTGGGGCAATGATAGTACTGGAGGCTTCTTTCTCAAAATTCAATAGTAAGGGAAGTAGTCAGTTCTTTCTATGACACTAATGTAACCTGAGATGATCCAGCATAGGGAGATGTGTAACAAATGTCAATGCAGTGACAATGCCGTAGTACAGTCAAACCTCTTCTTATGTCCGCCTCCACTTGCGTCCATTTAGTCGAACATCCGCGGCAAACCCGGAAGTAACCGGCAGGTTTGCCGCCATTCGCACCTGTGCAGGAGTGGCAATCGCCATTTGCGCATTCACCGCCCGCGCCTGTGCATAATGGCGCCTCTCCCAGTGACCCATTTCGATCTCCAGACGGGCCTCTGGAACGGATTATGGTCGCAGGTAGAGGTACAGTGGTTTTCATCCAGTGTGCTGTGGCACCCTGGGGTGTCTTGGATGGTCAGGGGTAGCACAGGCAACACTGGCCTCTGTCCCTCTTTCCTTTCCTCCCTCCTTCCTTCCTCTGATGCCTTCTTGGGCCTCTGCTTCCCAAAGGCTTGCACAGTTGTTTCTTGCTGCAGCCTGGCTACAAGCTCCCCATGTGAATGGTGCTGCTGGGGCTGGCCAGGGGGTGCTTCCCAGGCCCCTGTGGGGCACTGTGAGGAGGCACCTCTCTTTGGGGTGGGGGCAGCTCAGAGACTGGGGTGGTGGTGGGCAGCTGTGGCTGCCCAGTGGACACCCACGGAGAGGGGAGCAGAGAGGAGGCTGAGGGAACACTCCACAAGGGAGGGTGTTCGAAAAAGGGCGAGAGGCTGCAGGCAAGGGGTGACATAAATGGGCTCCTGAGACCCACAAGGGTGCCACAGAAAGAATGTAGTTGATCAAGGAAGTTGTGGACTCAGAAAGATTGAAAACATCTGCTGTAGTAGCAAAGGAAAGGCAAAGTAATTTGACTGCTGCAGCAGCAAAACAGAAGGTGTGCCCCACCGATATTCATCCCACGATTTTTGAAAACAAAATAACTTCACAATAATTTGTTAGGTTTTGTCACAAATCCCTAATTATCCAGAGTCTAGCATATGCTAATTTACAAAAAAGAAAGGCTAAGTCAAAAATCCTCCTTTCAGCATTAAAAGAATGAAACAGCAGCAACTTAGCATTCCCTTCATCTTTTGAAATGCTATGCCACTGTATATACAAACAGTACTACAGCAAACAAAGAATATATTTAACACAAGGATAGACTAGATTTGCAACAAAAAAGCAAACTATTGTAATATGTGCAAATCAAAAGTTGTAAAGAAATTCATTTACTCCCATCAAATTCCATTTACTTCCTAGATTTATTGACTGAGTGAATACAGTGGTTTGGATGCTAAGAGAATTTAAGTTAAAGAAGTACATAGAAGAAAGGTTCCCACCACAGCCCCACCCTGTGCCTTCCCAGCCCCCACAGTCAGACATGGGTGGTTGAAGGAGGAAGGGATTGGAAAAGTGCCTTCTGTAAACTTCCTTAAGTTAACTTCTCTTAGGATATATTCCAGTACACTTAACTCCAAATATTTGTTTAAAATTATGTTTGCTTTCTATTTCCAAGCTTGGCTAAGACTTCTGCCTCTATTGTGCCAAAGCAACTTCCTGTTGCAAAATAAACAAGGTTTATCAAGAATCTAATTTCATCATATATGCAGATTGTTCACTCTTTCCCCCATGCTATTTCTTTCCCTTAAATAACTGCCATGCTATTCCTTTCCCTTAAATAACCGTCTTTATTCAACATGCCACTTCCCTTATTTTTTAAGCTCCTCTTTGAAACCACTTCTGCAACAGTTATATTTTGAAAAAACAACCCACAGCATGCTTCATCTGCCCCCTCTGTTCCACAGGATTCTTCTCTACATCACCTCTGCTTCTGGTTACTTTCGTCTGCTGCTCCAATCTTGCCTAAGAGAGTACAAAGCCCTGGCAAATCATCACTTTTATAGTCCATACAGCAGCTAAGATAACCATAGCACTACATTTTCAATAGCAATAGTAATGAGAAGTTATCCTACTACTAGAATTTTCTTGTTAAACTCCGTAAGGGAACAACTATTCCTTAAATGCAACATATTTCAGTTAAATTTGTCTAATGTTTGGAAACAGATCCCAGTATATTTGCCTCCCACTTCTTCAATGGTAACCAGTGTATTTTCAACATCAGCTTATAGGTTAGTGGATTCAAGAACATTCCCCAAAAGTGGAGTCCTGCAAAGAACATGAGTCACTTTCCCAGGGGCAACAATACTTGCCGATGTGAAACTCCTGTCCCCGAATGCCAAATTTTCAGCCTAGAAATCCCAAACCTCTAAAGTCTAAAGAACAAAATGTTTTCATTCTCTCTTCAGGCATGTCAGTCACTCCAGAATTCAGAGCAAGAACTGGCAGCGTTGCCAGCCTGCCTGCTTTTGTGGCTCTCCAAGTCTGTTGCATAGTGACAGTGGCATGGCTTGCCATCTTGATTGTGTGCGCTGCTGCTCTGCTCTTCTAGCTTGTAAAACTGGCAACATCTTAAAATACAGACAATTCAACAATCCAATGACATTATCGGTTCTAAAGATTTTGGTTGTATTAAAGGCACTCAAACTTTCTCTTTATACTTTTAGAGTTCACTATGTGCAAAGCAGTTAAGGCCCCCCCCCCCAAAAAAAATGGGCTGATAAATTTAAGCTCCCTCAGTACACGTCTGTAGTAGTAAAGGTAAAGGGACCCCTGACCGTTGGGTCCAGTCGCAAATGACTCCGGGGTTGCTGCACTCATCTTGCTTTACTGGCCGAGGGAGCTAGTGTACAGCTTCCAGGTCATGTGGCCAGCATGACCAAGCCGCTTCTGGCGAACCGGAGCAGCGCACGGAAACACCGTTTATCTTCCGGCTGGAGCGGTACCTATTTATCTACTTGCACTTTGATGTGCTTTTGAACTGCTAGGTGGGCAGGAGCTGGAACCAAACAACGGGAGCTCACCCTGTCGCAGGGATTCGAACCACCGACCGTCTGATCGGCAAGCCCTAGGCTCTGTGGTTTAGACCACAGCGCCACTGAAACACATAAAATACAGGTAGGAAGGTTCACTACCCTAGACACAATGTAGAATAGAAGCAGAGATGCATTAAGTTTTTGTTATATCTTTTCACACCAACTTCCTGATATTACTGGAACCTTCAAGATAGCTTATTAGGAAATAATATCATAGCCAAGGATGTAAAAAGGTTAAAAGACAACCCCAATATCTTGCTCCCAATGCACTTTCACTGAACAGTTATTGATAAACAGGATTGAAGGTCTCTTTAGGGAACTCAAATTCACTAAATCAGTATTAATGACAACAGCTTCAATAGCAGGAGAGTGTATCTTTAGCATTTTAAACTGTGCACATTGATACAACAAAAATAACATTGCTCAGAAGCAAAATATTAACTTTTGTATTTTAGCTTACTTGTATTGCTCATTTTTGAAAGTAGAGTGTATGTTTACACTATTAAAGATAACTAAGTGTGTTCAGTGTGTTCATCAACATCGTATCTGAGTAGTTTAGGGCCAAAAGTTCCATGCAGGGGACCAGAATCCTATCATCAGGTAGTTTGCTGATACCAGAAGACTTTTTATGACTAACAAACATGGGTTAGGGTTAATGATCAGGCATACTGTGTGCCACTTATTGGTGACAAAGAAACTTTCCCCTATTATCAGTGCATCTTCTCAGTGCCATCCAGCAGTTAATTTTCAATAGGTTAGAAGCCTCTTAAAATCTGGCCCTGAGAGTGTTATGATGGAATCCTCTATTAACAAAGGTGCCTGTGCTCCATTTGGTCTTGTTTCATTGTAGGATTGTCTATTACTGAGATCCAAGGATGTGGACAAGGTTTTTGGTAAAGTCCAGGCTAGGGGTAGTCAACCTGTTTATAGCTACCACCCACTAATGCATCTTTCTTGATGGTAAAATTTCCTTACCGCCCATCAATGTTTGATGGAAGGAGGATGCAGCTTGTGCCATAGAACCCCCTACCATCCACCTAGAATCCTGAAACGCCCACTAGTGGGCGGTAGGGACCAGGTTGACAACCCCTGGTCTAGGCAACCAACCCTTGCCTTTCATGGCTTATTACTTCTAGTAGGGAGAGGCTGTTTGGCTGAGTACAGGAGGTTGCAAATTTCTCCGAGTGAAGGGCTATGTTATTTTTTAAAAAGTGGTTATTAGATGTGAACAATTATAGACTTGCTGCTGACTCCCCCACTTTTTGGATGAAGGAGTTCAGGCCAGGTGAACCCCAGCCACTCTTGGGCGAAACTGATTTTCTAGATCTGGGGTGGGAAATCTGTCACCCTCCATGGACTCCAGCTTTTTCTTAGAGGTGTGCCTGGCAACCATATTATGGTCTTTTTTGGAAATTTTAATCTAGTTGCACAAAACCTCAGTTATTGGATGGTACAGTACTATATTGTACAGGTGTTACGTTTCAGGAAAAGTGCAAAAATGTGTATACTCTAATCACCTTCTTGGAATTGCACCTGTGCAACCACCCTTACTTTCTGGAACTGGTGCATCAAGCAGACCTTACCGAAGCAAAGCAGAGAGCTTTTAAGCTCTCCATTTTACTTACTGGTCAAGTTCCGCTCGGTATGCAGGGTCTGGGATGCTTTCACTAGATCTCATGGGGATCTTGCAAGAACATCCCGTTTCCCGTGTGCTGAGCGGAATTTGCCTAGTAAGCAAGGCAGAAAGTTTAAAAAGCTCTTCCAGTGCTGGGAAACCTGGTGCAAAAGGAGCTTTTAAGGTCTCCACTTTGGGTGCAATTAATTTGCAGAAAATCAACTGGCCGGTTTTCAACTGCACAATGCTAAAAATGTGTAAGTTAACTGATTGCAAGACGCAATAGTACAGTATACAAATATTGTTAATAAATAAATAGGTGTACTTAATTTCCTGATTTCGAATAACACATTGAACAGAATGTAACGTTTGTAGCAGCTGGGGCTTAACTATTTTGAAAAAGACAACTTAATTACACTCCAACTAGGAAACCATTAATATACCTTTTGAAAAAGTGAAGAAAAAGACAGTGGCTGAATTTTATATATCTATATCTAATCTATATCTATATATAGAACTTCTGGATAGTTAGCAATGCAAGTCAGGAAAGTTTAAATAATATGTTCCTGTTCTTGAATCTTTATGATAAAGTAAAATGCAAATCTTGGAGTAGAACATGATCAACATAAGTGAATACTGACCAATAAATAGCCAAGAATAAAGTCATGGGAGTCATTCATCTTTCAAAATCCCTGCTAAAAATTTATCACTCATTTGGGCCCACCACTACAACGGCTAGATATTTCCGCTCCTCCTTCAGGTTCAATACTTATATTGCGACTGTTAAAGCCACATTTTTATTGCCAATGAGTACTCTGCAATCTCATTTAGAAAAATCTGTCCTCTCCATCTGGATCTGGTCTGTTTTCTTGGACTGTATTTCTGTCTGTGCTAATAAAACATTAAACGGAAATAGCAAGAGCTGCAGCACTGTTGGAAAATGTTACTAACCGTGAAAACTAGCTAGAAATTGTAACTTTATATACAAACAAAAATATTACAAAACAAAACCTTGCCAATAAGCCCTGCAAAATTACTAGACTGATTTTTCAAACTCATCTGCTTTTTACTCTTCAACAAATCTTTGTATGAGTAAAAAAAAAAAGAACAGAGGGTAGTAAGTTTTTAAATAGGTAGACTACAAATAAAGAAGGGTGATAAAGAAAGCAAGAGGCATTGCCAGCCTCCTCTGGCAGTCCACCTGATATCTATACTGGATGTGAAGAAGGAGATTTTGCCTCATGAGCATCTGGCATAGCAGCGCAGTGGGCACAGATTGTCCCATTTCTATTCTTAAATTCCAGATCAGGATTTTGTAAGTAAATTAAATGTACTAGTCAGTTGGTGAGCTATTACTTACACACACACACACACACACACACACACACACACACGTTCTCATTTTGTATTTTAAAGTTGTGAGCCACCCTGTGATCTTTGGATGAAGGGTTGTATACAATTTATTATTATTATTATTATTATTATTATTATTATTATTATTATTATTATTATTATCAACAACAACAACAACAACAACCTCTCTCATACATGTTGTAAACTGCTTTGATATTTTCTATAAAATTGTAACATATAAATATTTTTCCAAATAAATTAACAGATAGTATCAACTTGGCCACTCACCTGCAAAATTAGGTTACACACACAGCAAATTGGCAATATAAATAACAATCCTACCACTATTATGTGGAAATAATTATAGAGCTAATATAAAAGGCAGGAAAATATCAATATCCAAAATTTGGGGGGAGTTTTTCAAATTGTTCAAGGTAATCCACAATTAGTCAAACAGAGGGACTCTGAGATGAATTTCTTTAGGTGTAGGATCAGTTTGTAAGCTAACAGTTCTGATGCAAAAAAAAAAGTGGTTCCAACAGGATGACCTTTTCTAGCCTAGGTACAGTATTGGGGTGGGGGTGGCAGGGAAGGAACAGTAGGTTTTGGTGAGGGAAAAATTATGTCAATGGAGGGAGTTCCTCCTATATATGCAGCATAGAAACACAGTGGGCTGACAGCAGTGATACTGAGAGATCCACTGCGGTCTGCTGCATTTCCAACCCACGTTGGTTTTTTTTACTACCCACCTTTTACTCATTAGATTTACTGGCAAGAGAGGAACATGATGTCCTGTCCATCCTTTGTGACCACTTTTTAAAGGTAAAAAGGAGATTAGTAAACATATTTGGAGGCGAATAACTTTCTTTGGGAAGTGGGAAGGAAGCATACAAGTATGAGAGTTATGCAGTTAGAATTTCTTCTCATATTGCAGCTCCACATGCACATATTAGCAGGCTTAAGAAATAAGTATATCAAAGCAAAGGGATTGTCAGGGCTATCAAACTTTCCAGCTTCGCACACTTTGTCTAAGCCAACTGACCTAGGAGTTGGAGTAATAGCCGCTAGGAACTTTGTTAGAGGAGATTCTCCTGCTTTAATAAATACCTTAAACCTAGATGTTGTTGCACTCCAACTCCCAACAGCTCTAGCCGGGAGGGCCAGTGATCAGGGATGTTGCAAGTTGCAGTCTAAGAACATCTGAATAGCCATGGGTTCCTCACCACTGCCTTAAATATTAGAGGGCATGAGGCTGAACTTTGCCAAGCCAGAACAACTTCTTAGACTACCATCTCAGTCTCACATGAACATCCTATTAAGCAGCATATAAGAGCATTATTACAGTTTTAGTGTCTTCAAATTGAACTCTGGAAAGTCAGGGAACCAACACACACAAAAACCACCTTTTACATTTGCATGTGGCATTAGTCATTACTGATCTTTAGGTTCCCAGAAGTAGTAGTAGTAAATAATAATTCTATACCCTGGTCTATAGTGATATTTAACACTAAAGCAGTTATAATTATTATTGAGCTATCTTTGTATTTGTTTTTATTACATCTTTTGTTTTTTATGTATTGTAAACCGCCCTGAGATCTACGGGTATAAGGCGGTATACAAATTTAATAAATAATAAAAATAAAGCAACATACTGTGAATATCATCTAAAGCACACATGGTACAGGAAGCAGGGGTGAAAAGTTATACTTTTCATCCTCTTTTGAACATTGTTCCTCTTACAAACTCACCACTGTTTCATAACTCTGTGAATTTTATTAATAGTCTCCAAGTTGCATATGTCAATATAAAGTATTCTGACAGGCAGGACTTCATTGCTATTGTCTCTAAACCAGTCTGCTCAAAATTCTCCTCCTCCTAAACTTGTATACTCAGTCAGAAGCTGACCCACTGGAGAGACCAGTCAGGAGTAAATATGGACCAATGGTATCTAATTGTATGGAAACGGCCTTACTAGAAAAGCTAACCAATAAACTGAAACTGACACAGGGACAAATAGAAGAGGATGCCTTCACCCCAGTATGGCTCCCCTTTATCACATACACAGCCCAACAAGACAACAAGAATAATCCACTGACAGCATAGGAATCAATCTGGCTTACCTGACCCAATAAGCCCCCCCCCATGCAAACAAACCCCATTGCAGCCAACCACAGACAACCAACCACCCCTACCCCCCCAATACCTCTCACTACCAAGGGAATGTAACAAACAAATAGAAAGAGAACCTACCCAGTTGACGCTGACACAAAACCCCACATGTGCACTATACAAAAGAATATAAGCCTCACCACACCACTCCCCCCCAACTTTATACAGTGGTACCTCGTGTTACGTGCCATCCCCCTTACGAATGCTGCGGGTTATGCGCTCCGCTAACCTGGAAGTAGAAGCCCCTTGTTGCGACCTTTGCCCCGGGATGTGAGTGGAAGTTGCGCTCCGATGGCACGGCAGCAGCGGTAGGCGCCATTAGAGAAAGTGTTCCTCATGTTACGAGCTGTTTCCTGCTATGAACAGACCTCCAGAAGGGATTAAGTACGTAACACGAGGTACCACTGTACTGTACTCAACAGTAATGTCTCACAACAAATGTAACTGAATTGTAAAGAAAGACTGTACAACCTGAAAAAAGAGACAAGGTGTGTACTTTTGTAAACTAAGAAAATCTTTAATAAAAATAAATTTAAAAAGAAGCTGACCCACTACAAAACCAAAGCAAGCTAGAAACAGAAAATCTTCCAAAATGCAGGGAGTTTCAGATTGTATTTGGTATCCAAAATAAATTCCATGTATAACTGAGGACGAAGAAAGCAAAGCTTCAGACTTTCTCAACTCTTCCCTCTACTCTTCAGTTCTGCTTATAGATTGTAGATGAATGAACTAGATTTAATAACTGAATGTATTTGTCACTCAGGATACAAAAGCTACATTCATAAATTTGCCCTGGATCATATGCTGATGCCTCCAATACTATTTAATATTTCAGGGTGTTGACATACCAGAATGAAAGTAATATGGGAATTTTGACAAGGGAATTTCACTCTTCATGGAATGCATAGTCAGGAGAATGCTTCTTGCATTATACTAGAGTATTTACAAACTCATAAGAGAGAATATATTGTTATCAGCTAATGGCAAGAGTAAAAAAAGTATACTGCTATTGCTGCTCCATGCAATCCAAACTGATGTCCAGAATTAGAGGAGACTAAGCATGAGGTAGAACCCACAACTGTACTTAGCCAATCAACTCACTGATGTGACCTTTCTCCTCTAGAGTAAACCCACAGCTGTTCCATCATATTGTTCCTTCTCCTCTGCAGTTTAGTGAATAAATATATCTGGGATTCAAGGGGTATGTTGCCATTTTTTCTTCCCACCCCAAATTAATTGATAGCTGCTGGGGCAATACATCATTTGGACTGTTCAAGCAATGGAACACCATGTCAATTTTTCATTGACTGTACTGGTTGGGTTTAGTGGAAGAGGGGGAATAGCTACTGCCATCGCTGATAACCATGCCACTGCTCAGACATACAGACCTGGGAGGCCCCTAAGTCCATTGAAACATATGTACATAGAGTAGCCAAATGAGATTTAAGGCAGCTATAGGCTTTTATTTCCTGTTACAACCTTGAAACCATTACCGGTATGTGTACCTTTCTAAGCATTACAAAAGGCTACTGCGATGGGTTCTAGGGAGGCTGATCTTGATAATGGCATGAAAACTTCAGCTTGTGGAAAATACTTCAGGTCCCCATGTGGCAAGGATGTTCCCAGCATCTTCATCAACCCCGCACTGAATTCAAGGTGCTAGTCATTATGCAGAAGGGGTAAATGGCTAATGCTGAAAATATTTAAGCAACTGTTTCCAATTCCTACGGCAAAATGTGATAATACTGACCATGTCACCTTCTTATGTTAACCATTCAGGAACAAATTAAAGGAGCAAGGGCACAGAAAGAGGTATTCAAGGTAGCTGTCACTTAGTTTGGCCAAAAAAATTGCTGATCTTGGGTGGCATTTTATATAATAATGATAGATACTATAAAATTCAGGTGAGGAGCTTCCAAGATATTGTAACACACATAATGCTATAATAAGCACAGCCTTGGAGGGCCCATAGTTCAGTGATGAAGAACATGCTTTGCTAGCAGAAGGTATTACTCCTGACATCCCCAATAAACTGATCCCAAGTGGCAGGGAAAGGCCTCTGCCCACATTGTTAGAGAACTGCTGCCTGGGCTATATCTAACTCATTGGCCTGGTTTTTATGTAATCCTAAACCATGGTTTGTTTAATAGCACACACATTAACTATGAAGTTAACAAATGACCAAATAAATCATGTCTTTTTTCCACTAAATTTGTTTTCTAGTTTCCATTGCAATTGGGTGAGTGTCTGGGGTGGGGTGGTCAAACAAATAATGGTTAAAAGGATAGTGCTGGGTTTACACATAACACCTAGCCATACTTAAAAGAAATCAAGGTTCATAACCCAACAACAAGCTATGGCTTCAGATTGCAGTTTGCTATTAATAAATAAGTCATAGTTAAAGTCCTGGACAGCATTCACACATAATGCTAAACCAGGGGCCAGCAAACTTTTTCAGGAGGGGGCTGGTCCACTGTCCCTCAGACCTTGTGGGGGGCCAGACCCACCCTCTCCCAAAAGCACCCCCCTCCTGAAAGGACCCCCGCCACCGCCACTCACACTGCCACCGCCTTGTCTTTGACATCAGCGTCCTCTGTCTCGGCGAGGCACAGAGCTCAGGCTGCTGGCCTGGGTGGTGGAGGCAGCATCCTTGCCACGGCTTCCTCCCATTCAGCTCTTCCCGCTCGGCCACTTCCTCCCACTCAGCCACCTCTGGGTGCCGCCCCCTCCTTCCCGCTGAGGCGGCCGAGTGGGAGGAAGCGGTTGAGCAGGAAGAGCCGAGTGGGAGGAAGCGACGATGGTGCGGAGGCTACGCCAGCACCGCCGCCCACCCAGAGGTGTCCGTGGCTTCTGATTGGCCGCAGGAGCTTCCTGCAGCCAATCAGAAGCAGTGTCGCATCGCGGAAGTCAGTCCCCGCGCGGCGAGCCCTCCATGCCGCGTTGGTTTAGCGTGGGGACTGACTGAGTGGGCGGCAGGGTCTGCAAGGTTTGCGGGCTGGATTAACGAGCCCAGCGGGCTGCATCCGGCCTGCAGGCCTTAGTTTGCCAACCCCTGTGCTAGACCATTGTTTAATAAAACAAGTTTAATAAACCAAGTTAAGTATTATGAGAGAACCAGGCTAATATAAGGTTGGATTCAGTATAAGGCAAATTGCTATATTCACCTGCAAATAAGTCCACAAGAATTACTAACCCACACATGTCAGAACTTCATTGCAGTGAAACTAGACATGATGAGGGAAACCCAAGGGTCCCAATCTCATGTTTCCATTGTAAGGCTTAAAGTAGAGCAGCTAACAATTGCCCCCTGATTCTTCTTTTAAAATTCAAGCTACCTGGCAGTTTTTAATTCCCCTACTCGCAGCCAGGCTCTGACTGAAACAAGTAGTAAGGGGGGAGGACAGCTTTGGGGTGCATCTGCAGAAGAGAATCAGCAGGCAACTGAAGGATTAACAGCCCTCTCCACTGCTAGCCCTCCCTTGTCAGAGCCCCGTCCCTAACACGCTCATTATCTAGGCAAGTCACACATTTGCTGATAAAAAAATGTTCCTCCCAGAAATACTACAATGTTTTCTAATGCAGAAGGCCACACCCAAGACAAAACTAATGTTATGTCTTTCTGCTTCAAAAATGGCAACTGGCTACCAATAATGAGCATTTTAAAATCACATCTGTTCACAGAAACAAACATCAGCTTGCATAACAAAAGCAAACACTTAGTATTAATCACAAAAGTAGCCTGTTAACGTTCATCTTTCATTGCATGCTTGTTCAGATGCAGAGTGCAAGCCATTCTGTTTTACAAATAAATACAGGCTGCAATCCTATGCACACTTACCTGCAAGGAAGTTCTAACGAACCAAGTGGATCTTACTTCTGAGTAAACAAGCATAGAATTGTGCTATATGGCTGCAAAGCCACACACACTTAGCTGTGAGTAAATGTCACTGAACAGAGTGTGACTTCCTTCCAAGTAAAGATGATTATGATTGCATTGCACAGAGATGGTCCAGTCCAATGCTTATTTATTTCCTCCCCTACTTTCCTCCCTCCTGCACATACAGTGCTAAGCATTTCTTCATAGAATATGGACCAGATTCTTCCTTAATTAAAGAAAGTACAAACAGGTCAACCAAGCAGGGACAGAACTTTAGTCCCGCTCGGACAAAGTCAGTTTCCAATGGGAAACAGCTGCTTGGAGACAAAAGGAACACATTGAACAGAAACAAAAACGCACACAAGTATATTTCTTACTTGGCAAAGCATACACATTCAACAGTTTTCCAAAGGTTGCCTGTTGAAGTTTATTAACCTAATTAGCATTATTTAAGGCACTACCATTGTTTATACTGAATTTTCATTGTCTTGGATTATTTCACACACCAGTGTTCTTATGTTAGATATTACCACAATATTACCAAAGTCACTAAATATTTGTGTGTGTACACTACCATCTTTAGTATTAAGTCACTCTTCAATGTCTTTAATTTAAAAAAGGGCTTTTTCATGAACTACAAATACATGCACTGAAGTGCCAAGAAATACAGCAAGTTAAACAAGGCAATCTTCACATTATTAGCCTCCTCTGCTCTTCACAAAAACAGCGGTATTTAACTAGGCAGATTTCTGAATATAACTGTTCTACTTGGGAGCTATAATAAGTCTGTTTCAAACAAATATTCTTACAAAGCATACTTTGTAAAATATAAAACATGCTTATGAAACAGCATTAAAGAGATTTGCCCCTCCTTTTTACAGCAGCTCTACTCGTTCTTGAGCTTCATAGCGATGTCCACAAAGAATAACCACTGAAATTATGCAATTTGTTTTTCAGGTCTCATGATTACTCAGGGATATAATTTGGAACCAGGAAGCTGTGTGGCTTTTGAATTATGTACAAACACATTCATTGACAAAACAAATCTGCCTTAGGTCAGTGTATCATGAGGATGGTGTCCCCTTTCTAAAGCTCAATACACTGGCCTCATATGTTCACAAGTGACAGATTCCCATCACAACAATGAGCACCAGACTACCACAACAATAAATGCAAGAAGGCGGCAAACGACACTTCTTCCCTGCTAGCCTGATTGAAACCGCTTGAGTTGTTTGCGTAGGCGCGTGTGCACACACACTCTGAACAGCAAGGAAGGGGTGGTGGCTGCAAACAGCTTTGCTAGTAAACCACGGAAACCCTAATTTCTAGCGTTTCTTCCAACCTCATTGTGCAGGGACCAGGGGAGAGGCCGAGAGGGACAGGTAAACATCACACAGTAGCAAGGGAATAGAGGGAGTGGCAGGGTCTGGGTCTCTTTCATTCATCCCAAGCAGCTCTTCCCAAAAGGAAGCACTGAGAGGGAATGCGGAAGGGGCAGAGGAATGGGGATCCAGGAAGAATGGAGGCACAAAAACAGGATGCGAGGAGGGAGAGAACCCACAGGTTGAGAGGGTCCAGTGAACAGGAAAACAAGGAGGCCCTCAGACAAGGGGACTATGAAACAGGGTGTGTAAAGAGGACGCTAAAAAGGTTCTTCATACAGGATGCCATTGGGCTGGGGTATGAGAAGGGTTGAGTAAAAGAGAATGGAGGATAGGAAACTGGTAAAGGGATACAGGTGGTGGAAACAGGGTGTGTGGATCTGATGTCCTATATAGTCTACATCAAAAAACACTAAGGCTGCAGTCATGACCCCACTGAATTCAACAGGACTTATTTCTGAATATACATGGTCAGGATTGTGCTATAAGGCTACAATCCTGTGGCACCTACCCAGGAGTAAGTCCTGCGGAACACAGCGGGATTTTCTTCCAAGTCAACAAATTTAGGGTTTGGGCGCAACACAGAAAAGAAGCATCTTCTGTTAGACTCTCCCCACAGTTAAGTTTGTCTTCCAAGGTGCGTGACTAGCCTTTTCTCTCTCTCTCTCTGCAACAAAACTCCTCTGGAAATACCTTGCAAGGAAGAAGACCCGTGAGAGGAAATGGGAATTTCCTCCTGAAGAGAAAGTCAGCGTGGACGTGTATGCGTGCGACACACGAGAGTGAAGGCGCTCCCAGAGAGAAGAGGAAACTCTCAACTTCACAGGGTGGCTGTGTCTTCCAAGGAAGGGGAGACTATACCCGGCGGCAGCCCCGAGTAATGTTTAAGATGCAGAAACCGGGGTGGGAAAGAGGGGCTGAAGGGAAGGTGCGCCCAGAGCAGGAGAGACGGGCAGGGAGAGCCCCCCAGAAAAAAAGCACATGGTGTATGAAAAAAGGTAGGCGCAGGTGGGTGGGAGGGTGAGGCGGGGGTCGGCCTTTCAGGATGCGGGAGCCTGAAGCGCGCAAAGGAGCCAAACAAACGCGTGCTTATTAAAGGTTCCTGGGGGGGTGGGCTCCTCCCCCCCCCCTCATACACACATGAGGGGCGCTTCCCTGACCCCATCCTTCCCCCGCAGCCCCGAAACCCCAGGCGAGTCCGTCCCGTCCTCCCTTTCCCCACCTCCGGGTCACTCACCTCCGTCTTTCCCCGCGTGGACCGGAGCCTGAGGCGAAGGGGCGAACCGGGCGAGGGGCGCCAAGGCCAACGGAAACCGAAGCCCAAGACAGGCCCCGCCGCCGGCGGCAGTTTGGGTCGCCCGTCGTCGCCCCCCTCCCTCCGTCCCTCTTTGAAAATTCCAGCGGCGCGTGCCCGCTCGCGTTCCTCTGACAGAAAAGGAGGCGCGAGCTTTCTCAGTCTCTCTCTCTCTCTCTGCGCCTCCTTTCAGCTGACGGAGCCACGGTGACGCGCGCGCGCTCGCGACCAGGCGGCGGTTGGGTCCCTCATTCGGGTCCTTCCTTCCGTCTCTGTCTGTCTGTCTTGTCTCTAAGGCTCTTTCCTCTCCCCTCCCCACCCCGAAAAAAACAAACAAACAAACCGCAGCAGGAAGCGAGAGCCGCGTGACCCCGGATGTGGTCGAGGAGGAGGAGGAGGAGATGTGTGTATGTATGTGAGTGAGAGAACGGGGAAAGCCCACATATACAAACACACACGGGAGCGCGCGCCCATGCACAAACAAGACCGGGCTTTCAGTGCGCACGCGCCATTTTCGGCACTGGGGGGAGGGTAGGGGCGGGGCTTGGCATGGCGCAGGCGCTCTGGGCGCTACCTAGGTCTGATCCGGGGTTGAAAAGGGAGAGTGAGTGTGAGAGAGAAACTGCGAGCCTTTTTTATTGTTAATTATCCGTACGTTTTTAATAAAGTGCGTGTGTTAATTCTATCAATGTTCACTTGTTTTTAATGATGTTTTTCAGGCTGCTCTTATTTTTATCTGTAAGCCATGCTGAGTCCCCGTCATAGAAAAACATGTTAATAATCATCATAATAAATAATAATAAATGTTAGCAGCTGCAGAGTGCTTTTTAAAAGTATTTATTAAACTTTTATACCGCCCTTCGTCCGCAGATCTCAGGGCGGTTCATAACACAAAAATTTTATGGTCTGATTTCATTGCCAGGATGATAGTAAACTGCATAACCACACGGAGAAAGCAAGTGGCACAAGAGTAAGGTGTTCACTTAATAATACTACTATATATAAAATCCTGGCAGCATTTGTGCACAGGTAAAGGACCACTGTCAGGAGGAAATCCAACAGGCTTGCATCTGCCCCTTTGCTCTTATTTCTGGCTCTGCAGAGCTGCACCTGTTGATCTCGTGCCTGTCCCTCAAAGTTGTTACTAGGAGAGAGAAAAACAGTTGCCATCACCTAGAACAGTGTTTCCCAAGCGGTGTTCCGCGGCACACTAGTGTGCCGCGAGACATTGCCTGGTGTGCCGTGGGAGGGAGGCGGGCGAGTCGGGCGGCGAGAGGCGGGGCGGCGGCGGCGAGGAGAGGCCGCCCAGCGCGGGGCTCTCGCCGTCTGCCTGCCTGGCTGCCTGCGTGGCGCTGACGTCACGGGGCTGTAACGTGCCCCACATAGGCACACGCGGGGCGGCGAGCGAGCTCCCGCCCACATCCCATCGCCGGCTCTGCACCAGGCGGTAGAGCTCGGCGAAGTCGCCGCGCTGGAAGACCAGCAGCGCGCGCGCCTTGGCCAGGCTCTCGCCCGCCTGCGCGTCCAGGCACGGCGCCTCGGCGTCGGGCGGCAGCGAGCCCAGGAAGCGGCCCAGCCGGCCGGGGTCGCCCGCCTGCAGCAGCGCCTCGCACACGCACGAGACCTGCTCCGCCGAGAAGCGCGGCGAGTGCGGAGGATCGGGCGCGGCGGAGGCCAGCCCCGCGCTTGGAGAGGACGCAGCAGCCGTCGCCAAACCCGATCCTCCTCCTCCTGCTCCGCCGCCGTCCTCTGGCTCTCAGCCGGGAGGAGCCTGCGGCGACGGGGCGGGCGCCGAAGTTGGCAGAAGTTGGCGCGCCTCCTCGGCAGCGCCTTCGTCCTCCTCCTCCTGCCTCTGCTCTCCTCCGGCGGCGGGGGCGCGCCGCCCTCCCCGGCCGGGGGGCTCGGCGGGGCCCGTGGGGAAGGAGGCCATGTTCGCGGCGCGCGGGATCGCGGCCCCCCTCGCCCGCCTCCGGCCCGCTCCCCTCCCCCTGCGCGCTGCCCTCGCCGTGCGGGTCTCCTCCCCCTGCGCCGCCGTCCCCTTTCCACATCCTAGGAGCCGCGGTCCGCCTACCGCCCCCGGGCCGCGGCGCGGCGCGGCTCCCAGCCCGGGCTGGCCTCTGCCTCCTGGGACGCCCGCCCACCCCCGCGGCCCCCCAAACTTCGGAGCAACTCTCCAGACGCTTCTCCCCCGCCTCGGTCTCCCTCCTTTCCACTTCTCTTCCCCCCTTCCTTCCCTCTTTCTTTCTCTTTCTCTCCCACCCGCCTTTCCTTCTATTAACTTTCCTTTCCCCTCCCTTTGTCCTTCCTACTTTTACTCCTGGGCTCCTCCCCCCTTTGCGCAGCCACAAATCAATCTCTCTCTCTTTTTTCCCCTCTCTCTCTTCTTTGCTCAGACGCAAAAAAGCGCCGCTTTTTGGAAATCCGGACTGCTGTCCCCGCTGAAATGATACTTTAAAAAAGGAAGAACCCACTGGCTCTTATTTCTGTTTAAAGCAGTAGATCCCGAACTCTTTTGGCCCACTGCCCCCTTGGTTCCACATCCCCCAGTGTCCCCTATGCTTACTCTATAGAAAGCATTACAGGGGTTAACGCGGCTCGCTAAGGAAGATATTAATAGAATTCTGCATTTGGGGGGAGACCCTAACAGTCATCTACCATTACCTTCTATGCTGTTACTATTTTTTTATTTTTTTTTTACATAAGTAAAAAGTGACCTTTCCCCATCTGGCATGGTGGTGTGCCTCGAGATTTTTTTCATGAAACAAGTGTGCCTTTGCCCAAAAAAGGTTGGGAAACACTGACCTAGAATGCTTAGTGATGCCTCCGCAGTAATGGTGGGCAAAGGCACTCCCAGTGATAAAATAATGAAAATGATATAACTGACCCATCCTGTGATGAGTCATAGCAGTTCACTGTCAGTTTGTCCCTGAAACAATTCCTTTTGTCAGGTGGGGCCAAACTCTTGAGGTGAATTGGGACAATTATTTCCGATTACTCATCATCTGACGTTGCAGATAGTGCATGGTTACTCACCTGTACCAAACGTGTACTTAATCCTGGAAAATTACAGAAGAGCAATGGGTCAGTTTGTGTGGCTGTTAACCAGGAGGTTAGTGGTTCGAGCCCACCCAAGGATGGCTGAGGGCAGGATTCCTGAATTGCAGGGGGTTGGATTAGATGACCCTCAGGGTCTCTTCCAACTCTACAATTCTATGCTAGTACTCGCTATAAAGACTGGTATTATTGGGTTGTTTCTCTTCCTAGAACCTTCAGAAACAGAAATCATATTTGGGGCAGCCGTTAAAATAAGGGGTGCTGCTGAAGGATGGCAAGTGATCGCTGCTTCTTTGGGCATGATTTGGGTAGACTGCAGCCATTATAATTTTTATCTACGGTTCAAAAATGAATCAAATCTGCACATTTAGCTCAGTTGGTTAGAGCATGGTGCTGATAATGCCAAGGTTGCAGATTCCATCTCCAACCATCTGCTTCTCATGGAGGCATCTGACTAACCAATGTTGAAAACTGGATGCTGAACTCAGTTATCCTTTGGTCTGATCCAATGGGGCTCTTAATAGGTTCATATTTATTTAGAAATATATTTAGCTCACTGTTCACCTTAATGATGTCATGGTAAGGACTACAGTGGTACCTCTGGAAGTCCGGAGGTCCGTTCTTAACCTGAAACTGTTCTTAACCTGAAGCACCACTTTAGCTAATGGGGCCTCCCATTCCTGCCGTGCCGTCTCTGTGCGATTTCTGTTCTCATCCTGAAGCAAAGTTCTTAACCCGAGGTACTATTTCTGGATTAGCAGAGTCTGTAACCTGAAGCGTATGTAACCTGAAGTGTATGTAACCCAAGGTACCACAGTATTATGAACTATTAGTCAAATAAATAAGAACTAGCCAGTCAAGATACCTTTGGGGAGTCTCATGAAAGTTGTCACTTTTGTCCTCCTCAGTGTATGATATTCAGAGGCCTGTAATAATGGCAGTTCCATTTACAGTCATACCTCGGGTTAAATGTGCTTCAGGTCGAGCGTTTTCAGGTTATGCTCTGTGGCGACCCAGAAGTAACATCGCTTCAGGATGTGAACGGGGCTCCGGAATGGATCCTGTTTGCATCCAGAGGTACCACTGTAAGTTATTATTGATCTGAGGTGGGGAACATCAGGTCTGGTATTGTAACTGGCCTCAGGTCCTAGATCTGCCCAGAATCCAGATCATACCTTTCACCAGTCCTGTTCCACTGCCTCCTCGCATGTTTTTGTCAGGCTAGAACGTCCTGAACTAGTTAAAATGAAAAGAAAGAAAGATGTTAATTGGCCAAGTAAATTTTATGTGAAAATAGTTTTGGAAAACTGCTACAATGACTTATACGGAAACTTAGACAGGGGAACTTGACGAAGGCACCCAACAATGTTAACAAAAGTGAAATTATTACAGCTAGGATACATGTTTGTTTGTTTTTTTGATGTTTTCTTTCTATGTTTGTGGACTTGTTTGTTAAAAATATGGAAAACTAATAATATTTTTTTTTTGAAAAAAATAAATAAATAGAATGTCCTGAACTGTAATGTATCTTGTCTACCTGGATGAAGATGTGGGGCTAAATGGAAACATGTGGCTCCTGTATGGCTGGAATGTAGTCTACTGTAAAAGGTAAAAGTCACGGCTATTCTTCTGCCCATTTTGCCTCTAGCCTCGCCCTCCACTGGAATGCAGCCGCCCACCTGGTTGCTCATGAGGAAAGGTGGTTTCCTGGCTATAAAAGGTTTCCGATCCCTGTCCTAGATATGTACACTATGATGCAGGCAGTTATTTAACCCTTTTAAAAAATGTACCATTGAAACAAGTGCTCATAGCCATCTCTTTTGGTACTGAATTCCATAGAGTTAACTCTGATTGGAGGTTTCTTAAGCATTGATTACCAAAAGATAAAACTGCAGGTGTGAGGGAATTGTTGGCAGACTTGGGGGCTTTATGTAATTTGGACTGAAATCCTATATGTATAACACTAGGGGAGCTTGTGGGCCAGAGAGGTCCTTATTTTGTTATTTTAAAAAATACAGTATCCTTTTAGGTTGCTAGAATGGTCACTCTTATTCACTAGTACTGGACCTACCAACCGGTATTCCAGCATATGCATATGTTGTGCTACACTAAAAGCCAGAGTTTTGTACTGATAATAGGAATATTTGTTTACAGAAATAATAATTGCAAAATGTTTTCTGGACTTGTGAAGCTCTGTTTTAGGCACGTTTACTTGGAAGGCAAATTCCAAAGCAAACAATGCATAGGATTACAACCTAAAAAGCTGATTTTCTGCAGATGCACAGTACAGTCCTACAATTATTCAGATGTACTTGACTTGCCTCCTACACCTTGCTAACGGAGCAGGTGGTGTCATTTATAATAAGGATGAGTTCTCCCATCACCTATGCCTTTTGCAAAAAGCAGCTGATTCATAATAAAGTTTAAGGTCTGGCAGGGCAAATCCACCTCTTTCTTTGGCGTCAGTTAATATCTTAAATTTTATTCGAGGCTTCTCGCCATGCCAAACAAATCTGGAAATATCTTTCTGCCACTTCTTGAAACAGTCCATCTTATCCAAAATTTGCAATGTTTGAAACAAAAACAACATCCTGGGCAACACATTCATTTTTATCACAGCAATTTGGCCTAACAATGATAACTTCAAATTTGTCCATATTTCTAAATCCTTTTTCAATTCGATCCAACATTTTTCATAATTATCCTTAAATAAATTCACATTTTTAGCAGTCATGTTAACCCCTAAATATTTCACTTTCTTAACCAATGTTAGACCTGTCTCCTCCTGAAACTTCTCTCTCTCATTCACAGTTAAGTTTTTCCTCTAAAACCTTAGTTTTCATCTTGTTCAACGTAAAACCTGCTACCTGTCCAAATTCTTGAATCAGCTCCAATACCCTTTTAGTACTAGATTCTGGCTCCTGTAAAGTCAATACTAAGTCATCAGCAAATGCTTTCAGTTTGTACTTTTAGCTCCCACTTTTATACCTTTAACCTCTTGGTCCTTTCTAATCATGTTTAACAAAACCTCAAGGACCGATATAAAGAGCAATGGAGAAATTGGGCAACCTTGTCGTGTCCCTTTCTCAATCTTAAACTCTTCTGTCACTACATTGTTCACAATTAATGTTGCCTTTTGTTCTGAATAAATTGCACTTATACCATTTTCAAAACCTTGACCTACCCCCATCCCCTGTAGATTCTTCTTCATAAAACTCCAAGAAATATTGTCAAAGGCTTTCTCTGCATCCACAAATATCAAGACTGCCTTAGTATTGATATTCACTTGTAGTTTTTCTAGAATATTAATTATATTCCTCATGTTGTCAGACAAATGCCTACCCAGGAGAAAGCCCGCTTGGTCTTTATGAAAGTCCCCAGCATTCTTAACTAGTTTCCTGGATTTTTGGGGAGAAGCCATATGAATTAAATGTACTGTGTGTATGCAGAGTCCAGAATTAAGAGTTGGAAGGTATTCTAATGAGGACCACTAGGAACCCCGTTTCCAAGCTTACAACAATACTTACATTTAGCCTGGTTTTTAAAGATCTGCTGTTTGGAGGAATTGTCATATTTTAATGTCACTATATATTAATAGCTTATTAATTGATACTTTGAACTAATATTTCTAATAGAAAATAATTATACACTAATTGTTACAGAATATTTGAAGATGATGATGATATTCCTTTTGGGTTCGCCTTCTTGAAGACTCTAGATACCACTTGCCACATGATCAGTAGCATTCGCCACGTATTTCCTGTTAATTTCAACAGCTTGTCTGTGGGCAATCAGATCTGGTCACTTCATTCACAAACCCTCACTAGTAAGAAACTAGGGAGTTATTCATACATAACTCAAGAATAGTGTGATCTTCACTGCTTGCATTTGCCTCCCTCTAGAAATAAATCTTGCCTCTGCTACTGGGAAAGGCTTCCTGCCTTTCCAGTTCTAATTGATTGCTGCCATCTAGCGCTGTACTGTTAGGACTCTTTATTTCTGTTATGATGATCTTTCAGAGTTATGTTAAGTTGCTGAATTGCAGAGCAAGGACATCAGGAGGGACAAGAATGGCTGCGTAAATATACTTAGCATTTAGTAAATGGGTTTCAAGTGCCTAGAGCACTTTATTTTTTCAGCAATCCTTGGAACAGTCTATGATTTTATTATTCTAGCCCTTAGAGGAGACTGACAATATGTGTGTTTGAGAGGACTTACATAGTCTTTCAAAGCATAAAATAGGCAGTGTGTGGTCTGTAATCTTTATTGTGTACTCGAAGGAAATCTTGTGCATAGGTATGCATTCAAGTGAGGGAGTTTATCTCCATCTGTTCTCTTTACATCATTCTTCTAAAATCTTTTTATTATGTTTTCTCATTTTGTAACCCCCCAAAAAAGTCCTGTGTGCTTTAGCCTTTCCTCCTTGGAGAACCCATTCTTTTCAGATGGGCTGACCACCTTAGCTGAATAAGGCTTGGCTCAACCCAATTGGTTGTACAGGAAGCTGACTACAGTAGTACAATTCTAGAGGTTCCAGGCTAGTTGGGAAGCCTCTAAGGGGACCCTGGCTCTTGGGACAACAGGTTGTCAGCTGTATGGTAAATCGTGTCCCCAGTTTTTACAACCGCGCCACCTTTTCCCTTGCTCTGCACAAGTAGAACAGCAGTGACCATCCACTATTACGGAACAGCAAAAACAGCCCGCTATTGGGAAAATACTTGCGCAAATACCCTGTTACCCTAATTTTACGTCCTTCTCTCCATACAGTTGTATGGAAAAGGGACTATAACTGCACCATGTGCAGTTTGGGGAGAGGGTCATTGCTCTAATTGTGGGGGAGGGGAAAGAAGATTAGGGGTTCCTTAATGACCTCCCCCCAAATTTAGCCAAATCATTACCTGTTGCCTTCTAGAAACTAAGGGAGCCATAACCACAAAAGGACCCCACCCTTTCAGTTTGAATACTGGAGAAGGGACAACAAAGATTTGTTAATCTTCACTTGGGGGAGCAAAGTAGCTCAAGTCAGCCCTATGTTGTTGTTGTTTGGTCGTTTAGTCGTGTCCAACTCTTCGTGACCCCATGGACCAGAGCATGCCAGGAACTCCTGTCTTCCACTGCCTCCTGCAGTTTGGTCAAACTCATGCTGGTAGCTTCGAGAACACTATGCAACCATTCTCATCCTCTGTCGTCCCCTTCTCTTTGTGCCCTCCATCTTTCCTAACATCAGCATCTTTTCCAGGGAGTCTTCTCTTCTCATGAGGTGGCCAAAGTATTGGAGCCTCTGCATCACGATCTGTCCTTCCAGTGAGCACTCAGGGCTTTTTTCCTTAAGAATGGATAGATTTGATCTTCTTGCAGTCCATATGACTCTCAAGAGTCTCCTCCAGCACCATAATTCAAAAGCATCAATTCTTCGGCGATCAGCCTTCTTGATGGTCCAGCTCTCACTTCCATATATCACTACTGGGAAAACCATAGCTTTAACTATACGGACCTTTGTTGGCAAGGTGATGTCTCTGCTTTTTAAGATGCTGTCTAGGTTTGTCATTGCTTTCCTCCCAAGAAGCAGGGGTCTTTTAATTTCATGACTGCTGTCACCACCTGCCAGTGGCGTAGCGTGGGGGGTGCAGGGGGGGCCGGCCGCACCGGGCGCAACATCTGGGGGTTAGGGGGCGCAAATCCACGGGTTAGGGGGCGCAAATTACTTGCCTTGCCCCGGGTGCTGACAACCCACGCTACGCCACTGCCACCTGCAGTGATCATGGAGCCCAAGAATCGCTGCCTCCATTTCCTCCCCTTCTATTTGCCAGGAGGTGATGGGACCAGTGGCCATGATCTTTGTATTTTTGATGTTGAGCTTCAGACCATATTTTACTCTCCTCTTTCACCCTCATTAAAAGGTTCTTTAATTCCTCCTCACTTTCTGCCATCAAGGGTGTGTCATCTGCATATCTGAGGTTGTTGAGTTATTATAAACACAATCCTGCACGCCTATTCAGTTACCCCACTGAATTCAATGGGGCTTACACAAAGGGAAGCAGTGAGGCTTACAGCCTTAGCAGCAACTCAACGCCACTATTACTGAGAAACGAGCGAGCCCCACTGAACTGCTGCGTAAAAACGCACAGCATTACCCGGCGCAGCTTTACAGTCCTGCGCGCCCATAATTTTGGGGGAGCAAATTCCCAACGGGTTTGCTCCCGAGTAAATATGCACAGGATTGGGTCATCATCCTATGCCTCGGAAGTCAGAGGGGCTCCCTTCTCAGGATATACCTCTAGGACCGCGCAGATGCGACGCGGCCAACCCTTGAGGATCTACCGCTCCGCCGCCGCGGAAGCCTCCTTAGCTTTTGCTCCCCAGTAAGCGGGAGAGGCGCCGGCAGCAGGTCCCCAGGAGCGGCCCGCAGCCCAGCTATTAAGACGCCGCCGGGAAGTTTGCACGCTCCGCCCGGGCTTTGCTTAGCGGCTGGTGGTTCGCAAGGTCCAAACGGGAGAGCAACCGGCGGCACAGACGCGACCGAGGAGCAGAGCGCATTCTCTCAGCTGCTCTCCTGCGCATGGAGAGACTCATGATCCCAGAGAGAGACGTGACAGGGCAGTTTTCCCAAGTCTCCTCCCCTCCCCGCTTTGCTCTGCAGTCACTTCCTGCAGCTGTTTCCATCTGTGTCCGGTTATGCTGCTCTCCCCCCCCCCCACTCCACCGGCTTTCTCGCCCCTCCACCGGTTCTCTTCGTAGCCCCTTTAGACCTGGCTTTTTTTAAGTTATAAAAGAGGCGCCACGAAAGCTCTCCACGATCCCATGCTCGGGGATGCGGCGCGCTCCTGGCCGGCTCCATCTCCGGGAAAATCCTTGCAGGAGCCTCCTGTGAATCGCTCTCTTTTCCTTCCACCACAAGCCTTCGCGAAGCCGGTAGGTCCATCGTCATGTCCTCGTCTCGATGTGCCTGGAATAGAATAGCCGGGGAACCGGCGTCTAAGAGCAGCTGCGACCCTACGTGCCCCATTGGACAAAGTGGGGTTGACTTGCGTGTGGACAGGGCTGTGCGTGGCTTCATTCAGCTTCGCTGCACACTCCTTTAGGGGCATTTTGCAAAGGGGGGTGGGTTTGTTTTCTTTGCAATGCATCGCATACTGTGTGTGCCTGGTGTTGGGTGTGTGATCTATAGCACCACTAATATGCCTTCAGATAGCCAGATACAGTACTTGCAAGCTGAGTATGATGATGGCAGTCAGAAGCATGCACTATCTCTGTCATAGCCAGCAACAGGCAAAGTCTTATCCTCCAGGAATTTGCCTTTTAAAAAAACAACCCCTAAGCGAATGACTTATCACCTCAAGTGCAGATCCCACGCTTTAATGAGGGTAATAAATGCACATAACATTTTAGTTATATGACCTCCCGGTGTTGCATCCTTTATATTTTACACAAGGGGCAACTGAGGATAAAGGACCTGTTCAACGAATCTGTGGGCCAAACCAACCCTTGAATGCTGGCTTTAAGCACAGCAATGAGTCACGTTTGCATCTCTGGATATTCTCCACAGCTTCCATCATTTGCCCATGTTCCCTCATGCATTTCCTTGATTTATTAGCCACCAGAAGCATGTTGGGGGAAGGTCTACAAGACAGGATTCCCATCTATATTTTTGTTTTAGTTTGCATTTTTTAATACCACAGGTTTTAATCAGCAGTGTAGTAGTGGGGGGGGGGGGGGGATGCAGGGGATCAAAGCCTGAGACTTTATTTTTTTCCGGAGCAGGAGTGATGATGTCACCGGTCAGAGCTCCTGGATAATTTGAGGTGCCCTCTTTGCTCAGGCAGTTGAACAAGGCAATAGTGAGGCCTTCCAGTTTGTTTCCGGCTGCTTTAGCATAGAGGCGAGGAAAATATTAAAAAGCAGGTAGATAGTGATGCGCCTTTGCAGGATAGTTTGTATTTCTAGTTAAAAGCTAAAGGTTGCATTTCACTGGCCGAATAGCTTTTACATAGAAAGCTGCCTAATATTGAGTCAGATCATTGGCCCATCTAGCTCAAGGTTGACAACACTGACTGGCAGCAGCTCCCCAGGGTTTCAGACAGGGTGTCCCTGCCAGGCCTACCTGGAGACATTTGGGATTGAACCTGGGACCTTTTCCATGCAGAGCTTGTACTGTGCGTAGCACATAGGTTCACAAAACTTGCAGACCCTCCCAGTGTTTCTATTTTCCAGGGACAGTCCTGGATAAACAGAAGCCGCCCTGGTTTCTCATTTGATCTCAGAATGTCCCGCTTTCCCTGAGGACGTCCCTATTTTCAGCAGAGAAATGTTGGAGGGTGTGGAGTTGTTCAACCCCCGAGCCAAGTAACTATAAGTAACTATACAGCCTTTAGAAGACATCTGAAGGCAGCCCTGTATCAGGAAGTTTTTAAATGTTTAATGTTTTATTACGTTTATATACATGTTGGAAGCCACCCAAAGTAGCTGTGGCAACCCAGTCTGATGGCCGGGGTATAAATATGATTATGATTATTGAATAGGACATCCCTATTTTCATTGGAGAAATGTTGGAGGGTATGAGCTTCACCCATCGTGTATGCAGGGCTCTAGAGGAAGATTAGATGAATTCATTGACGATCAGGGCATCATTGGCTCTCAGAACAATTCAAAGGTTGGTGCTGACCTTTAAAGGCCCATAAGGCCTCGGCCCTATACATCTCCACCCCCATTGTTCAGCCTGGGCACAGAGGTCCAGCTCTGAGGGCCTTCTGGTGGTTCCCTCACTGCGAGAAGTGAAGTTGCAGGGAACCAGGTAGAGGGCCTTCTCGGTAGTGGCTCCCGCCCTGTGGAATGCCCTCCCTTCAGATGTCTATGAGATAAATAACTACACAACTTTTAGAAGACATCTGAAGGTAGCCCTGTAGAGATTTTTTTTTTAATGTTTTACATCTTATTATGCTTTTATATGTGCTGGAAGCCACCTGGAGTGGGCAGTATCTTCTTCTTTGGCGATCACTCGTAGCCGAGTAACACTGTCTTCCATAAACACGGTTTTAACAGTGAGTCTGTAAGTGACTGTGGAGGCCAATTCTGGATCCACACGTCCTTCCACAGTGGGGATATTGGTTTCCGGCGGGAGTTGATCGCAGTGTGGATTTGCCAAGCATGCCTTCCTCCTAGCACGTTTCTCCCTTTCATCCTGAGTTCGAGTGTCTTCAAAGCCCATGACACCTTTGGTAAAGGCTGTTCTCCAACTGGAGCACTCGCAGGCCAGTGTTTCTCAGTTGTCAGTGTTTATACTACATTTTTTAGATTTGCCTTAAGACAGTCTTTAAACCTCTTTTGTTGACCACCAGCACTGCGTTTTCCATTTTTAAGTTCGGAATAAAGTAGTTGCTTTGGAAGATTATCACCAGGCATCCGCACAACATGACCAGTCCAATGAAGTTGATGTTGAAGAGTCATTGCTTTGACACTGGTGATCTTTGCTTCTTCCAGTACACAGATATTAGTTCACCTCTCTCCCCAAGTGATGTATAAACTTTTTTGGAGACACCGTTGATGGAATCCTTTGAGGAGTTGGAGATGGCGTTTTTAAGTGGTCCGTGTTTCACAAGCATACAGCAAGGTTGGCAGTACAATAGCTTTGTAAACAAGCATTTTGATTTCCCTGCGAATGTCCTGGTCCTCAAACACTCTGCACTTCAATCGGGAGAAAGCTGTACTTGCAGAGCTCAGGCGATGCTGGATTTCGGCATAATTGTTGGCCCTTGTGGAAAGATAACTGCCTAGGTAGGAGAAGTATATAAATAACAACAACAAGAAGAAGGAACGATAACTATGTTCCCCCTCCACTGTTGGAGACAGTATGCTCTGAATGCCCATTGTTGGGAATCACGAATGGGGAGAGTTCCTGTGGCTCTCAGGGCCTGCTTGCTGCCTCCCCTTTGGCATCTGGCATCTGGCTCACCAATAGGGAGGAACTGATTGATGTGCACAGAAACTTGGGAGGAAGTGATTATATTCTCCTGGGTTTCAGGATACAGAGGCAAGGGAAAACTGAGTGTAGTCAGACATGCACTCTGGATTTTAAGAAAAGTTGAAGGAGCTACTGGATGTGATCCCTTAGTCAGAAATACTCAATGAGTCCAAGAAGGATGGGAGTTTCTAAAAGGAGAAATATTGAAGGCCCAAATACAGACAATACCAACAAGACAGAAAATTGGGAAGCAAGATGAGCACTTGAAGGAGCTGGGTATGTTTAACCTGGAAAAGAGGAGGCTGAGAGGAGGTAGGATAGCCAGCTTCAGATATCTTAAGTGCTGTCACATGGAGGAGGGGTCATGCTTATTTTCACCTGCTCTGGAGGGTAGGACTCGAACCAATGGCTTCAAGTTGCAAGAAAGGAGATTCCAACTAAACATTTTGGGGAAAACTTTGTGACAGTAAGAGCTGTTCAGCAGTGTAATAGACTCCCACAAGAGGTGGTGGACTCCCCTTCCTTGGAGGTTTTTAAGCAGAGGTTGGGTGGCCATCTGTCATGGATGCTTTAGCTCAGATTCCTTCATTGTAGGGGCTTGGACTAGATGACCCTTGAGGTCCCTTCCAACTCTATGATTCTATGATTTAATGATATTGATAATAATTTGTTATTATTTATACCCTGCCCATCTGACTGGGTTTCCCCAGCTACTCTGGGCAGCTTCCAACAGAATATTAAAAACACGATAATTCAGCTAAAACATCTTAACATTAAAAACTTCCCTAAACAGGGCTGCCTTCAGATGTCTTATAAAAGTCAGATAGTTGTTTATTTCCTTGACATATGATGGGAGGGCGTTCCACAGGGCGGGTGCCACTACCGAGAAGGCCCTCTGCCTGGTTCCCTGTAACCTCACATCTCTCCATGAGGGAACCGCCAGAAGGCCCTCGGAGCTGGACCTCAGCATCCAGGTTGAACGATGGCAGTGGAGACGCTCCTTCAGGTATTGATTGCCAAGTTAGTTGTTGATGATGATGATGATGATGATGATGATGATGCACTACCTGACATTTTCAGAAGCTGAAGTTATAATTTTTTGGTTTTCTGAAAGCACTTTATGTGATTCTTCATCAAACGTAGTCTTTCCAAGCTAAATGTTGTCCAATCATAAAGATAATAGCAGATTTGAATTCTTCATGCCCAAAACCATATCTTTATGACCCCTCACTAAAGAAATTGGCAGGAAATTAAATTTCACCCCCTTTAATTGCACCCTAATGTTGGATGATCCTGTTTTAGTGGAACTTCTCTGTGTTTCTGGTCCAGAGCCGACGTTGGTCTCCTGTCATCAAAAGAAGCGATGCCAGACGTTCTCTCGACAAATGATCCTCTTGCATCAAGCTGGATTTCCTCCTGCTCCTCCTGAGAAGCTCCCATCGCTTCCTATGTCAGTGGGCGCCAGGCCTGCAGCCAACTTGCGACTATCCCCACAGAAACCTCTTGGACTGGGGCCGTCCTTGCCACTCACACAAGATGAGGAACTTGCTACAGGGGTGGAGCAGGACCCTGTGTTGGAGGAACTTTGTAAGCCTTTGTGCTGCAGGCTTTGTAACGTCACGCTGAATTCTGCGCAGCAAGCCCAGGCTCATTACCAGGTGAGGAGGAAGCTGTGAACACCAGCACTGCACACTAATAATAATAATAATAATAATAATAATAATAATAATAATGTGGTGCCCCGCAAGACGAATGCCTCGCAAGACGGAAAACTCGCTAGACGAAAGAGTTTTCCGTTTTGGAGGTGCTTCGCAAAACGAATCTCCTGTGGGCTTGCTTCGCAAGACGAAAATGTCTTGTGAGTTCCTGCGGGTTTTTTTTCCTCCCCCCGTTTTCTAAGCCGCTAAGCCGCTTATCCGCTAAGCCGATAAGCCGCTAAAAGCCGCTAATAGTGCTAATCCGCTAATCCGTCAATGGGCTTGCTTCGCAAGACGAAAAAACCGCTAGACGAAGAGACTCTCAGAATGGATTCTTTTCGTCTTGCGAGGCACCACTGCAATAATAATAATAATGATAATAATAATGATAATGATAATAATAATAATAATAATAATAATTTTATTATTTGTACCCCACCCATCTGACTGGGTTGCCCCAGCCACTCTGGGCAGCTTCCAACAAATATAAAGGCATAATAAATCATCAAACACCAAAATTTTCCCTATACAGGGCTGCCTTCAGATGTCTTCTAAAAGGCCTATAGTAGTTTATCTGTTTGACATCTGCTGGGAGGGCGTTCCACAGGGCAGGTGCCACTACTGAGAAGGCCCTCTGTCTGGTTCCCTGCAGCTTTGCTTCTCGCAGTGAGGGAACTGCCAGAAGGCCCTCAGAGCTGGACCTCAGTGTCCAGGCTGAATGATGGAGGTGGAGACACAGCACTTTGGAAATGTGGAAAAGTTCACCTGGTGACGCTGTGATGTCAGGTGATGGCCAGGTGGGTTGCTCCGCCCTCCTGTCTAACTTGGCCCATGATGGTCAAGGAGATAACTGGCAAAATTCAGTTCCTGACCTCAGTGTAATGTCTTCAAAATCAGATCAAACCTGACATGAACTCACTAAGTGGCCTTAGGGAAGCCCCAGTCTTCCTGATTTGCAGTACGAGGATAACATTCCTGGCCTGCCTTACAAAGATGTTGTAAGGATTACTGTGTGAAGTGCTTGGAACACACAGACATGCTACACATAATAATAATAATAATAATAATAATAATAATAATAATAATAATAATTAGTAGTAGTAGTAGTAGTAGTAGTAGTAGTAGTAGTAGTACTGCCCCTCACAAGAGAATGAGCCGCTATGTTCCCTAGGCCTCTTTAGCAATGCATCTTTTCTGTCTGGCAGAATTGCTCTACATTTGGAGGAGGGGATGGTTTACTGTAATACAGTGGTACCTCGGGTTACAGACACTTCAGGTTACAGACACTTCAGGTTACAGACTCTGCTAACCCAGAAATAGTATCTCAGGTTAAGAACTTTACTTCAGGATGAGAACAGAAATGGCGCGTCCGCGGCGCAGCAGCAGCGGGAGGCCCCATTAGCTAAAGTGGTACCTCAGGTTAAGAACAGTTTCAGGTTAAGAACAGACCTCCAGAACGAATTAAGATCTTAACCCGAGGTACCATTGTATTGCTGACCTCCGCAGTCAGTTGCACAGCATAAAAGGAAACATCCTAAAAGAGGTTGTGTGTACAGATGCATTTTTGCGCAATGCAAGGCATCTTGACAGAAACATGTTGGGTATATCTTGAGTGTTAAAAAATGTGCAAAATGAGATGAGATTTTTGTGTGACTGAAAACTACTGCAGTTTTACATGACCAGTGGGAGGCTGTTTGTTCAACCAGTTTCTCTCTCTCTCTCTCTCTCTCTCTCTCTCTCTCTCTCTCTCTCACACACACACACACACACACGTGTGTGTGTGTGTATTCTGTCCCTAGTAAATTAAGTGTGGTGTAGTAGTTAGAGGTGGGTGGCGCTGTGGGTTAAACCACTGAGCCTAGGGCTTGCCGATTAGAAGGTTGGTGGTTCGAATCCCTGCGACGGGGTGAGCTGCCATTGCTCGGTCCCTGTTCCTGCCCACCTAGCAGTTTGAAAGCATGTCAAAGTGCAAGTAGATAAATAGGTACCGCTCCAGCGGGAAGGTAAATGGCATTTCCGTGTGCTGCTCTGGTTTGCCAGAAGCGGCTTACTCATGCTGACCACATGACCCGGAAGCTGTACACCGGCTCCCTCGGCCAATAAAGCGAGATGAGCGCCGCAACCCAGAGTCGTCCGCGACTGGACCTAACGGTCAGATGTCCCTTTACCTTTAGTAGTTAGAGGGTTGGTTGAAACGTGCTTGGTGACCTTAGGCCAGTCACTGTCTCTCAGACTAACCTACCTGCAGGGTTGTTGTGAAGATAAAACAGGGAGGAAGAGAACCATGTTATTATTTATTAGTTATTAAATATGTATATTACCCTTCATCCATAGATCTCAGGGCAGTAGCGCTGGGCAATACCTGGTTTTCAACTTTGTGATATATCACCAGCTAAACATCACAATATACAGTGGTACCTTGGGTTACATACGCTTCAGGTTACGGACTCCGCTAACCCAGAAATAGTGCTTCAGTTTAAGAACTTTGCTTCAGGATGAGAACAGAAATTGTGCTCTGGTGACGCGGCAGCAGCAGGAGGCCCTATTAGCTAAAGTGGTGCTTCAGGTTAAGAACAGTTTCAGGTTAAGTACGGACCTCTGGAATGAATTAAGTACTTAACCCGAGGTACCACTGTATTCATAGATCACAATGTCTGAAATAAGGATGGAGCTATGTAGAGTCATTGGCTGGCTTCACGGTTTCCCCGTGTTGTGATTTTTGTATAGCACACCCACCCACCCACATCATGATTCGCGATATATTGCCAAGTCGCAAACTATGGAACTGATATCACGATATGGACTTGAAACTGGTTTTGAACCATATAGCGATATATTTCCCAGCCCTACAGGGTGGTTCACAACACCTAGAGCTCCATGGAGTAAAGGTGGACTATAATAAACAAACAAAATAGGATTGCCTATTAAGTGAAAGAGTCCTAAAACGCTGATGACAGCCACATTGTGCGGATGAAGATAAAGAACCTTTCCTCTCTCTTTTGATTAATATTGACAGTTGAGGATTGCATCGACCTTCACAGTAAACCCCACCTGCAGCCGCATTTTCTTGTCACACAGCTATATGGCTGCCCATGAAAGCTGTTAACGCAGGCTCTCTTTCCAGGGTAAAAACCATAGTAAGAAACTTCGGAATTACTATGCTGCCAACAGCTGTCCAGCTCCTGCCAGGATGAGCAGTTCCCTTGAGCCAGCCACCCAACCGGTGGTTTCCCTTCCGCTCCAGGTGAGTTAGTTGTGTGGGGGTTTTGCTTTGCAGTGTGTGTTCCAGAGCATGTCGGCGCAGAATAATAGTAATAATAATACATTTTTATTTGTACCCCCACCTTCCACAGCCAGAGCCGGGCTCAGAGTAGCTAACATCATATAAATAATACAATATGCATAAAAACAAGCAATCGATTAAAATGCATCCCCAAATTAATTCAAATAAATTAAAATTAAAACTGGACAAATGACAATCATCAGGTTAAAATTGAAAGCGGTTAATACTCGCCAGGACCAACTGTTTACACTGATATTATAAGAACCTGTGAGCGGGCTGGGAAACATCCTTCTTGCTTGTTCTTATACAAAGAGAAAATGAGTCAGACTGAACCCTGGCCAAAGGCCTGGTGGAGCAGCTCCCTTTTGCAGGCCCTGCGGAAGGATGTCAAATCTTGCAGGGCCCTAGTCTCTCGTGAGAGAGCCTTCCACCAGGCCGGGGCCACGACCAAAAAGGCCCTGGCTCTGGTTGAGGCCAGTTTAATCTCCCTGGGGCCTGGAATCTTCAGGATGTTGTTATTTGCAGACTGCAAGGTCCTGGGACATACCAGGAGAGGCGGTCCCATAGGTACAAGGGCCCTAGGCCGTATAGGGCTTTAAAGGTTAAAACCAGCATCTTCAACCTGATCCTGTACTCCACCGGGAGCCAATGCAGCTGGTATAGCACCCGATGAATGCGCTCCCGCGGCCAGGACCCCGTAAGGTGTCTCGCCGCGGCATTCTGCACCCGCTGGAGTTTCTAGGTCAGTTTCAAGAGCAGCCCCACGTAGAGTGAGTTACAATAATCAAGCCTGGAGGTGACAGTCGCGTGGATCACAGCGGCTAGGTCAGGGCAAGAGAGGTAAGGAGCCAACTGCTTAGCTTGGCGGAGATGAAAAAATGTCGCCTTTGTTATAGCTGCAATCTGCGCCTCCATGGAAAGGGAGGCATTGAATTATGTTCCACTGAGCTTGATGGGGATGCACTCCCTGGCCAGTGTCTATGAGACAAGGACGTACACTTGCCATGTGCTTTTGTGCATGCATGTGTCTCATTTCACACAGTTGAAAGCAGCCATGCCTCTGAATACCGCTTGCTGGAAGCCACAGGAAGGAAGAATGCTGTTGCCCTCATGTCTTGCTTGCGGTTTCCCCTGGGGGTATCACATTGCCCACTGTGAAAACAGAATGTTGAACCAGATGGGGCTCTTCTTGTGTCCTTATGATGTATTTTTAAAAAGGTACTTATTGCTCTGCTCTGCTCTGTTGAAAGCTGCTTTGGTTCTCCTACAAAAAAGCAGGGTGGGATTACATGGGTGTAATGGGGGGGGGGGGCAGAGAGCAAAATCTGCCAGTGCGGGGAGCAAAATCAAACTCTGAAAAGGGAGGGTAGAGGCTAATTTCACATGCAAAAATGTGAACGGTGTCTGCACATTTCGTTTCGTATCCCAGGGTTCTTCAAATGCATACAAATTACTCTTCCAAAGAAAACCCTGGGAACAGGGTGATCTCTCCTTGCTGTGTCCCACGGACTCCCATGCATAAATATTGACAGCTAGATAATATATTAAAGGTGTGCCGTTCAGCTAGCAGAAGCCAGCACCAAGGACTCCTGCTACCAAAAGGTGGCTTCCCTTTCTGCTTCCCCCCACATGTCTCCTGCACAAATCTTCTCTGAAGAAGCGGGGGAACCCCCAGAACAGCACACGATGGGCGGAGAAGGGAGATTACAGGCAAGCAGAAAGGCTTACACTGATGAACACCCTCCTGGATGCAACTTCCACACTCTGCATTTTTATTATGTAAGTTGCATCCTGGAGGTCCGTCGGGCATGGGGTGGGGAGCTACCTCTTTCATCTGGACCACAGCTGCTATGCCGTGCTGGTATAATAATAATAATAATAATAATAATAATAATAATAATAATAATAATATATTATTTATACCCCGCCCATCTGACTGGGTTTCCCCAGCCACTCTGGGCAGCTTTCAACAGAATATTAAAATACAATAGCCTATTAAACATTAGGGACGCGGGTGGCCCTGTGGGTTAAACCTAGGACTTGCCGATCAGAAGGTCGGCGGTTCGAATCCCTACGACGGGGTGAGCTCCCGTTGCTCAGTCCCTGCTTCTGCCAACTTAGCAGTTCGAAAGCACATCAGAGTGCAAGTAGATAAACAGGTACCGCACCAGCGGGAAGGTAAACGGTGTGTCCGTGCGCTGCTCTGGTTTGCCAGAAGCGGCTTAGTCATGCTGGCCACATGACCAGGAAGCTGTACGCCGGCTCCCTCAGCCAATAAAGCAAGATGAGCGCCACAACCCCAGAGTCGGTCACAACTGGACCTAATGGTCAGGGGTCCCTTTACCTTTTTATTAAACATTAAAAGCTTCCCTAAACAGGGCTGCCTTCAGATGTCTTCTAAAAGTCTGGTAGTTGTTTTTCCCTTTGACATCTGGTGGGAGGGCATTCCACAGGGTGGGTGCCACTACCGAGAAGGCCTTCTGCCTGGTTCCCTGTAACTTGGCTTCTCGCAGTGAGGGAACTGTCAGAAGGCCCTCGGCGCTGGACCTCAGTTTCCAGGCAGAATGATGGGGGTGGAGACGCTTCTTCAGGTATACTGGACCGAGGCTGTAGAGAAGATTCCACTGGCATCCGTGGAAGGTGCCCTCCCAGGACAATGTAATTTAAATGGAGGAGTTCATGAGGACCATGGTGCGAGGGGGAGAGATTTTGCACCTGTTTTCCCCTTGTTTTAAACCATGATCCCTAGCTCTAATGGAATGAAAAGCCAGTATTATTTCAAGGTGAAATTCTGGTAAATTTTCTAGCTGGAGACATGGGTGCCTGAAACTCATCCGGACTCACCTATTTAGTGCTAAACTATGGTTTGGTGTAGCGTGCAAACATGGCAGGGACGTGTGATATGGGATGCTGCAAAAAAAATGACATCCCACTATCAAGGCCCCCCCCCTTGCCTCCAGAAACATGTAGAATCACTCACTGAGCATTGTGACGTTGTCACAGCCTGCATTCCCTCAGTCCTAGCTAACTGTAGCCAGTGATCCAAAGGAAAGGAAAACATTTTTTGTGGGAGTAAAGATTACAGTAGCTGATGAGGTCAGCCACTGGGGGGAGACAATTTCTTATGTAAAATTTTTTATTAGATCCTGCTGTAAAGCCGTTGATCACTCTGATTGCAACTGCTTTCTCCCATCACATAGAAGTAAATGGGAGCCATTCATGCTTATGGGCACCATTTATGCTTATGGGTGAATGCAGAAAAGTGTAGGGCAAAAGAAATTGCCAACCAGAGTTGTTCACCAACGACCAACCAACACACAAGCAGTAAAAAACAATATTAAAGGTAAAGGTAAAGGTACCCCTGCCCGAACGGGCCAGTCTTGACAGACTCTGGGGTTTGTGCGCCCATCTCACTCTATAGGCCGGGGGCCAGCGCTGTCCGGAGACACTTCCGGGTCACGTGGCCAGCGTGACAAAGCTGCATCTGGCGAGCCAGCGCAGCACACGGAACGCCGTTTACCTTCCCGCTGGTAAGCGGTACCTATTTATCTACTTGTACCCGGGGGTGCTTTCGAACTGCTAGGTTGGCAGGCGCTGGGACTGAGCAGCGGGAGCGCACCCCGCCGCGGGGATTCGAACCGCCGACCTTTCGATCGGCAAGCCCTAGGCGCTGAGGCTTTTACCCACAGCGCCACCCGCGTCCCTTAAAAAAAAAAAAAGCCAGTATTCTTTCAAGGTGAAATTCTAGTAAATTTTCTAGCTGGAGACATGGGTGCCTGAAACTCATCCGGACTCACCTATGTAGTGCTAAACTATGGTTTGGTGTAGCGTGCAAACATGGCAGCGACGTGTGATGTGGGATGCTGCAAAAAACAATATTATAACCACTTAAATTTACATTTCCTTCTAAACACTGTTAGAAGCCAGTATAGACTGTACAATGACTGCAACCTAGCATAACTGTAATATTTAAAAATTGACAACAGTACCGTTTCTGTAGCCCGGGTCTTAATTGGCCATTATGCCAAAGCAAAAAGGTCGTTGAGGTTCACTGAAAAGTACTGAGGGATGGGGCTTGTGCTATGGGGCAGGTTGTTAAGGCCTGTTTAAATAGACTTTGGAATGGGGCTTGGCCGACATTGCATGGAATCGATTTCCACAGTTGTGGAGCCTCCACTGAAAAGGCCCCATACTGTGTGCCTGTCAGACCTGGAGTCAGACACAGGTCAGTATGAAAGACACAGGGCTCTGTTATCAGTGAAGTTAACTCTTTATCCGACAAAACAGCATATAGCTCAGCAACACTTCCCAGTAGGTCTTTATGGAGCAATTGTCAGGAATGAAGGTACTTATGGCTCCTCCTCTCCCAGATGTTTCCTAAGCAGCCTCAAACTACGTCTGTGCACCTCTGGCCTCTGTTCAGCTCTCCTCATTATTCTGCGTGTTTTGGGAGACTGGCGGGAGAGGAGCTTATTGCAGCAGGAGAGGGAGACTCCCTGGATTCTTCAGCAGTCTGTTGACCCTCCTCCTCTGCTTCAGCCTCAGAGTCTGAACTGTTCCCTGTCACCGACTCCTTCTGCCCACTTAAGCCTGTTGCCCCTCCAGTGTCCGGCACCTCCCTCCTCCAATCTTCTCCTCTCCTAAGTGTCCCACCACCAATCCCCTGACTCTGAGCCTTCCTCCTCTGGGGGTTCCCCGGCTGGTGCCTCCCATCACTCCTCTTCATGCAGCCAGTCCCACCAACCGAATGAATAAGTACAAGAACATCTGTTTTGAAGAACGAGCCACGTTGATGTGCCTTAATGCCTTTCCCCCCCTTTCTGACCAGGGTGCTTCCTCAAAACCAGGAGGGCGGGTGATCCTGGCCACGGAAAACGACTACTGCAAATTGTGTGATGCTTCGTTCAGTTCGCCGGCTGTGGCCCAGGCTCACTACCAAGGGAAGAATCACGCAAAGAGGTTGCGCCTGGCTGAAGCTCAAAACAACGCATTCTCGTAGGTATTACTGAACTTCTTTGAGAGTGAGGGGTTGTGATTGGAATGGCTTTTGCTAACCTTGTCTGGTGACACCTGTAAAATATATCTCCTCGTTGTCTTCCCACACCCCTGCTCCTCCTCCTCCTCCTCCTCCTTCTTCTTCACAACACCAGGGAGTCATCAGAAGTGGTGGGCAAAAGGAAGATGCGGAAAGTAGGGAACGAATACAAGATGATGCAGAGCAGACGAAACGTCTATGCCGTCCAGAGTAACACAGGTACTTCTCATATTTGCTGTCGCGGCTAAAAAATAACCGCTGTTTCTTTAATACAAAAAGAAACTGAGTCAGCATGACTCATGAAACCTTTCACCTACATAAGATAAGACCATCCTGCCTCCGCTTGGAACTGACAAGGCCATCCATTAAGCCTTCATGGGTTGATAAAGGAGAAGGCTCTGTTTATGCAGCTGGGTTTGTGTTATACAGCTCAAGCTAATGGATTTTAGCTAATGACCCTGAAGAAAGAATTTGGGAATTTTGGGGCCCTGGTTCGGGTGACTGCACAGTCAGATTTTAGTAACCTGTTCCTTCATATATGCTTGTATATAGGGTGGTCATTGATTGTCTCTTTGTGGCGTGGGTTGGGTTGGTCGGATGGTTGAAAGCTGGTTGCCTTAATATGTATAAAGCTGTTGGTTGTGGTGGGATAAGAAGACTTTTAAGAATAAAAGCAGCAATGCTCTGCAAAGATACTCTTTCTCAAGGACTCTTTTGTGTCAACTAGGGTCTGAGGACCAGGTGAAGGAGTCAAAGGAGGTCAGAACCTTTTCTTTTTCAAACACTGACAATTTGCATCCTATTCAGTGTATGTTATTTCTAGCTGAAGCTAGAGAAGAAGAAGAAGAGTTTGGATTTGATATCCCGCCTTTCACTCCCCTTCAGGAGTCTCAAAGCGGCTAACATTCTCCTTTCCCTTCCTCCCCCACAACAAACACTCTGTGTGGTGAGTGGGGCTGAGAGACTTCACAGAAGTGTGACTGGCCCAAGGTCACCCAGCAGCTGCATGTGGAGGAGCGGAGATGCGAACCCGGTTTCTCAGATTACGTGACTACCACTCTTAACCACTACACCACACTGGCTCTCAAAGAGACCTCCTTTTGCGTGATAGCAGAGCCAGGTTAGGGATGAGAGACCTTGTGATTCCAGAATCATTGCAGCCAGTTCTACATCCATAGCTGAAGCTGTAGCCTGGGACATAGCAAGAGGTAGGTTTACTAATATAATAGGGCTGGGCAGGGACCCCTCCCACCTGCCCTGTGGCCCTCAGATCACAGCAATTTATCCTGTGCTGCACCCCAAAGCAATTCAGGGAGGAGTCAGGCTAAGTTGTTGTTGTTGTGATGACACTTTAAAGGCTGACATTCATTACAACATAAACTTTGGTGGGTTACAGTCTAATAATAATAATAATAATAATAATAATAATAAAAAAATAATTGTACCCCGCCCATCTGACTGGGTCGCTCCAGCCACTCTGGGCAGCTTCCAGCATATACAGAAACATGATCAAACACCAAACATTTAAAAATTCCCGATACAGAGCTGCCTCCAGATGTCTTCTAGAAGACGTGTAGTTCTTTATCTCCTTGACATCGGTTGGAAGAGTGTTCCAGGGAGGTTGCCACTGCCAAGAAGGCCCTCTGCCTGGTTCCCTAGATGCATAAACGGTTAACGTTTATGCCACAATCAAGTTTATTTGTTTACTTTCTTAATTTCTAGTCCGTCTTTCCCTCCAAGGAGCTCGAGGTGGTGTTTCTGGTTCCTCCTCCCCATTTAATCCTAACAACAACCCTGCGAGGTAGGTTAAGCTGCGGGAGTGACTGATTTGAAGGTCACCCAGAGGAATTTGTGGCCAATTGGGGATTTGAACCCTGGTTTCCCAGGTCCTAGTCCACCCTGGCTCAGTTGTATATTGTTTTGGCTGCAGTGAAGAGATGACTCACTCAGCTTTGTTGTTTAGTCGTTTAGTCGTGTCCAACTCTTCGTGACCCCATGGACCAGAGCATGCCAGGAACTCCTGTCTTCCACTGCCTCCCGCAGTTTGGTCAAACTCATGCTGGTAGCTTCGAGAACACTATCCAACCATCTCGCCCTCTGTCGTCCCCTTCTCCTTGTGCCCTCCATCTTTCCCAACATCAGGGTCTTTTCCAGGGAGTCTTCTCTTCTCATGAGGTGGCCAAAGTATTAGAGCCTCAGCTTCACGATCTGTCCTTCCAGTGAGCACTCAGGGCTGATTTCCTTCAGAATGGAGAGGTTTGATCTTCTTGCAGTCCATGGGACTCTCAAGAGTCTCCTCCAGCACCATAATTCAAAAGCATCAATTCTTCGGTGATTAGCCTTCTTTATGGTCCAGCTCTCACTTCCATACATCACTACTGGGAAAACCATAGCTTTAACTATACGGACCTTTGTTGGCAAGGTGATGTCTCTGCTTTTTAAGATGCTGTCTAGGTTTGTCATTGCTTTTCTCCCAAGAAGCAGGCGCCTTTTAATTTCGTGACTGCTGTCACCATCTGCAGTGATCATGGAGCCCAAGAAAGTAAAATCTCTCACTGCCTCCATTTCTTCCGCTTCTATTTGCCAGGAGGTGTTGGGCCCAGTGGCCACGATCTTGGTTTATGATCTCGCTCAGCTAGCCCTCTGAAAATAAAAGCTAAACCGACAGCCAACATGACATGGGGCTAAGTTATTATTTGAAGGGTTTTCAGATCCTTGCAAACGATGGTGTGTGCAGGTTTTCAGGCACACACGTATGCATACACACACAAGAGGATCCTGTCCCACACGGTGCTGATTTTTGCTCCTTCATAAGCGACTTGCACCCTGCAGAGGTGTAGTCCAATACTATCCCTGATCCCAAGGTTGATGAATGCTGCCCAGGCATTGTGAGGTAGATTGGAAGAGGTAGAGGGGGAGAGTTGGTTTGTTGGTGGGGAGCCAGGGAAAAATTGGGGCAGGAACGCATGAGAAACACTAAAGAGAACAAATGTTCTTCCACAGGGAAGGTAGCAGAGGCTGGAGTCTTGTACAGTGGTGCCCCGCAAGACAAATGCCTCGCAAGACGGAAAACCTGCTAGACGAAAGGGTTTTCCGTTTTGGAGGTGCTTCGCAAAACGAATCTCCTATGGGCTTCCTTCGCAAGACGACAATGTCTTGCGAGTTCCTGCTGGTTTTTTCCCCTTCCCCCCTTTTTCTAAGCCGCTAAGCCTCTTATCAGCTGATCCGATCAGCAGATAAGCCGCTAAAAGCCGCTAATAGCGCTAATCCGCTAATCCGTCAATGGGCTTGCTTCGCAAGACGAAAAAACCGCTAGACGAAGAGAATCACAGAACGGATTCTTTTCGTCTTGCGAGGCACCACTGTATTTCTTTTCGTAATTTCTTTAAAAATATAATAAAAAAAATTCTTGTACCTTTTGGCTTTGCGAAGGCTTTGTCCTGAGGTTTCCAAAGTTTAAGAACCTGGGCGGTCAGTGCTGCAGAAAATGAGCATTAAAGACTTATTTGTCTGATTTTCTCTCCCCATGACCCCTGCCTGCCTGCCTGCCTTTGCCCTCACAGCGTCCAAAGTTTGCTTGGGTATGTCTGCCTATTAGTGAGCCTTGGTTTCTCACTCCAGAACTTAATTTGCCATCTGCCCTTCTCTGATGCTGCTCTGAGCGGGGGCAATTTTCTGCTCAGTTTCCTTGGCGCGAGGCCAGGTCATTTGACTCCTGGATCCTCTTCGTTCTGCCGTCGTCCAGAAAGACAGAGCTGCTTAGCCACCCTCCAAGGCCATCTGCTGTGGGAATCCTTTTCACCTCCAGCATTTCCGGAGCAGAATTTTTAATAAACAGTCCAGGAGACAGACAGTTTGTTTACTTGTTTTGAGTGGGTCAAGAGGTGCTTTAGCTTGATCAAGATGTAACTGAAATACGTTTTGAAAGCTTTAGGCTCATTGGAGTGATCTTGGTTTAATTGCATGTATTTATTTGAGATTTCCAGGCTACCTTTTAGGACCATCCCTGTGATGTCCCTAAGAATAGAGCCCCTGAAATGAATGGACCTAAATTATTCCTATCCTTTATTTTAGTAGGACTAACATGGGATACAACCCAATGCAGAATTAAAGTCAGAACAGGTTGGATGGCCATCTGTCATGGATGCTTTAGTTGAGATTCCTTCTGTCTCTACAGTTCTGTGATTCTATTATATGATGATGATGATGATGATGATGATGATGATAATAATAATAATAATAATAATAATAATAATAATAATAATAATAATAATAATAATATGTTTATACCCTGCCCATCTGGCTGGGTTTCCCCAGCCACTCTGGGCAGCTTTCAACAGAATGTTAAAAACACGATCAAACATTAAAAACCTCCGTAAACAGGGCTGCCTTCAGATGTCTTCTAAAAGTCAGATAGTTGTTTATTTCTGTTGTGTATTGAGTCAAAGGATTTTATATCTGTATTATTATTGTCTGTATTTGCATTAGGGTAAAGTAACTGCCTTTTGGTTCCAGAGGGTACAGCTACTATTGGTTCATTTAAGCTGCTGTATTTGGATCCTCTGTCTTATTGGTTCCCTCCAAAAGGCAGGACTGTGATTGCCTGATATTGTTCCCTCCAAAATGTATCCTTTCTTGCTAGTTCCCTGTCCCTATAAATGTAGCTTTCCTCTCCCCAGTCTTTAGTCTTGTTGCTTTAATAAAGAAGTGTTACTAGAGAACTGTCTCCAGCATGTTATATCAAGAGAGCTGAAATCACAAACCCCACGTCACAACAACTGGCGATGAAGGTGGGATCCGGAATGCTGAGGAGCGGTTAAACGCAGCCCTGCCTCAGAGTCCGGATTGCAGCTAAGAACAAGACTCACTGGCCAGCTGAGAAGACGACCCTGCCCACAGGACAATGGAGAGTCCAAGGGTATTGGAGCCCTTCCAGCCATCAGAGCCCCACACGTGGGAAGACTACGTCGAACGCTTCGAGTTCTTCGCAGAGGCTCAAGGGATCACCGATGCCAGCAAAAGAAGGGCCACATTCCTGAGCTACTGTGGGCCTGAGACCTTCAAGCTGGCCAAGGCATTGCTTGCTCCAGCGAAGCTAAGTGAGACATCTCTCAAAGATATTCTTGCCTGCCTAACAAGCCACTTGGCGCCTACTGAGACCAAGATGGCTCGGCGGATGGAGTTTCATAAGAGGCAGCATCATGCTGGGGAGCCTGTATCTGCATTTCTGGCTGAACTGCGGAAGCTCGCTCAGCACTGCGACTTCCAAAATCTGGAAGAGACTCTCCTGGATCGGTTTATTGGTGGTCTGAGCAGCAAGAAAGCCAGAAGACGCATCGTGGCTAAAGAAGAGGTTACCCTTGCTTCAGCCTTGAAGGAGGCCACCGCCACGGAGAATTATGAAAGAGAGGAGCTTGATGCCAGTCGCAAGGCCCCTAAGCCACAGATAGAAGTTGCGCATGCCATGGACGAGCTAGAGGCTACTCCGAGCCAGAGCCCAGTCCGTGGGGTCGAGTCAGTGCGTCAGGCCTGCACAGTGCACAAAGATCACCGAGGCAGGTGCCCAGGTTGTGGCGGAAACCATGAGCGGAAGAGTTGTCGTTTCCGGGATGCTATGTGCCGGACGTGCGGGAAGACAGGTCACATCGCCAGGGTCTGTAGATCGGCGGCGTTGGGAGCGACAGGAGCACCTAGACCGGAGCATCGCAGACCGCCCACAGCAACCCATTTTCTAAAGGACTGCCACTACGTAACGGAGATCAACGGGAGGGTCGTGCAGTTCCCAGCGCAAGGCAAGGCACACGTCAAGGTGAAGATTGAGGGTCAGCAGTGCGACATGGAGGTGGACTCCGGATCTGGATTCACTATCGTGTCGGACCAGACCGCGAGGACATTCTTCCCCAGGGGTAAGTTGCCCCCTCTGGAGCCCTTCCCGGCAACCTTGCAGTCATACTCAGCGGGCCGCATCCATGTTATGGGAATGTGTGCCGTGAGAGTACAGTTCCGGGACAAACAGGCTGTACTCAAACTGGTGATTGCGAAGGGCAGTTGCCCCAGTCTCTTGGGCACTGACTGGTTCCCCGCCCTGGGACTGAGTATATCAGGGCTTAATTCAATCCAAACCTGCCCTGAGATGAGCGAGGCATTATGCAAAGAATTTGCTGGTCTCTTTAATGGAAAACTGGGTTGTTATAAAGGGCCCCCAGTTGACTTCGAGTTGGACCCTGGGGTGGCCCCAATCCGACTCAAACCAAGGCGAGTGCCATTTGCACTGCAACCCAAGATCGAAGCAGAGCTGGATAAATTGGTCAAGCAGGGAGTTCTCTCACCCGTGGACTCTGCTAAGTGGGAGACTCCAATCATCACGCCCCTTAAAGCAAATGGGGAAGTCAGGATCTGTGCAGATTACAAATGCACTATCAATAAGGCACTCAGGGAAAACTCATACCCCATTCCAGTCGTATCACATCTGTTGGCTAAACTGGCTGGGGGCAAGGTGTTCGCCAAAATTGACCTGGCACAAGCTTACCAACAGCTGCCAGTAACCCCACAATCAGCGGAAGCACAGACTATTGTCACACATAAAGGGGCGTTCAGAGTTAACAGATTACAATTTGGAGTTTGTGTGGCCCCAGGGATTTTTCAAGGGCTCATGGAACGCCTGTTAAGAGGTCTGCCGGGGGTCTTGCCATTTTTTGATGACGTTTTGATTGCTGGAAAAGACCCACAGGAACTGGTTGCGCGTGTTCGTGCAGTGTTGCTCAAGTTCAAGGAGGTGGGGTTGCAACTGAAAAAGGAAAAATGCAGTTTTGGGGTGCCAACTGTGGATTTCTTGGGGTTTAAAATTGATGCATCAGGCATCCACCCCACAGATGCTAAGATTAAGGCCATCATCGAGGCGCCACGACCACAGAACAAGACGGAGTTGCAGTCATTCCTGGGACTTATTAACTTTTATCATTCGTTCTTACCCCAGAAAGCTTCGGTAGCTGAACCATTACATAGACTGTTGCAGAAAAAGAATGTGTGGCGATGGGGGCAGGGGCAGCAGAAGGCTTTTGACTCCTTGCGAGGAATGCTGAGTAGCAGGAGCGTCCTTGCTCATTATGACGAGTCAAAGCCTCTGGTCCTGGCATGTGATGCCTCTCAATACGGCCTGGGGGCGGTGCTAAGTCATAGGGAACCGGATGGGTCGGAAAAGCCCATCTCTATTCCCGTACGTTGTCGCCCACGGAGCGCAACTATGCTCAAATTGACAAAGAGGCGCTTGCAATTGTGGCAGGACTCAAAAAGTTCCATGATTATGTGTACGGTCGCCATTTCTACATTGAAATGGACCACAAGCCACTGTTAGGGTTGTTCAACCCGAACAAACAAACGCCACAAATTCTCTCCCCCAGAATGTTACGTTGGTCTATATTCCTGAACGGGTTCCAGTACACCTTGACCCATGTGCCGGGGAAACGGTTGTGCCACGCTGATGCGCTGAGTCGATTGCCCCTTCCTGGCGGGAGCACTGAGGATCCTGCTCCAGCGGAGCACATAATGATGCTGGAAACACTTCCGGGGGCTCCTGTAACGGCTACTGATATAGCTGAGAAAACGAGGAAAGATGCTGTTCTCTTCCGTGTGCTCACTTGGGTGGGGAGGGGGTGGCCAGGTGGTCCACATGAAGACAAATTCAGGCCTTATGCGACTAGGCAGCACGAGTTGTCCATGCATAAGGGTTGTCTCCTGTGGGGAGATAGGGTGATCATCCCAGCACCACTGAGAAACAGGGTTCTTGAGACACTTCACATGGGACACCCGGGAATGGTCAGGATGAAGTCGCTAGCCCGATGTTATGTGTGGTGGCCTGGAATGGACCGGAACATAGAACAATGGGTACGAACATGCAAGGCATGCCAAGAGGTGCGGCCAGAAGTGGCCAGGGCACCAGTCCACTGGTGGGAGCAGTCCAGATCTCCCTGGAGCCGGCTGCACTTAGATTTTGCTTGGCCATTCCAAGGAAAGGTCTTTTTGGTTATCGTTGATGCATATTCCAAATGGTTAGAAGTGGCGATGGTCCCTAGCATGGCATCAGCTGCCGTAATCAAGGTGTTGAGGCAGCTGTTTGCAACCCACGGGTTACCTGAGACCATTGTATCAGATAATGGGGCAGCTTTTGTATCCCAAGAATTCAGGGCATTCTTGGCTGATAACTTCATAAGAGGGGTCACATCCGGGCCCTTTCACCCATCCTCCAATGGGCAGGCTGAGCGCATGGTAAGAACAGCCAAAGAATCCATTGCGTGCTTAATGGAGGGTAACTGGTCAGCTCGCATCGCGCGAATGTTATTTTTGCAGCATGCGACGCCGTGTACCGCGACGGGCAAGTCGCCAGCTGAGCTGCTCTTGGGTAGGAGACTGGTAACGGTGCTGGATTATGTCCACTCGGATAAAATGCCAAACCGTAATTCAAGAGCAACCCCCCAGGCTGAGACTGACACAACAAGGTATCTCGCCCCTGAAGATCTGGTCTGGGTGAGGAACTATTCACGAGGTTCGCGGTGGGTGGCTGGTGTGGTCACCCGGGCTAGTGGACCTGTGTCCTATTATGTGACCTTGGAAAATGGGCAAGTGTGGAAGAGACATATAGATCAGCTGAGGCGCCGGGCGCTCAGCAGGGAGGAGCCAGATAATTCATCCCTGGCTAACGACGCAGAGCTGCAAGACCAGAGTGAAAATGGCCCAGAGGTGCAGTCACCAGGGGCTTTAACAAATGAACCAGGGTCTGCTAGTCCTCACGATGATGAGGTACAGATAGGGGACCCTGAGATGTCTGGGACTCCATCTGTTCCTGACAAAACCCCTAGAGCAGCCCCTCTACCACAGGTAACACCCAATCCAGAACCTGCAACACCTGTTGCCAGGAGATCAAGTAGAAGTTGTAGGACCCCACAGTACCTGAGAGATTACGTCTGCTGTGCTCACTAGGGGGGGGAGGGGTGTTGTGTATTGAGTCAAAGGATTTTATATCTGTATTATTATTGTCTGTATTTGCATTAGGGTAAAGTAACTGCCTTTTGGTTCCAGAGGGTACAGCTACTATTGGTTCATTTAAGCTGCTGTATTTGGATCCTCTGTCTTATTGGTTCCCTCCAAAAGGCAGGACTGTAATTGCCTGATATTGTTCCCTCCAAAATGTATCCTTTCTTGCTAGTTCCCTGTCCCTATAAATGTAGCTTTCCTCTCCCCAGTCTTTAGTCTTGTTGCTTTAATAAAGAAGTGTTACTAGAGAGCTGTCTCCAGCATGTTATATCAAGAGAGCTGAAATCACAAACCCCACGTCACAACAATTTCCTTGACATCCGATGGAAGGGCGTTCCACAGGGCAAGCGCCACTACCAAGAAGGCCCTCTGCCTGGTTCCCTCTAACCTTATTTCTCGCAGTCAGGGAACCGCCAGAAGGCTCTCGGAGCTGGACCTCAATGTCCGGGCTAAATGATGGGGGTGGAGACGCTCCTTCAGGTATACTGGGCTGAGGCCATTTGGGGCTTTAAAGGTGAGCACCACCACTTTGAATTGTGCTTGGAAACGTACTGGGATCCAATGTAGGTCTTTCAGGACCGGTGTTATATGGTCTCGTCGGCCACTCCCAGTCACCTGTCTAGCTGCCGCATAGACTGCAAAAGGCCATAATGTATCACAGAAAATTTTTCCTACGTGCATAGAGGCTTCTTGCAGGGCAAGGAGGCTGAAACAGTGTCTTCTTGCTCATGGGACATGCCTGATCTATGTCCATGCCTACTAGTTGACCACAGACAGATGTGAAACATGCATAAAACCCACTACACATAAGACAAACGGCAAAATGAATAGACCAAGCTCAATGTAAGAATTGCTCTCCATGACCCTTGGGGTCCCTTCCAAGTCTATGATTCTATGATTTTGTGTTTCTTGTATTGTACTTTTCTGTTGTGAATTGCCTTGAGAATAACTGAGGAAGGGCGGTATACAAGGTTAATAAATCAGCTTCAACAACATATGGTGAGGACAGGGTGCTGCACCGTGCAGATAGGCCTTTGACCTGATCCAGTGCCTGGACTTTTTCTAAGAGCCAGTGTGGTGTAGTGGTTAAGAGCGGTAGTCTCGTAATCTGGTGAACCGGGTTTGCGTCTCCGCTCCTCCACATGCAGCTGCTGGGTGACCTTGGGCTAGTCACACTTCTCTGAAGTCTCTCAGCCCCACTCATCTCACAGAGTGTTTGTTGTGGGGGAGGAAGGGAAAGGAGAATGTTAGCCGCTTTGAGACTCCATCGGGTAGTGATAAAGCGGGATATCAAATCCAAACTATTCTTCTTCTAAGGTTTTTGGCTAGTGTGAACTGGGCCCTAAGGACTCTCTCTGGCAGGACATGAATGACCTTTCCCTTCCGCTCCCTCCCCTCTTCCTGCAGGCCCTTATTTCAACCCTCGCTCCCGCCAGCGGATCCCGCGCGACCTCGCCATGTGCGTCACCCCCAGCGGCCAGTTCTACTGCTCCATGTGCAACGTTGGCGCCAGCGAGGAGGCCGAGTTCCGGCAGCACCTGGAGAGCAAGCAGCACAAGAGCAAAGTGTCAGAGCAGCGCTACAAGAACGAGATGGAGAACCTGGGCTACCTACAATGAGACGGCAATTCCCGCTGGCTCCATCCTTCCTCCCTCCCTCCCCTCCCCTCCCGCCAGCCCTGATGGAGGGAGCAACTTCTCTCGCCTGCCGCTTGCCGTTCGCCCTGCTTTTTCTGCTCCGTGCCTTAGGAGTTATGCTCTCCAGCGCTCTCTCTTCCTCTCTCTCTCTGTGTTTTAAAGCACCTACAAGGCCAGCGGCGAAATAGGTGACGCAAAAGGTTTTTTTTCCAGATTTCGCTGCCACTTGGCACATGAGTATGCGCTCCAGGGTGCCAAGTTCTCCGTGTTGTGTTTGCTCATTCGCTAAGGCTCAACCTTGCCTTCTTCCCCCTACCCCTATGCTCCCCTTTGCATGAGTCTTGGCCTGGGAAGCACCGGAGCCACAAACAGGCAGGGCGCAAGTTTCGCCCTTTTCTCTCTTCTTCTTCGTCTTCTTCTTCTTTGTTTTCGCCCTGCATTCCACTGCAGCTTCAGAAGGGGCAGTTTGGATGAGAGAAAAGCAGCCACAGTGCTGCGCCAGGAGTCCTAGCTCCGCGATGGCCGAGCGCACCCCTTGCAAACAGGAGGTCCTGGCTTTGAACCTGTGCACCTTCAGTTGCATCAAAGGCTCTTGGGTACCAGGGCTGCAGAAGACCTCTGCCCCAAGGCGTGGGCGAGATGTCGCCACTTAGAATTGCCAATACTGGGCTGGATGAGCCTGTAGAGACACAGTTGGTAGAAGACATCTTTGTCTGTTTACAAAGATTCTGCCGGTGGGCATAGAGAGGGAAAGCTAAAACTCTGCAGGGTAACTCGCTTAGAAAGTAGATATGGGGCCAGAGGTTTGTCTCTCCCCCTCCAAAGCTAGTAAAAACCTATTGTCCCCATGGCATTCTGTCACCCTTTCCTTTCATACCCATTGCCCTCCCCTCCTACAAAGTTGGAACCAGCCATTTTTAAAAAGGGGGTTGGCGTTCCAGGTGCGTTATTATTATTATTATTTTACAGCATCCAATTCAAATATGCAAAATGAAGTATGTGAATATCCCAGTTTCAGTTTATTGGGTTTACAAACCGTGAACATCAAATACAGTGCAGAGTTATCAAGACAATATTGTTGGGGGAAATGCCTGGGAAGGCCACCACCTTCCCAAGACACCGGGGCGTTTCTCTGATGGTCGCTCTCTGGCTCTAAATCTTCCTCAGTCCAGAGAGACCGGTGATAAGCGACCCCTCCCTCCTGAGAGGAGCACCTCGTCTTCTGCTATCTCATAGCAGAAGAGCCAGTGTGGTGTAGTGGTTAAGAGCAGTGGACTCGTAATCTGGTGAACCGGGTTCGCTTCCCCGCTCCTCCACATGCAGCTGCTGGGTGACCTTGGGCCAGTCACACTTCTCTGAAGTCTCTCAGCCCCACTCACCTCACCGAGTGTTTGTTGTGGGGGAGGAAGGGAAAGGAGAATGTTAGCCGCTTTGAGACTCATTTGGGTAGTGATAAAGCGGGATATCAAATCCAAGAAAGAATCAATCAGTAGCTCTAAACTACTTTATTTTACAGTCTATATACAAAGAATCCATCAGCATGTCTGTGCTCTCTCAGCCGCAGTACAGAACAGCATCACACACAGAAGTGAAACCAAAACTTCCAACAGTATTGAGACTTCCTGTCTCACGCTCTCAGACACTCACATGATATAAACAACATAGTGCTGCATACTGGAGCAGCACAGGTGGATAAAAATCCTAACGAATGTATTGGGGGTGGGGAGAGAAAGACAGACAATATGCATTCATGCAAATTGTGCCTTTTGAAAGGAGAATATAACAAAAGCCACAAGCAGTCAGAAATGGTTAAAAATTCAGGCGATTTTTGACGTGGAAGTAATATGAATTTGAGCCATTCCACTTGCAGAAGTGGGGTGTGTGTGTTTTGGAGCACACAGTTCCAAACTCCCTGGCAGTGGATTGGGCTGGCCTACCTAGCTTACATGTGACAAGAGGGCCCTAGTCATTTCAATACATGAAAGCCATTTTAAAGGTTCAGCATACTTTGAGAACACCTGGTGTCTTTTACTTTCCTTCATTTTCATAGCTGTGGATGAGTTTTATTTCACACATTTCATTTGTAATAATAATGATAATAATAATAATAATAGGAAAAATCAAAAGGATTTCCTCCGGATCGGAGGGTACTATCTCTTTTTAATTTATAAATTTCAAACATTTACAAATTTAATACAAAATACATACTTTCCCATTAATATGCATTTACCACTTGACTTCCCCTCCACCCCTCCATGGTTTCCCCATAATTTCTCATGTTGCTGCATATTTTGATTATTCTGTGTCCCATCCTTTCCGTTTATTCCCTAGTACATAGTATTTACTGCTGTTTTTCATTCAAATCCTACTTGCCTTTTTACGTGTTTGCAACAACTCTTCAAATATTCTACGAAAGGTTTCCAGACCACCTTATAGATGGCCTCTTCTTGATCCCTGATTTTCATAGTTACATTTGCCGGTTCGGCATATTCACTCAATTTATATGGAAGGGACTATTTCAATAAGCTCTAGAGGTGGAGGGTAGCCCTGAACAAGTCCATAATTTCACAGTGTGTGAGGCTGATGGCCATCAGCGATTGGAAGCATGGCGTTTGTGAGGTTTATGCGTTGCCAGCCATAGCCAATTGCTCAACTGGAAGCATCTGATCCTGGCTGCTAGAATAGCGACAGATAGCTGGGCAGCACCTCTTGTCTCAGGCAGGCTTGCAACCATCCTCTTCCTTCAGAAGTCTCATTGTTTAGGGGAGCTGGCATTCGCTTTTCTGACACACTACCAGCTGTGATTACATGCCTATTCAGCCGCTGAAGCACAGGAGTATCCAGATCCATCCTGTGACCTTCATGGATGGGTGAAACCACTCCTCAATTTTGTTGCTTAGCAGATTCATTTAACTGAGAAATCGAACAAGTGGGGTTTGGTGGGCAGGTCCAGTGGCAGAACATCTGCTTTGCATGCAAAAGGTCTCAGTTTTGACCCCTGACATCTCCCAGGTAGGACTGAGAAAAGAGTGCCTAAACCCCTTGAGAGCCACTGGAAACTTTGGTTTCCAGTTGTTTTGGGACTACGATTCCCATCATTTCTGACCACTGGTCCTGCTAGCTGGGGATGATGGGAGTTGTCGTCCAAAAACAGTTGGAGACCCAAGTTTGGGAAACCCAGATGTAGACAATACATGACCAATGGTCTGACTCTGTATAAGGCAGCTTCATGCATTAATATGAGTTGCCATGCTTTTGTTTCTTGAGTTCCCATGCATTGCTTTGGTGTTGTTGTTTAGTTGTTTAGTCGTGTCCGACTCTTCATGACCCCATGGACCAGAGCACGCCAAGCACTCCTGTCTTCCACTGCCTCCCACAGTTTGGTCAGACTCATGCTGGTAGCTTCGCGAACACTATCCAACCATCTCGCCCTCTGTTGTCCCCTTCTCCTTGTGCCTTCCATCTTTCCCAACATCAGGGTCTTTTCCAGGGAGTCTTCTCTTCTCATGAGGTGGCCAAAGTATTGGAGCCTCAGCTTCAGGATCTGTCCTTCCAGTGAGCACTCAGGGCTGATTTCCTTCAGAATGGATAGGTTTGATCTTCTTGCAGTCCATGGGACTCTCAAGAGTCTCCTCCAGCACCATAATTCAAAAGCATCAATTCTTCAGCGATCAGCCTTCTTTATGGTATTGCTTTGGTACTTCCCTTTAAATATTCTCTCTCTCTCAAAAGCCGTAAAAAGGTACATCTCAAGAGCCCAGGTGCTGGTCTGCACAAAACAAAAGGGACAGACTGGAATGTTAGAGCCGTGGACTTTACCACTTCAGTCTGCAGATGGGGGATTGCATTCTCGAATGCTCTCTGCCTCTAACCCCAGACTCCTTGCAGGCAGTAGACTTACACAACAAGAAGAAAGGCTCAGCGCAACACTCTGATGTGCTTTTCAAGTGTAAACAAACAAACAAACTTTCCCCTGCTGTGAAGTGGCACAGGCTCTGAATCCCACCGCTTAGATTTTTAAAATAATGTAAATTAAAAAAACCCTAGTGTGGCACAAAGCCCTGCCCATGCTCTTCTTTTGTATAGCTTTTTGACCTTCATGGAAAGAAAAATGCATTTTTGCCCACCCTCTTTTATTTATTTATTTATTTAGAGTTTTAGCCCTCTAGTTTTATGGATCCGGGCAGGCGGCAGGGTTTCCCCTTCCCAGTCCCCTGTTTCCACCATTCCTGTATGACCACTGTGAGGTAGGCACTAGACTTCAGAGCAGGAGAGTTGATGGCGCAATGAGAGAGCTGCCACTTCTGCAATCCTCTTGATTTCAGTGGGGAAGTGTTATGTAACGTACTGATTGCTAATTTGGCCAAGGGTATAGACAGTGTATTTCCGTGGGTATTTCCGTGTGCTGCTCTTGTTCACCAGAAGCGGCTTAGTCATGTTGGCCACATTACCCGGAAGCTGTCTACAGACAAACGCTGGCTCCCTCGGCCTATAGAGCGAGATGAGCGCGCAACCCCAGAGTCGGTCACGACTGGACCTAATGGTCAGGGGTCCCTTTACCTTTATAGACAGCCAGATCCTATTCATGTTGGTTCAGAAGCAAGTCCCAATGGGTTTGATGGGGCTTAAACTCTCAGATAAATGTGAAGAGGATTGTAACTTTAGAATGTTCATGGCTGGCTGAGATGGGAAGGTTATTTGGTTTGCCCATCCATCCATCCATCCGTCCTCGGCTGATGCTGCTGTTGGTTTTAACCCCTTTTTAATTGTTTTGAACAACCATGGCTTTCATAGCCTCAGGATTTGGGAGAAAGGGCCTTCGTGCCGTCTTGTTCTTTGCCCAATTTGTCTTCTGGTGTTCAGCTTTCCAAGAGGGCATGAGTGGTCTGTTACAATTGATCCCTGGTGGGGAGGAAGAGAATTTATATTTCATGAGATCCATACTACAGTGGATTCCATTCAGGAAAAGAGAGAGGAGACTGCATGAAACCAAACCTGAGAGCCCACTTGAATGGTAGAGATGAGCCAGAGACTGGTTTGTTTTTGTCTTGAAACTCTGTATTTTCAATTTGGGACAGCACATCTCTGTTCTGAAATATATGGTTTGCTGTTCTGAGAATAGCAGATCTTTTGCGCAGGCCCACCTGATGCTCTGAGCATCTTCTGTCTGGATGAATAAGGGTGGTGGTGGGAGAGGGAAGGGGAAAATAAGTGGTTTTCTTAATGGCCAGTAAATTGATTGATATTTGCTGCTACTAATCTGTGTATTTTTCTATTTATTTGGTCATGCTGACCACTAAGGAGCTAAAAGATATTTAAGCCTTTATCCTGTATGTTTCATTTAATGTTTGTGTCATTAACCTTGAAGGCATTCATATCATTCCTCTCTTTTTTTAAAAAAAGTTCTCACCTTACTAAATATTTATTATGTTGACATGTGCTTTTCCTCCCTGCTCTCCTCCCCCAATATGCGTGTTAGATGCAAAAATGAACTTTTCACACAGTAGAACCTCAGACGATATGAACCTCCAGAAATTGGAAAGGAATTGTCAAGCAAACATTCCCTGCTAATAGCAATCAGTCATTCAGGGTAGGAGTGATGTGGTTGCCCATGACTGAGGACCACTCATGATATCAGAACTTGTGATTTCATCCTCATGGGAAATGGTGGGGTAGAGTTGTTTTGACATTGCTGGTTTCCCCATGTGCGTATGCATATATCTGCCCATTCTCTCTTACAGCTCTTGACCATCTCACGTTGATCTCTTATTCAATATTACTTTTGCAGGCTTCCTTCATCTTGCCTCTGCAAAATAGAAAATAGTGTGGATTGGTATTCACATAGATCTTCCGTTTCATTGCTAGGGTAGGCAAGTGCTGTTGTGATGTTGGCTTTCTGATATCTGCAGTTAACAAACTGGGGGCCAGTTGCAAGAATGCATGACCCCTCCTTGTATCTCCTTCGACTCTCCTCCAGTTAAGTGACAACGAACTGCTTAACTGCTGTGAAGAGAGGTGGGGAATTTGCTGGAACTCTTGAGAAACGAGTGCATTCTCCCAAGGCTTGGACCCGGTCTCTTTAAATGCAGTTAACAAGGTCAACGTTGCATCTACAGTGGACCACAGATGCATCCTTGGAATCAATCTCAGGACCTGTCTCCATAACTGACCACACCTTGCAAGGATGCTTTATCAAATATATGAATGAATTGGGGGTGGGGCGAGGAGGAAGGAAATCTCTATGCCTTGTGCTTCGTGGGAAATAGTCCTGGTTGAGGTAAAACGCTATTCCATGTGGTCAGTTTGGGCAATTAATTGGAGGAGCGTGTGAATTGTGGGGTGTCTCCAATGGGGACAAGGTTGAGAAGTATTAGCATCCGTGGTTGCTGCCAGCCTTTGTTTGTATCATTGAGGGTCTGCTGCATTTGCCCGGTGGGTTTCTATGTCCGATTAATGGCTTCGGAGTCTTCAAATTGTGGTTCTGTGATGCACTGTACAACGTGAGCACAACAAAGCCATGTTATGCCACTTACAAGGCCATTATGCAGTGTCTGTAGAATTTGCACAGCGTTATAATAAAAGGTGTACCATTTTGGATTATGAGGGACGTTAATTGCCATGTTGTGTTGAAACCTGCCAAAAGTCACACGGATGGGCTTGCGTCTCATCCTTGCTGCACTGTTCTATTACTCATCAGAAGAGCCTCATGTTCCTTTTACTGCTTAGGGGGCTTGTTCACACATGCTTGCATCTTGCTGGTTCTCAGCTGCATGTGTGGACTGTGTCCACTGAAAAGTATCGTGTTCAAGTTGGCATCCGGGTTATGGAAGTTCGACATGCCAGTATTATTCTCAGTCACGCTGCTGAAATCAACAAACAGAGCTTGTGCCCTCTGAAGTTCCTCCAAATTCCCTGATGTGCTTGCCTAACAAAAACTCCTCTGGAGAGAAATGTGGGTCGTGAGATTTTGACTGTGATGCTTTGCTTACCTTAATGTAAACAAGGCACAGTCCATTTAAGCAAAACTGTAAAAGTTGTGCTATCCATACTAAGCTGTTTTTTTGGGGAAATTTTAACAAATTTTCTCCCTCAGAAAATTAAAAAACTTGTTACCTCTTCTGTTATGGCTTCGGTTACATGCAGAAAACAGTTCTGCCACATATCTGGCACCTGGTCCATAGCATTAATCTCCTTATCATAAGAGAGGAAGACAAGGTAGATATAGAAGTCTGTTCACACATTGTTCTAAACCAGAAAGGCAACACAACACTCTCCTTCTTGCCCTGTCTCCTCCCTCATGACTGGGAAAAGGAGTTTGGAAGCTTTTGCTTTTGGTTAACCATGGTTGGTTATGCCACCTGGAGAAACAAACCTTGGCTAATACTGGTCAATTTGTTGTTATGCTATGCATTTAGTGCTTTTATACTGTGAACCATCCTGCGATCTTTGGATGAAGGGCGGTACATCAGTGTAATAACTCATAACAATCATTTCAAAAGAGCCAATGCCAAACTGGTTTATGAAGCTGGCCTAGTGAAACTAAACCATAGATAGTGTCAGCCACATAGTAGAGTCCAGAAGATGCCCCAAACTAAAAGTGATAGCAAAACCTTCTGGCTGCTCAGGAGAGGGAGATCGTGTGAAGTCAAGGCTTGTTGTAGTTTATGCATGTCACACTAAACCATGGTTTAGCATGACATGCAAATGGGCCACTGTGTGTGTGTGTGCAACCACTTTGTAAACCATGGTTATTAACACTCTTGATCTTGCTGTGCCTATTTGTTGTCCTCATCAGCAGCTGATTTTTGGGAGTGGTCCATTACCATGTTTTTGGTTTTTGCTTCCCATTTCTCCGAAGGCTGTATCTCTTTTGCCCACCTCCCCATTATTACTGACTCTTAATGACCTTGTGAACAGGGTAATTAAAATACAGTGCCCCACCACCACCATTTCCCCCTTTCACCATGGTGGAGAGAATTGATTCAAAAACAGATTCCTGTTATGGTATAAATACACTGTGAGAATAAAAACAATTTAAGTGCTGCTTAGCAATAAATGTAGGACATGTCTTATGATGGTTTTGCCCAGGCAAAGCAGATTGCTTGTCATACATGTTGGAACTACTGTATATGTTATTTTGCTGCTGCTTCTTTTTTAATTAAAACAAAAAATCTTCTTTGTCTTGCTGTTTTGAATATTGTTGTCACGGCCTTGTTAAAATGCCTTTTCTTTTTGCATCCATGTTGACATGTCCGTCTCCATGCACAAGGACACTTTGGAAGGGAAGGGAAGTTTTCTAGTCACTGAGATGGAAAAAATACACCTTCCACCTGCAAAAATTAGTCCAATCCCCTGCAGTGCAGGAATCTTTTGCCCAAAGTGGGGCTTGAACCCACGACACTCGGAGATTAAAAGTTTCATGCTGTACCGGCTGAGCTATCCCACAGTGTATTCCAAGAGTGAAGGCCAGGCTCGTGAGAGACCTGCTCTTGCTAATTGTTGAAAATCTGCAGCAAGATGGGGGGGAAACGGCGATACTTTAAGAAGTGTCATAATACAGAGGGCCTTCCTAAGTTAGGAAACTAGTATTTGAGTGGTCTCCTAGTCAGTGGTGGATGGTCCCCATTGGGAATGGTGGGGCAGGAAGCAGCAGTAGACCGCCTGAACAAATGACACAGATCCACAGGCAGTGACCGGCCAAGCCAAATAATTAAGCTTTTATCTCCATGCTCCACCTTGTTCAGTCCTAGAAGGGCAAAACAGAGAGTAAGGAGGAGGCATCTAGGGTCACCTCCTGGACTGGTAGTAAGAAAGAAGGCAGGCGGTGGGGGCAGACTGAGTCTGGTGGGGCAGTGACCCATTTGCCTAATAGATCAGTCTCCACTGCTCCTATAAATCAAGACTCAATGAAAGACACTCTGATTCTCACTCGCATCCTGTGGAAGTCAAATCTAAATAAAATATCTAGGACTACAGTTCCCATCATTCCTGACTACTAGTCTGCTAGCTTGGGGTGATGGGAGTTGTAGTCCAAAAAGAATAAATGGCTTGAGACCCAAGTTTGGGAAACCCTGATGTAGGACTTGGGTCTTGTAACAAACAGCAGATAAAGCAACTAATTTGTGTCTGGGATGTGCCGCTTCAGATTGCGGAACGGTGACCACATGAGTAATTATTCCTCCAGATTCCTTTTACAGTCATACCTCGGGTTACGAACACTGCGGGTTGTGCGCTTCCGGGTTGCGGACTGCGCCGAACCTGGAAGTACCGGAACGGGTTACTTCTGGGTTTCGGCGCTCGCGCATGCGCAAATACACCAAGTCGCGTCATGCGCGTGTGCAGATGTGGTGCTTCAGGCTGCGAACTCTGTGGGTTGCGAATGTGCCTCCCACACAGATCACGTTCGCAATCCGAGGTATGACTGTACATAGAAAACTGGATTTGGGAAAGCAGTCATTCTTTCTTTCTGAGATACTAGTTTCCTGTGTGCATTTTTTAACAAATCCTGCACTCTGAAGTGGTATTGCCTAGAGGTGGGGGGAACCTTTGGCCCTGTAGATCAGTGTTCCCCAAACTTGGGTCTCCAGCTGTGTTTGGACTACAATTCCCACCATTCCTGACCACTGGTCCTGCTAGCTAGGGATCATGGGAGTTGTAGTCCAAAAACAGCTAGAGACCCAAGTTTGGGAAACATTGCTCTAGAATGCTGCTGAACTGCATCTCCCATCAGCCCCAGCAAAGCACAACCAATAGCTAGGGATGATGGGAATTGTAGTTCAGCAACATCTGAAGGGCCAAAAGTTCCCCACACCTGGTCTAGAGCCAGGTGGATTACTACATATCCTTTTTGTGAGAAGAAAGATTTCAGAAGCCATAATCCCCTCAGAAATGTTAAAACTCTAATGTTCTTTTTTGTGGGCTCCAGAGCCTTGCAGCAGATTAATCTTTCAGGAGATAGCACTTCTCCTCATTGAGAGCATCTGGTTAGCCATTGTCAGAACAGGATACTGGCCTAGAAGGGCCTTTGGCCTGATCCAGCCGGACTCTTCTTACGTTTATCAGGAATAGGCCTGGTTGATTGCAATGTGCGAATGGGGCCGGCTCTACCATTAGGCAGTGTGAGGCAACAAATGCTGGGAGACAGGGAACCACAGGGAGGTGTTGAAGGACAGAGTGCTGTGTGCCCTTCAATCTGCCCTGTGCCCTCAAGAGTTAGCCTGCTTCCCTCAGGTGGGGTGCAGGATATTGCCTCACCACAAGTGTTAAATTGAAGATTCAATTGCCACCCTGGTCAGCTTTTGTATATGGAAAGGGAGGAAGCACCATCTTGTCTTTTGCCTCAGGCAGCAAAATGTCTTGGGCTGGCCACTGGGTAGAATTTGTTTTACTTTGAACAACCACAGAAATGGCTTTGGGGGTTTTTTTGTATTCCTGAAAGGAATTGTATTGTGTGCAACTGTATTGTGTGCAAATCCTGAGGGAAATGTCTTTCAGCTGGAGACAACTTGTCTAGTCAGTCTTGGAATCTGGAAACTTTCTCCTTTCCTTCGTTTTAAAAAATTGCACTGATTTCTGCAGTCGGATAACTTTCTGTGTTATAAAATAAACCATCTTCTGCTCGCTGTTTCATGGCTTTGTTTTGCTGTCTCTGGCAATCCTTCATGCTGCTTTGCTATTTCAGTGGGTTTGCAGTCTTATTATTTATTTTCCTATTTATTTATTTAAAAGGCACCTGTAGCACTTTTCAGAGAAGACGGCATCTCAAAGAAAGCAGCTTACAATCAAGTAAAATATTTAACAATAAAACATTTAAAACACTTCAAATATCTAAGTACATCTAGAAAAACCCCAAACCGGCCTCTTAATTAACTTGCCAAGTCATTGCAAAGAAATTAGTATTTAAAGTCTGTTTAGGAAAGACTGGAGAAGGGGGTTGCCTCCTTATCACTTGGAATTGCATTCCATAATGGGGTGTACCTGCCAGCCTAATAAGTTTTCCTACAAAGAGGGAAACATTTTCAGAGAATTGTAGTTGGAAAGGACTCCCAAGGGAATGCAGGAATCATAGTTAAATAATCCCTGACAGATGGCCATCCAAACTCTGTTTAAGAGCTCCAATGAAGGCAAGTCCACCACCTTCTGAGGCAATCCATTCCACTGTCAAACAGCTCTTGCCATCAGAAAATGCTTCCGAATGTTTATAGTCAGTATCTCCTTTCTTGTAATTTGAATCCATTTCATTGGGTCCTCCCCTCTGGAGCAGCAGAAAACAAGCTCACTCCATCTTCCACATGACAAGCCTTTTCCATAGTCACTTGTGCATTGAAGAAAATGTTCATGTCTACTAAGGGCTGCTAATACTTTGAAGGGAGCGGGTGGCGCTGTAGACTAAACCACTGAGCCTCTTGGGCTTGCTGATCGGAAGGTCGCCGGTTCGAATCCGTGCGATGGGGTGAGCTCCCGTTGCTCTGTATCAACTTCTGCCAACATAGCAGTTTGCAAGCATGCCGGTGCAAGTAGATAAATAGGGACCACTGCAGCGGGAAGGTAAACAGCGTTTCTGTGTGCTCTGGCTTCCATGACAGTGTCCCGTTGTGCCAGAAGCAGTTTAGTCATGCCGGCCACATGACTCGGAAAGCTGTCTGTGGACAAACGCCAGCTCCCTTGGCCTGAAGTGAGATGAGCGTCTCTGGTTTTTCCCATTCTGTTGTTTCCCTCTATTTCTTTGCATTTCTCGTTTAAGAAGGCTCTCTTGTCTCTCCTTTTTTTGGAAATCTGCATTCAATTTCCTGTATCTTTCACTATCTCCCTCACATTTTGCTTGCCTTCTCTCCCCCGCTATTTGTAAGGCCTCGTTGGACAGCCACTTTGCTTTCTTGCATTTCCTTTTCATTGGGATGGTTTTCGTTGCTGCCTCCTGTGTAATGTTGCGAGCCTCCACCCATAGTTCTTCAGGCACTCTGTCCAGCAAATCTAAATCCTTAAACCTGTTCCTCACTTCCACTGTGTATTCATAAGGGATTTGATTTAGATTGTGCCTTACTGGCCCAGTGTTTTTTCTTCAGTTTAAGCTGGACCTTTGCTATAAGAAGCTGATGATCTCAGCCACAGTCAGCTCCAGATCTTGTTTTTACTGACTGTATAGAGCTTCACATGTCTACACATCGTTTATATACAATGCTACTCCTCCTCCCTTCCTGTTTGGTCTATTCCTTTTGAACAGGTTATAGCCCTCAATTCCTATATTCCAGTCACAAGTCTCATCCCACCTGGTCATATGTGCCATCCTGTATTAAAAGCTTCAGTTCATCTTGTTTGTTTTTCCATAGACAGCCAGAGATTATACTGGGCTTGCTGGACAAATATCGTCTCAATAAGGGACTCCTGCTAAGCTGCTGAGGAACCTCAGAATTCTGCTTGAAAACCACGTTGCCATGTCAACACTTGCTTATTTAAAGCCTTTGTATGCTGCCTCTCTGCCACTGGGGATCTCCTCCAGAGGAAGCTAACAACCATATTAAAACGCAGAAGGTCAAGTATTTAAGAAGCTGCAGGGGAAAAAAGAAATCAATTTATGAGGCGCTTAATTAAAGAAACTTCTCTAGGGACTAGTAGATGCTGCATCACAAGAAACACTAATTTCCCCATGTATTTTGACCCAACATTCATTACTGAGACAACTGCATTTTTGTTAATTGGGGTGACAGATAGACAAGCAGTGCTGGAGCCATGCAGGCTCCCCTCAGAAAGGAGTACGAAGGTGAAGGCACCACAACCAGGAAGGCCCTGTTGTGTATGAACATCTGATGCACTTTGGATATCATGTTGTTGTTTAGTCGTTTAGTCGTGTCCGACTCTTCGTGACCCCATGGACCAGAGCACGCCAGGCACTCCTGTCTTCCACTGCCTCCCGCAGTTTGGTCAGACTCATGCTGGCAGCTTCAAGAACACTGTTCAACCATCTTGTCCTCTGTCGTCCCCTTCTCCTTGTGCCCTCCATCTTTCCCAACATCAGGGTCTTTTCCAGGGAGTCTTCTCTTCTCTCTTTTTTTAAAAAGATTTTTATTAGTTTTACAAAAAAAATTTAAAACAATACAAACATATAAAAAGACATACAAACATGTATAGTTTCATACCCTTTTTTTTCCATAAACCTTGTTTCTCGGACTCCCCCATACCTCCCCCTTCTGTATCCCAATGTCCAAAGTTTTTCAGCAACTTCTAAATAGTTCTGTGAAACCTCTGTCCTCTTAAACTTTCCTTCATTCTAATCTTATATCGCTGTAGCCCTTTCTTTCTCAAAACCTCGACATTCTAACATTCATGCAATTTATAATAGTCCTTAAGGTAAACTTTAAACTTCTTCCATTCTTCTTCCGCCGTCTCCTTCCCCTGATCACGGATTCTGCCAGTCATCTCAGCCAATGTCATGTAGTCCATCACTTTCATCTGCCATTCTTCCAGGGTGGGTAGATCTTGTGTCTTCCAATACTTTGCGATAAGTATTCTTGCTGCTGTCGTGGCATACATAAAAAAGATTCTATCTTTCTTTGACACCAATTGACCAACAATGCCCAAGAGAAAGGCCTCTGGTTTCTCAGGGAAAGTACATTTAAGTACCTTTTTCATTTCGTTATATATCATTTCCCAGAAAGCCTTAATCTTCGGGCACGTCCACCAAAGGTGGTAAAAAGTACCTTCAGTTTCTTTACACTTCCAGCACTTATTGTCAGGCAAATGATAAATTTTTGCTAGCTTGACTGGGGTCATGTACCACCTATAGATCATTTTCATGATGTTTTCCTTTAAGGCATTACATGCCGTAAATTTTATACCGGTGTTCCACAACCATTCCCAGTCAGCGAACATAATGTTATGACCAATGTCCTGTGCCCACTTAATCATAGCCGATTTAACTGTTTCATCTTGTGTATTCCATTTCAGCAGCAAGTTATACATTCTTGACAGATTCTTGGTATTGGGTTCTAACAGTTCAGTTTCTAATTTTGATTTCTCCACCTGGAAGCCAATGGGAGTCTTCTCTTCTCATGAGGTGGCCAAAGTATTGGAGCCTCAGCTTCAGAATCTGTCCTTCCAGTGAGCACTCAGGGCTGATTTCCTTAAGAATTGATAGGTTTGATCTTCTTGCAGTCCATGGGACTCTCAAGAGTCTCCTCCAGCACCATAATTCAAAAGCATCAATTCTTCGGTGATCAGCCATCTTTCTGGGCTAATCTCAGCCGGGAAAAAGTGGCAGCACTAGAGGGATATATTTGGGGAAGGAGAAGTTCTGCCTATAGGAGCAAATTCTGTTTTGCATGCATGAGCTGTTGGGGAATGGTGATCTGTTCCCATTATCGCCAGAAAGAGAGGACCGATTTGCATGACATTTGGATATGCTAATTTATTTGCATAGGCACAAATTCAGAAATAATTACTATAGCTGAGATAAAGGTAAAGGTACCCCTGACCGTTAGGTCCAGTCACGGACGACTCTGGGGTTGCGGCGCTCATCTTGCTCTATAGGCCGAGGGAGCTGGTGTTTGTCCGTAGACAGCTTCCGGGTCATGTGGCCAGCATGACTAAGCCACTTCTGGCGAACCAGAGCAGTGCACGGAAATGCCGTTTACTTTCCCGCCAGAGCGGTACCTATTTATCTACTTGCACTTTGATGTGCTTTCAAACTGCTAGGTGGGCAGGAGCTGGGACCAAACAACGGGAGCTCACCCTGTTACGGGGATTCGAACTGCCGACCTTCTGATTGGCAAACCCTAGGCTCTGTGGTTTAGACCACCCACATTCCTATAGCTGAGATAGGGATACAATAGATCTCACTGTAGCTGTGAGAGGACTGTGACCAGGGGATCTCGTTGCTTTCCCAGTTGCAAACAGGCGATTTCATGGCCAGTGTTCTCCTTGCTTAGGGGCGTTCACACATTACACCCAATAAGTGCACCATCTGGGTAGCTGTGTACACAAATAGTTGAGTGGTATATTCATACGGTTATTCACATTTAGCATCCCCTAACTGTACAGTCTATGTACCTGGGTGTGCAATAGTTGAATTGTACAAATCAACAAGTGTACACTCTTCCCCACAAACACTTGTACATGTGTAGTGACAGCTTGTACCTGTGTTCAGGCTAATGTGTGAACATGCCTATTTTTATTTTATTTTATTTTAATTTCCTTACCTCCCTTCGTCTGTGACAGTTTACAATACAAAAACACATAACATAGTAACAAACCAAAACAATAAGTCTCTCCCCCCCCCCCCGTATTTATTCATTATCTTGTTATCTTTAAAACAGATTTGGAGAGGACAGTCCTTCAATCTGAGGACTTTCTCAGACAGAAGACTATCCTATGTAATATAGGCCACATGGCGACTAGTAAAGGTAAAGGGACCCCTGACCATTAGGTCCAGTCATGACCGACTCTGGGGTTGCGGTGCTCATCTCGCTTTATTGGCCGAGGGAGCCAGCGTACAGCTTCTGGGTCATGTGGCTAATATGACTAAGCCGCTTCTGGCAAACCAGAGCAGTGCATGGAAATGCCGTTTACCTTCCCGCCGGGGAGGTACCTATTTATCTACTTGCACTTTGACATGCTTTCAAACTGCTAGGTTGGCAGGAGCATGGGACTGAGCAACGGGAGCTCACCCCGTCGCGGGGATTCAAACCACCGACCTTCTGATTGGCAAGTCCTAGGCTCTGTGGTTTAGCCCATAGCTGTGGTGCCTTAACTACATACGCTTCAGGTTACAGACTCCACTAACCCAGAAATAGTACCTCAGGTTAAGAACTTTGCTTCAGGATGAGAACAGAAATTCTCTGTGGCGGTGCGGCAGCAGCGGGAGGCCCCATTAGCTAAAGTGGTGCTTCAGGATAAGAACAGTTTCAGGTTAAGAACGGACCTCTGGAACGAATTAAGTACTTAACCCTGAGGTACCACTGTATATTTCTTTAGAGACAGTGGTGGGGGACAAAACAAATTCTCAGAAGCCTTTGGTGGGCTTTATTGTATAGGTGACTTTTCGGATCCCTCTCCTCCTTGGTCACAAAACAGCCTATTTTCTCTCTCTTATAACACCATACCCTCCAACATTCCTCTGATGAAAATCGGGACATTTGATCTGGGGAATGCAAGGTGTTCCTGGCTGGGGGGGAAGCGTGTGTTTGTGAATGTGTGTGTGGGGGGGGAGAAAATACACATGTGTGCACTCTGTACATACTCAGAGATGCTACTGTCTCTTCATTACTTCGCATGTTACCAGATGAGACCCTGGCACTGGGCTCCAGTCCTCTGAAGGAGTGTATCCACCCCCATTGTTCTGACCAGACACTGAGGTCCAGCTCCGAGGGCCTTCTGGCGGTTCCCTCACTGTGAGAAGCCAAGTTACAGGGAACCAGGCAGAGGGCCTTCTCGGTAATGGCCCCTGCCCTGTGGAACACCCTCCCACCAGATGTCAAAGAGAAGAACAACAACCAGACTTTTAGAAGACATCTGAAGGCAGCCCTGTTTAGGAAAGCTTTTAATGTTTGATGGATTACTGTATTTTAATATTTTGTTCGAAGCCGCCCAGAGTGGCTGGGGAAGCCCAGCCAGATGGGCGGGGTATAAATAATACATCATTATTATTGTTGTTGTTGTTGTTGTTGTTGTTTCCCTCTCCCCCCCATGCTCTTCCCCATCTTGTTATCTGCTCAAGACTCACCCACTGCTGCTTCTGGCTCCAATCTGAACTGCGGCTCTTTTATATCCATGTCCCCTGCCTCTGCCTGTCTGGTTCCAGCTCCCATTGGTGCCCTGGCAAATGACATCATCACGCTGAGCCACCAAGCTCAGAGCCGGCCGCCATGTTGTGAAGGGCAGAGAGGCAGGATCCATGAGGATCGGAACCGAAGTACCCACCTTGGAGAGTCCAGCCCACTGTGTGGATGGCAGGTGAGCCTCAGGGTCTGTGTAGCCTCTACAATCTGGTGCCTGCTCTGTCACTTGCTGGGGCTGCGCTGTGGAGGGGGAACAAAGCCTTGAAATTGGGGTGCCCTGGTTTCAAGTCAGGAGCCATGGTTGTCAGGAGTTCAGCCTACACTCGAGTAGGACCCTGGCAGAGACACATGCCCGACTGGCATGTTCCCTCTCTCCTGGTCGATCAGGAGCTTCATAAGCTTTCTTCAGCTCAAACATCACCGTGACCGATGCCAACAGACACCGGCACACTTAAGGATCTGCATAGTTTGCACATCATGCGCATGGACAGACCTCAGCAACTCAGCATTTTGGCTAATCAACTTTATTTACATATAAACACACACGGAGCACTGCAACATGGCTCCATCTCTCTCTAGCATCAGACAGCAAAGAGAAAATGACAAAGGACAATAGTCCCACTTCACGGAACACAGTACAATGGTACCTCGGGTTAAGTACTTAATTCGTTCCGGAGGTCTGTTCTTAACCTGAAACTGTTCTTAACCTGAAGCACCACTTTAGCTAATGGGGCCTCCTGCTGCCGCCGCACGATTTCTGTTCTCATCCTGAAGCAAAGTTCTTAACCCGAGGTAATATTTCTGGGTTAGCAGAGTCTGTAACCTGAAGCGTATGTAACCCAAGGTACCACTGTAACACAAACATCCTGTCTTCATCACTTCCCACTCTGTGGAGTCAAAACATACCACGTCATGTGAAAGACAACTATCCCATGACTGCAGTCACGGAGCAGGAATTCTAACAGTGATAGCTTTACCAATTTCGGGATCGTCCTGGCAAAACCATGGCAGTTGAAGGGTATGCAACAGTAGAACTCATGAAGCTGGATGTTGGCAGATTCAGGATAGATAAATTACTTCATGCAGCACAAAGGTAATTTATGGAACTCTCTTCAGCAGGAAGCAATGATAGCCGCCAATTTGGATGGCTTTGAAAGGGAGCTGGAAAATTCATGGAGGATAATGCTACTAGCCATAATGTTTGTCTGTCATGATCAGAGGCAGTGATGTTTCTAAATAGCAGTTGCTGGTTACTTCTCTGAATTGTATTTTCGCAGTGTATTTGGTTTAATTTTGTATCGATGTTAGCTACATTCACCATCGATCTGATGCAAAAGCAGAATACAGTTCTTTGAAAGGAAACTAGGGAAATGCAACACCAAACATTCCCCCGCAACCCAATTACTCAGTCTCTCGCATACATACAATACTTTGTCCTGTCAGTTCTCACAAATAAACAGTGCTTTCCCCAAGAGTGGTGTTGCAATGTTACATTTCCATTGTAGATTTAGTGGGTTTTAACTGCAATTCCCAATGTACTGGTTAAATTAGCAAGGTGAAACTCCTTTAATTTAGCTTGTTATGCTTCCAATGTGCAGGCTGTGAGCCTTCATTTATTTTTCCTTCCCTCCAATTTAACCTCTATTGATTCTCCTCCCAGTTTTTAGGTAATTAGAAAAGGTCTTATTCCCCCTCCCCCACACGAAATCTAATTATAGCATGTTGTTTTTGCTAAGTAAACAGGCTCTAAATCAATCTAATAAGATATTAGGCAAACATAATAAAAGCCCTTTTGCTAATTAGGCTTATTAGTGTCAGCATTAAAAAAAGCCTTTCTTGTCCTAATACAAACAAGATAAAAGAGATAATCCTTCCAATCAAATTAGGAAAGGGAAAGCTTCAAAGTACATCACTTCATTAACCCCCCCCCCCAATCCCAACAACAACTACCCCAAAAACAAATATTGGTCAAAGGACAGGGTGTCTTTGATGTTCAATTGTTGGCACTTCCCTGTGTTCTAGTCATCGGATTGTAAAGTAATGATAGGGATGATTCAGACCCCCCCCCCAATATTTAGCATGAATAGTGGAGTTTAGGCTATAGGGCAGAAATGGGCTTGCTGCTTGGATTTCCTGTAGCTCTCGGCCTAATTTCAGGCAGGTGAGGAAGAGGAGGAGGCAGTGGCGGACCCTGAGCTCTCAAATGTCAGTGGTGCCCTGTACAATGCCAAAATTCAGCACCCCTCATCTCTCATGCTCCATTCTAGATAAAAATTGTGCTGCCCCAATCTTCTTCTTCTTTGGTGATCACTCGTAGCCGAGTAAGATTGTCTTCCATAAACACGGTTTTAACAGTGAGTCCGTAATGACTGTGGAGGCCAATTCTGAATCCACACGTCCTTCCAAAGTGAGGACATAGGTTTCCAGGCGGGAACTGATTACGGTGAGGGTTTGCCAAGCGTGCCTTCCTCTTAGCACGTTTCTCCCTTTCGTCCTGAGTTCGAACGTCTTCAAAGCCCATGACACCTTTGGTAAAGGCTGTTCTCCAGTTGGAGCACTCACAGGCCAGTGTTTCCCAGTTGTCAGTCTTTATACAACTTTTTTTTTTATTTGCCTTGAGAGAGTCATCAAGCCACTTTTGTTGACCACCAGCAGTATGCTTTCCATTTTTAAGTTTGGAATAGAGTAGTTGCTTTGGAAGACGATCATCAGGCACCCACACAACAGGACCAGTCCAATGAAGTTGATGTTGAAGAATCATTGCTTCAGCACTGGTGATCTTGGCTTCTTCCAGTTTGCTGGTATTAGTTTGCCTGTCTTCCCACCGTTGATGGAATCTTTCGAGGAGTTGGCGATGGCGTTTATCAGTGGTGGTGTCTCCATAGCACCCCCGAGGCTCTGCACTCGGTGCGACCAAACCAGTCATGCTCCCCTAAATCTGCCTCTGGAAGAAGAATGGGGTGGCACGCGCGCACACACACACACAGAGAGAGAGAGAGAGAGGAGAGCACTCAGCTGCAGAGCATGCAGAAGATCTCAGATTGAATGCCTGGCACATCCAGTTAGGGTTGCCTGGAACCCAGGAGAGTCAAAGACTAGACAATCCTGATCTAGGAGGTCCAACGACCTGACTTCCTATGTTCCTATGGATGCTCCTGACCACCACCTGTGGGAATGCAGCTCTCAACAGAAAAAAGATCCCCCAATTTTGCTGTAGAGCTGCGGGGGGGTTCACAACCTTTTTTTACCTCATAAACAGATGTGTAAACTGGTGCATGTGTTACACATAAACAGATGTGTAAACTGTAGTTTGTTAAGGGTGCTGGGAATTGTAGCTCTGTGATGGGCAGTCCACAGAATGCAGTGTATGATGAGCTTGCAGCCAGTATAAAGTCAGAAAACTGCATCCTGTGACCAGAAGTCAGGGTACCTCTCTTAGAGAGCCTCAAGCCCTTTTTATTCATTGAAGTCTGCTCCTTTTCATTTCATATCTTCCTGGCAACTTTTAAACTTTTGGCAGTCTCACCTCCAGTCACCCGGTGGCAGAAGAATTTAATTTCAGTCAAAAAATGAATGTGACTCGTATAAGAAGCCGTATCCTTTCAGCGAATTTAATTTGATAATATAACTCGCCTCGCCGTTCTTGCCACCGAAGCATTGTGCATCAACTGGCAATCTATGCAGATAATAAAAACGGGGTCCAAGAGCAAAGGAAATGAAACTGAACACAATGCTGTTACATCGGTAGCTTCGGGGTAGCGGAAACAGGGTCAGAGTTGGGATCCTGCATTTTGCACTCTGAATAGGACATTCCTGCGTACCTATAAATGGTGTTTTTTATCTTCTGCAAATGCACCGTTTGCTGAGTCATGTTCAGCTGTGTTGTGGCAAAGGCTCCTGATCTTAGTAGCTGGTTTCACTGGGGGCGGCCCTACCATTGGACAAGGTGAGGTGGCAGCAGGAGCATAGTGGCAAATTCAAAAGCGCAGAGGCACTTCTTGATTGTCACCGCAACACCCCCTCTGAGCTGTGCCCCCCTTTAAGGTTATACAAACTTCTGGTTAGGGATGCGCTGCAATGCAGATCGCCACGTGCTATATTTAAGTCGGATCTGCTATTTTCTGTACACATGCATGGGCAAATGATTCGGAGTGCTCTAATATCCTTTTTCAGAGTGACTTAGGTTTCTTAGCTAATGGAAACAGCTGCAGGGAATTGGTTAAAATGAAGCTTTGTTGTAGAGCAGGCACCCCCAACCTGCGGCCCGCCAGATGTTTTGACCTACAACTCCCATGATCCCTAGCTAACAGGACCAGTGGTCAGGGATGATGGGAATTGTAGTCCAAAACATCTGGAGGGCTGAAGGTTGGGGATGCCTGTTGTAGAGGTATGAGTTTTGAAATATGAAGTATGGGTCACATTTGCATGTCACAAGTCAGGGTTTCATGGCAGGCACGATGGCTATGTTCTGCCTCCACTTGCGGAATCATGTGTGGGGAGAGTGTCTTAGATAGCATCTGGTTAGTCATTGTCAGATGCCTTTGGCCTGATCCAGCCGGACTCTTTTTACGTTTATCAGGAATAGGCCTGGTTGATTGCAATGTGCGAATGGGGCCGGCTCTACCATTAGGCAGTGTGAGGCAACAAATGCTGGGAGACAGGGAACCACAAGGAGGTGTTGAAGGACAGAGTGCTGTGTGCCCTTCAATCTGCCCTGTGCCCTCAAGAGTTAGCCTGCTTCCCTCAGGTGGGGTGGAGAATACTGCCTCACCACAAGTGTTAAATTGAAGATTCGATTGCCAGCCTGGTCAGCTTTTGTATATGGAAAGGGAGGAAGGACCATCTTGTCTTTTGCCTCAGGCAGCAAAATGTCTTGGGCTGGCCTGGTCACCTTTTGTATATGGAAACTGAATATGGAAACTGTGCTTTCCTTAAACTTCTATTGTACATTGCACAACTTGCCCAGCATTCTCTTGAAAGTGGAAGCACCTTGTTGCTTTCGTTGTTCCTTAGCTTTGGAGCACACAAGACAATTCTCTGCTGTTATCTGCCTTCTCCAGAGTGATCCTAGGAGCCCATCCTCAGTGGCTCACTCACTTCCTTTTAGTCTGGTTAGCTCCCATCAGTACAATGGGTGAAAAGATTTCTCTGTGGCTAAAATACTCCTTGCATGCTGATTTGGTGGCTATAGGATGCTGGAGACAGGGACCCAGATGCAGAAAATAGCAATGGGTCTTTGACCCCCATCAACCCCGGACCATTACACCTCTGGGTGGCAGGTCAATAAAGGACAGTCAATGGTCAGTTTTTTCAAATTATTACTAGTTTTTACGATGAAGGTGAGAATTTGGATTTCCTGGTTCAGAGAACAAAATGTCTTGGGCTGCTTTGATTAATATGCATTCTTCTTTTTTAAAAAATAATATGTTTTATTATTGAAGTACAAGTTTGTATATTGAGGCACGACAAAACAAATAACAAAGCCAAATGTTGATAAGAAAGCATATTTTTAGTTTGAGCCTCGGGGCTGAAAGTAGGCAAGATTTTTTTTTATAAAAAAGTAATTGTATTTCTGTCTTTTTGAATTATGTTTTTAAAAAGCACCAGTGTAGGAAGATAGGATTGGATTGGGAACATGTTGTGTGAATGTGTAGCCAATTTTCCTGATGAAAATTGCCCGTTGTAAATGTTCTTTGCTCCAGAGGAAAAACACATGGGTTCAAAGGAGCACCTTTGAGAGTGTATGTGTAATTTTCAGCAGGAAAAGAGAAGGATTAAGCCCCCCCCTACCCTGAATCCTAGTCCCTTCACAGATGCCATTAAGAAAAAGGGAGTGCAAAATGACAGAGGAAATCATTAGTTGACATTGTGGTGGGCCTGTACTGCTCACCTGACCTCCCTCTGGTTGAGTTGCTGCAGCATATTGGGATAGACGGGTGGGGTGGGGTGTGCAAGGTGCTGGTGAGGTCAACCTGGGAGTAAATGCTACTGGATGCAATCACACAGTTCATATACAGTTATACCTTGGGTTACAGAAGCTTCAGGTTGCGTTACAGACTGCCGAAACCCAGAAGTACCCGAACAAGTTACTTCCGGGTTTTGGTGGTCGCGCATGCGCTAAATCGCACTTTGCACATGCGCAGATGCGCCACTGCTGGTTTTAGACGCTGCGGGTTGTGAACGTGCATCTCACACGGGTCACGTTCAGAACCCTGCCACTGGGAATGGCCACCGAGACCACATAATACTGGTCCTGAAAGACCTACATTGGCTCCCAGTACATTTCCGAGCACAATTCAAAGTGTTGGTGCTGACCTTTAAAGCCCTAAACAGCCTTGGCCCAGTATACCTGAAGGAGCGTCTCCACCACCATCATTCAGCCCGGACACTGAGGTCCAGCGCCGAGGGCCTTCTGGCGGTTCCCTTACTGCGAGATGTGAGTTACAGGAAACCAGGCACAGGGCCTTCTTGGTAGTGGCGCCCACCCTGTGGAACGTCTTCCCATCAGATGTCAAGGAAATAAACAACTACCAGACTTTTAGAAGGCATCTGAAGGCAGCCCTGTTGAGGGAAGTTTTTAATGTTTAATGTTTTATTGTATTTTTAATATTTTGTTGGAAGCCGCCCAGAGTGGCTGGGGAAACCCAGCCAAATGGGCAGGGTATAAATAATAAATTATTATTACTATTATACAGTATTATTATTCTTACCTGTTCAGGAGTACATTCATTTGTTCTTGCTTCCTGAGTTCCAGGGTCAAATTTGGACACTGAAAACAGATGCTGGTCTAAGATTTGGGACTCAGCTACATTAGTTAAAAAACAGTGATTTGAAGGCATTCTAAACACACAACACCAGATGGCGCCAGAGAGCACAAAACCTTTCTATGGCATTTTTACATAGGGTCTTTCACCCCTTTTGTTATAACAATTTAATTTCTGACTTATTTATAGTGTTCCCCCCACCCCCCAGTGTGTAGACCTACCCTTGGTTACACCCTGGTTTCTTATGTTATTTGCTCCCACCTTTTCCTCCTGGGAAGTCAGCTTCTAATAGAAATCCTTTTAGAGGCCTGGATCCTTCAGTTTCAGGCACTTTCCCCTCACACTTGGGTCCCCAGCATAGCTGTCAACGTTTCTCGTTTTTAAAGGGAAATTCTCTTATTCCGAATAGGATTCCTCACAAGAAAAGGGAAAAGTTGACAGCTATGATCCCCAGCTGTTGTTGGACTACAAAGCTACTTCTGACATCAGGAGGAGGTGGTGTTGCGGGCTTCACGCCCCCAACACGTGCGCGGAGGCTGGCTTCCAGCCTCCGCGTGATCAGGGGAATCCTCGGGCCGCGTCATCCCCTGAGCCAGCCAATCGGCTGACTCGGGGGTGTGGCTCGCCCCATTTAAGGCGAGCGCGGCCCCAGGATCTCCCTCTTTGGTCTGCAAAGCTGCAGTGGTTTGCCACTCGCCCGCCCTTTAAGGTTCCCCTTCTGACCTTGCTATGGACCTCGGTTGGTCGCCGTTAAGGGGCCTGTTAGGAATTTTTTCCCCTTGGCAAATTGGCGCCGGCCATTTGGTTTTTCGCCTACCTCGTAGCAAATCGTCACAACTTCCTTGGTTTTGGCGGTTAGGCATTGGTAGGGATATTGTTATGTAGATGTGTTGCGCCATCACCTCCCCCAAATATTGAAGGGTAGTCCGGTAAAGGATTCCGGGGGGCGTTGCCTCGTCTGAAGCCTATGGAGGCCAGGGCCTAAAGCATGCCCCCGATCAGTGACCCCGGGGGAGTCCCTAGTTGATGTGCATCAGCAGGGCTCCCCCTGCTGGTGTTAACCCTTCCTGGTCTTCAAGCAAACAGGCTGAAGCCGGATAGTCGGATAGGACCAATGCCTAAGCCAATACCGCTCTTTACCTGTAACCAATAAAGTTGTGGCCAATTTTAGCCCATTAACCTAAAACAATGGTGTCATATGTCGTTATTTCTCCTGGTGGGAGGTGGGAACTTGCCACGCAACTCTCATCTTCCATGACCATTGATCCTGATAGACCCAAGTTTGAGAAACACAGGATCTGTAACGCATTTGTACAGAGCAGGATCTAAATCACCACGAAGATGTAAGAATTCGTTTTCCAGCAGCAAAGCCACTACTTTACATTTGCCCATTTCTCTACCATCTCGGTTGGTGTTTCTGATAGAATGTTTCTAACCTAGGACTCTACCATTAGGCAGAGTGAAGCAGCCATCTCAGACAGCTGATTTGGGGTGTCATGAAATGGCAGCGAAGGGCTTGTTATTTATTGTTGTTGCATTTTGTTGCCAGGAAGGGGGAGAGAGGATTGAGTGATTTTTCTCCATCAGATGCCGAAATAATATGACAGACTGCAGGTGCACGGAGGTGCTATTTGCTTCTTTGCCTCAGGCAGCAAAATTTATTGGGCTAGACCTAGCTGTTCTGAATTTATAAAGGCCATTTGGCTTTATTTTCCTCTAGCCTCTTGTGCAGTGGAGTCATCCTGATATAGATAAACAGAGAAGTGTAGATGAATAGCCAATTTTAAAACAAATATTTAAGACGCCACATATCTGGCCATTTCAACAACTGGAAGCATCTGGAATTTCTTCCAGTTGTTGGCATTGTCTTTTAGACGTTTCTGACAGAACAGCAGAAGCTCAGAAGTGGATATATATATATATATATATATATATATATATATATATATATATGCTTTCGTAGATTTTCACGGGTACAGGAATGCAGGTTTTGGTGTCTTCGGGTGTCTTCCCGTGTAAGAGTTGGGGTGTCTAGGCGACGTTTCGACGAGGTCTCACTCGTCATCTTCAGGCTGGTGCTTTCGGCTTCTTGTTACTGGAACAGAGCAGGATCTCAGTGTTTGAGTTCCTATAAATACTGTTGAGGGGGTGTGGTGTATAGCCTCCAACGTTCTGGGCAGAGAGGAAGTTCCCAGGTTAGTGTGTCTTTTCTTCTTTTGTTCATTAATTACTTGAGGGATATCTTGAGTGATTTCTTGAGTGATATTCTGAGTACCACTTAGGAGGGTCATTAGGTGTGGATTAGTTGCTAAAGCTTTCGTGTCTTGACCTCTTGAGCTTGTGAAGAGTTTTTTCTGAGAAGATGGCTGTACTGCACTTAGTTGTGCTCTGGCTTGGCTTCGTGTATAGGGGCGAGCTGTGATCTGGCTGGCACAGGGCACAAAACCACAGCTCGCCCCTATACACGAAGCCAAGCCAGAGCACAACTAAGTGCAGTACAGCCATCTTCTCAGAAAAAACTCTTCACTAGGTCAAGAGGTCAAGACACGAAAGCTTTAGCAACTAATCCACACCTAATGACCCTCCTAAGTGGTACTCAGAATATCACTCAAGAAATCACTCAAGATATCCCTCAAGTAATTAATGAACAAAAGAAGAAAAGACACACTAACCTGGGAACTTCCTCTCTGCCCAGAACGTTGGAGGCTATACACCACACCCCCTCAACAGTATTTATAGGAACTCAAACACTGAGATCCTGCTCTGTTCCAGTAACAAGAAGCCGAAAGCACCAGCCTGAAGATGACGAGTGAGACCTCGTCGAAACGTCGCCTAGACACCCCAACTCTTACACGGGAAGACACCCGAAGACACCAAAACCTGCATATATATATATATATATATATATGAATAAAAATAGCATTCCAAGAGCAATCTCTGTTTAATTAGCATCTTAAATAATTCTAGTTAGATCGTGGCCCCCTCCAGTGAGGCTCTGTGGTCTTAGTTGGCTGTGGATTATCTTTCAAAAATGAGATTCTTCCCGTTTTAATTAAAAAATGCAATCATGGGAAATGAAGGCCTGATCCCGTGAGATACCAGGATAGTGGCTGGTGTTTCCGCAGAGGACTGGATCATTAGTACTAACAACAGCTGCCAAGTCTTATCCCCCGAAAAACTCTCTCAAAGCCTGCTGACTGACAGCCTAAGCTTGGGGCAGGTAGGAGGTGGGATAATGATGTAAAATAGAGGTGGACTAGATCTCTACCTTTGGCCTTAGATACACTTCAGCTGAAAAGGGATGCGGGTGGCACTGTGGGTTAAACCACAGAGCCTAGGGTTTGCCGATCAGAAGGTCGGCGGTTCGAATCCCTGCGATGGGGTGGTCCCTGCTCCTGCCAACCTAGCAGTTCGAAAGCATATCAAAGTGCAAGTAGATAGGGACTTCCGGAGCAGCGCACTCAGAGGACGGGTGAAGGATTGCGCTCTTGGCAACTCAAGGCAGTCCAGACGCCAGAGAAAACCGAGGGAGAACAGGAGGCGTGAGTTTTCCCGAGCTCAGGTGGGGATCCTGTGTACAGAGCCCAGGGCAGCACATTTATGGGGTTTCTCCAAAACCAAACCATTTAAAATCCATTTTAAAACGTCTGGCCGAAGAGCTAGCATGGGGAGAACCTCAGCGCTAAGGGGCAGAGCCATTCTCTGGCGTCAACGTCTCCAAACCCGGTGAGGAAGCGCTGAACTCGCCATTAACTCTGAGAGTGCAGTCGGCGTTTGTTGGTGCAGCCGGTTTTATTTCATTTTGCCGCTACTAGACTATCACTGCAACGCGAGGCATATTTACTTGGAAGTAAACCCCACTGATACCCATGGAGCTTACTCCTGCTCCCAGGTAAGGATGCGCAGGACTGGGCTGACGCCGTTTTGCACGAGGCTGGCTTTCAGAAATGCAGACAATTCCCCCCGATCCCCGGAGCGTACCTTTATTTATTTATTTCTTACAAAATCCAATTCCTCCGTTGAGTCTATCAGCCATAGATCACAATTTGTGAATGCTCCGGAGGATTAGAGATGATTCATGCCACCCTTTGAGCATGTCGGTGTGTGGGCGGATTCAATCCACATTGCAGCTGTGCCCACGCTGAAGCTGTTGTCGCCTGAAACTTTTCAACTATATTTACATTATCCTCATATACGTCCAGGTGGGTTGGTTTTTTTTTTGGGGGGGGGGGTAGATTGAATTTGCACCAAATGCTAGAGCTTACCTGCCAACCGTACACAATATTCATTTTCTCGTCCCCCCCCCCATCCGCTGGTAAGATTTATCGTTTCGCCATAAAACAGGCCATTACAATTAATGGTCTCACTTAGGAACTTGAATTTCCCAGCTGTGCTAATAGGTCTGAAAAGACAGGAGTGAGATGTTCTGTGACAATTAGAATGAGTCGGATTGATGGCATTGGCACACAGCGACTTGGGTTCTGAATGGCACGAAAGCGAACATTTGCAACCAAATATTTCAAACAGTGTTTGCCAAGACTTTCTACCTGACCCCAAGCCAACCTGCATTTCATCTGTGGTGTATCTAATCCTGGCTAAGCTAGGACCCAGGGGAACCTTCACTCCTTGCTGATGATGTCACTGAGGCACTGCATATAAATACAGTTTGTAGAGCTGGCCAAGGTATAGATCAAGCCTCTAGCTTTTCAGGCTCGGACTGGCCTATATTATTTTAAAAGATGAGGCACTACTTCTCACTGAGCTGAGGTCTGGACCTGATTAAACTGGTGAAAGCCTAGAAATAATAGTAATAATAATAATAATAATAATAATAATAATAATAATAATAATAATAATAATAATTTATTATTGATACCCCGCCCATCTGGCTGGGCTTCCCCAGCCACTCTGGGCGGCTTCCAAAAAAATATTAAAATACTGTGATACATCAAACATTAAAAGCTTCCCTAAACAGGGCTGCCTTAAGATGTCTTCTAAAAGTTTGGTAGTTGTTCTCTTTGACATCTGGTGGGAGGGCGTTCCACAGGGAGGGCACCACTACCGAGAAGGCCCTCTGCCTGGTTTCCTGTAACTTGGCTTCTCGCAGTGAGGGAACCGCCAGAAGGCCCTCGGTGCTGGACCTCAGTGTACGGATAGAACGATGGGGGTGGAGACGCTCCTTCAGATATACTGGACCGAGGCCGTTAAGGGCTTTAAAGGTCAGCACCAACACTTTGAATTGTGCTCGGAAATGTACTGGGAGCCAATGTAGGTCTTTCAAGACTGGTGTTATGTGGTCCCGGCGGCCGCTCCCAGTCACCAGCCTGGCTGCCGCATTCTGGATTAGTTGTAGTTTCTGGGTCACCTTCAAAGGTAACCCCACGTAGAGCGCATTGCAGTAGTCCAAGCGGGAGATAACCAGAGCGTGCACCACTCTGGCGAGGCAGTCCACAGGTAGGTAGGGTCTCAGCCTGCGTACCAGATGGAGCTGGTAAACAGCTGCCCTGGACACGGATTTGACCTGTGCCTCCATGGACAGCTGTGAGTCCAAAATGACTCCCAGGCTGCACACCTGGTCCTTCAGGGGCACAGTTACCCCATTCAGGACCAGGGAATCCTCCACACCTGCCCGCCTCCTGTCCCCCCAAAATAGAAACTTACAAGAATATGAAAGGGAAGCTTTTGAAGACCCCTCTACCTGTAGGAGTTGGCGAGCTTGCTTGTTACCCTATCTCCCTGCCTCATTCCTCAGCTGTTGTGACTGTACAGTGGTACCCCGGGTTAAGAACTTAATTCGTTCTGGAGGTCCGTTCTTAACCTGAAACTGTTCTTAACCTGAGGTACCACTTTAGCTAATGGGGCCTCCTGCTGCCGCCGCGCCGCCGGAGCACGATTTCTGTTCTCATCCTGAAGCAAAGTTCTTAACCCGAGGTACTATTTCTGGGTTAGCAGAGTCTGTAAGCTGAAGGTGTCTGTAACCTGAAGCGTCTGTAACCAGAGGTACCACTGTATTTGCAAAGTTTAGGAGCATAGGAAGCTACCTTATGCCAAAGTCAGACTACTGGTCCATCTAGCTCAGAACTGTTTACACTGAGTGGCAGTGACTCTCCAGGGTAAATTCCCTGTTCTACCTGGAGGTGTTGCAGACTGAACTTGCAACTTTCTGCCAATTGTGACATGGCAGTTTGCTCTTGAGATTAATGGAATAAAATTTCCTCATTGTTAGGGTTGTCATATGCCCAGAACTTCCTGGACATTGCCACACGACAGTCTGGTCTGGGCATATGGCAACCCATGTCGTAAGTGTAGTTTTTGGCGAATTTCCTTAAAAATAGCTCAAAAACCATGGCCACGACTGTAATCTGTAAGGAAAAGGGGATATAGGCAGACACTATGCACAAAAGAGGGACGCGGGTGGCGCTGTGGGTTAAACCACAGAGCCTAGGACTTGCCAATCAGAAGGTCGGCGGTTCGACTCCCCACGACGGGGTGAGCTCCCTTTGCTTGGTCCCTGCTCCTGCCAACCTAGCAGTTCAAAAGTACGTCAAACTGCAAGTAGATAAATAGGTACCGCTCTGGCGGGAAGGTAAACTGTGTTTCTGTGCACTGCTCTGGTTCGCCAGAAGCGGCTTAGTCATGCTGGCCACATGACCCGGAAGCTGCACGCCGGCTCCCTCGGCCAATAAAGCGAGATGAGTGCCGCAACCCCAGAGTCATCCATGACTGGACCTAATGGTCAGGGGTCCATTTACCTTTACCTATGCACAAAAGACCATGGAAAGAGTCTTTGCCTCCTGAACTCTGGAGTCTTGCATAGACCTTGCCGCAAAGTACACCTGGAAACATGAAAATCAGAAACTTGCTTTAAGGAAAAAAATTAATGCAGGAATTCTCAGGTGGCTAAATTTTGTCCCAAATGCCACACCTGGAAGATAAAAGGAAGAGGAAGCTCTGATTAGATCAATTCCAAGAGTCAAAGTTTATTCTGCAATTATATTGCCTGGGGCAACATCGCTGTGTCACAAATTCAGAATTCCACTCAAACTCTTTTATAGTCACAGGTCTTTTTAAAACTTTAACAACACCCTAGCAACACCTTTCTCCTTTTAAAAGAACCTGGGAGGATGGAAATGTTTATTGTAAAAAGGCAGATGAAATAATCCTTGGCAAGTAAACTTCAGTCTGGTGCATTTGCTTCCAGCAGCTGCACCTTTCATGCTTTCCATATGCTAAGTAATTTGATGATGACATTGATGAAGCCTCAGTCATGACCTTGGACAAATTGTCATCACACCTCCTTAGCAGCTATGTCAGTTTCTTGACAGGCTCTACATAGGATAGAGTCAATCAAAGAAAGTGACTTAGCATTCATGGCGCAGCTTTTTAAAAATGGTGCCGTGTCTGAACCAGTTGTCATTCAATCCCACGTGCTACGCTTGGCCTAAGAAACCTGCACCTTTTTCGCTCCTGGTTCCTAAGCCCAGATTTCTGAAAGCGATTATCAGCTTGGCAAAGTCGCTGCAGCTTTGGGCAATTTAGCCTCAGAAGTACGAGAGGGAAATGTACAACCAGGATGAAGCAACATTGCTGATTCTTTGAAAGGGTTCATTCAGACAGCTCCAAATTACTTGCTAGTGATAGGTAGGGTTGCTGCCATTTTGTGCGTGTGGCTCCCACATCTTTCAAAGCAGCAGGAGGCAGACACTAGACCAAGGATACAGGGGCATAGGAAGGGGGCGGTAGGAGCAGTCCACCCCAGGTGTCATTCCTGGGGGGGAGATATGACAAAATCCCCCCTGGGTGGATCACCGCTACGCCCCCCTGGACGCCGATCGCCATGCTGATCACCCCAAAGGGGTCGCGACCCACACTTTGAGAACCACCGCTCTAGTGTGTTGGTTGAATGTGGCTTACAGTCCCTCTCTGAAATTCATATTTTCTGAATTTTCTGAATTCTGCAATGTAGTCCTCCAGTTCAGTGATGTGTAAAATAAAAAATAAAAAATGCACATACCCGGATAAAGTGTGCATAAAGACATATTTTTTGAAAATAATGTACAAGAATGTGTTGGGTTAAGAGAAATTGCTTTGAAAAAAATGTGTATAGAAGGCAAAATTGCACACAAAAATGTGTATATTAAAAGAAATTCACACTAAAACTGTGAGACATTTTCATGAGGATCTTAAACACACGCACATTGATTTGGAACTGTGAAGAACTCAAGAGTGGAAAAACTAGAAACCCAAACTGACATGCTTCTCCAGCCACAATCTTCAGATCTGAAGTTTACATCATGTTATTCTTTGAAGAAGAACTACTTGAAAATGATTTACAGATGGTCTTGCACTCTGAGCAGGCTTGCTAAGATGTATAAGACTGAATCAGATAAGTGATGGAGATGCGATGAGGTTGAGGGAACGTTCTTTCATATGTGGTGGACCAGTAAAAGGGTAAAAGAGTATTGGGAAATAATCCATAATGAATTGAAAAAAAAATGTTTAAAAGTACTTTAAAGAAAATAGTCCTTTTTGTTGGGAATAATTCAGATGGAAATTCCCAGGTGTCAAAAAAGGTTATTTATGTATGCCACTACTGCGGCCCATGTTTTGTCAGCCCAAAAATGGAAAATAAGCGAGGTCCCAATTGAAGAAGAATGGCATCTTAAACTGATGGAATATGTGCAGCTTGCAGACCTAACATATAGAATAAGAGAACAAGAAGAACACATATTTAAAGAAGATTGGAAAATGTTTATTGAATATATGGGAGGAAATTGTGCACACTTGAAAACATTGGCAGCATTAGGATAAATTCATTAAGAGAAGAAGGGAAGTCATTGATATTTTATGGTTGTTTAAATGAATATTCTAAATTGTAAAACAGAAAATTTAATAAAATTATCTGTCTATCTATCTATCTATCTATCTATCTATCTAATCTATCATCTCCCACAAACAATCCTCCCTAATATACAGCTTTTTGCAAGCCACCTTGGGGGTGCCAACTGACCATGGAACTTTGGTGTGAGAAGATAGCTAAGTTTGTAATCCTACACGCGTGTTCCCCTTGAACTCAGTAGAGACTGCTTCTTAGTAGACACATACAGGATTGCAATCCTGTACATTCAGTCTGAGTCCCTTCTCTGTGTGTCCCCATCCAAGGGAGGCCTAGATCAGTGTTTCCCAACCGGTGTTCCGCGGCACACAAGTGTGCCGTGAGACGTTGGCTGGTGTGCCGTGGGAGGGAGGCGGGCGAGTCGGGCGGTGAGAGGCGGCGGCGGCGAGGATCCGCGTCGAGCCGGGGGCGGCTCCGCGGTGGTGGTGCCGAGGTTTCTCTCTCCATTCTCCCCTCACACACACACAGGATCAGCTGACAGGACCCAGCCAATGGGGCGGCGGCGGGGCAGCGCGTGCAAAAGGGAGGAGCGCGAGACAGCGGACGAGGAGGAGGCCGGCATGTCCGGGCAGCAGCAGCAACAACAGCAGCAGCAACTCCCGGCGATGGCTCCTCAAGCCCCGGGCAACCCTACTCCCTCACCGGCCTCGGCCGCCCTCCTGCTCCACCCGCCGCCGCCTCCCCCGCCGCCGCCGGCCACCTCGGCCCCGCCGCCGCCCCCTCCTCCGCCCGCTATCGCCGCCACCACCACAACAGCTGCCGCCGCCTCAGCTGCCGCCGTCCCTCAGTCCCTCGCTTTGCTGCCTCCTCCCCCCCCCACCCCCAAAGCTTGGAGGTTCCCCGGCAAGGGGGAGGGGGAAAAATTGAAAACTTTCACTTTCGTGCGTCCCTCCCGGCGTGACGCTGCGCGCTGACGTCACGGGGCTGTAATGGTGGTGTGCCGCGAGATTTTTTTCATCAAACAAGTGTGCCTTTGCCCAAAAAAGGTTGGGAAACACTGGCCTAGATGAAGATAACATAAGAACAGGCCTTTTCAATGGTGGCTCCCTGCTTGTGGAATGCCCTTCCCAAGGAAACTTGCCCAGCGCCATCATTACATATCTTTCAGCACCAGACCAAAGCCTTTATTTTTGGATTCAATGGTCTGTGGCCTCTAGTACCAGGTTGAATACTGTAATCCTGCTTTTTAACATAGAAATATGTTTTAGATTTTCTCTGTTTTCTTTTATGTTTGTTTTAATGTGAATTTTATTTGTTTGTTGTAGGTCGTTTTGAGCTGCTTTTGTAAAGAAACGACCGATAAGTTTAATAAATAAATTACATTAAACATATTTTTGTTTGCTCAAGAGTTGTGAAAGAGTACTGAGTGTCAGGAAGCAACTGAAGTTTGCCTAGGCATTTATCATATTTTTCCTCTCCATAGGGTATCTGGCAGCATTGAACACAATAAGATTCTGAAGCCAATTAAAAGCTAAAATATGCTAAATCAATGTGTCAGCGACTGCAAGAGGAAAAAATTCCCCAAAGAGAAGTTAAAAAGGAAAGCACAGAACAGAAATAATATGATGATCTGTCTTCTAATCCCCAAATATTTCATTCCATTTAAGATGAAAACGGAAAGAAGAATTCCATTCCACAACTTTGTATTTAGCAGACGTGGATCTGAATTAAGATTAATCTTCTTCAGTCAGGTTAGGGAAAGCTTGGCTCAGAAATTGCTCCGTTGTCAATATTTCCAATTTGCGCAGGGCACATGTTTATCGGAGCAAATTTTCTCCAAGTAGATTTGTATTAGGCTGAGAGTGCTCAGCTGTAGATAATGGAAATGAATGGGGACCGAGTCTGCTTAGGCCTGTTTGGAGAACTGCAATTAGAAAGGTCAAGAAGCATTCCTCATGAGCAGGGCCAACAATATCAGAGTTCCTTGGACGGTGCTGTTTCAGCTCTGCTAACAAATTCAAGCAACAAGCAACAGTTGCTACTCCCTGATTCTCCAGGTAATCCAGCAACATCTATTGAAGCTTTCTGGCATTTTTTCTTTTTCTTTCTCTATATCTATATCTATATCATCTATATCTATATCTATCTATCTATATATCTATATCTATATCATCTATAGTTATCTATCTATCATCTATCTATCTATCTATCTATCATCTATCTATCTATCTATCTATCTATCTATCTATCTATCATCTATCAATCAATCAATCAATCAATCAATCATCTCTCATCTATATCTATAATCTATATCTATATCTATATCTATATCTATATCTATATCTATCTATCATCCATCTATCTATCTATCTATCTATCTATCTATCTATCTATCTATCTATCTATCATCTATCTCTATCTATCTATCTATCTATCTATCTATCATCTATCTATCTATCTATCTATCTATCTATCATCTATCATCTATATCTATCTATCTATCTATCTACAGTGGTGCCCCGCAAGACGAAATTAATTCGTTCCGCAATTTTTGCCATCTAGCGAATTTTCCGTCTTGCGAAGCACGGTTTAAACGGCTTAACAAAGTCGCAAGACGTTTTCGTCTTGCGAAGCAAGCCCATAGGGAAATTCGTCCTGCGAGGCAAATCGCGGACAAAAAAACCTTTCGTCTAGCGAGTTTTTTGTCTTGCGAGGCATTCGTCTTGCGAGGTACCACTGTATCTATCTATCATCTATCTATCTATCATCTATCTATCTATCTATCTATCTATCTATCTATCATCTATCTATCTATCTATCTATCATCTATATCTATCTATCATCTATCTATCATCTATCTATCTATCTATCTATCATCTATCTATCTATCTATCTATCTATCTATCTATATCTATCTATCTATCTATCTATCTATCATCTCTCTCTCTATCTATCTATCATCAATCAATCAATCAATCAATCATCTCTCATCTATATCTATCTATATCTATCTATCTATCTATCTATCTATCTATCTATCTATCTATCTAATCATCTATCTCTATCTATCTATCTATCTATCTATCTATCTATCTATCTATCTATCTATCTATCATCTATCTATCATCTATCTATCATCTATCTATCTATCTATCTATCTATCTATCTACCATCTACCATCTATCTATCTATCTATCTATCTATCTATCTATCTATCTATCTATCATCTATCTATCTATCTATCTATCTATCATCTATCTATCTATCATCTATCTATCATCTATCTATCTATGTTAGGCTAATTGGACCAGAGGCATAGGAAGGGGGGTGCAGTGGGGATGGACATCCCCGGGTGTCATCGCTGAGGGGGATGACATTCGCTGCACCGCCTGCCTGCGACTCCCAAGCCTACCCCAAGCTATTGTCAGGAGTTTCATTCTCTCTCGTGCTGCAGAATGTGTGACTGCTTGATCACATGCTTTCTGTGTTGACATTCCATTCTTTGGAAGCATGGGAATGGGAGGAACTGTACACAACTTCCGTCTTCTTTGTTTTCTATTATGTTTTTCTTTCTTTCTTGGAGGAGAAGAGACATGCGATGGTTACACTGTTCTTTATTTTGATCCTGTAAATAAATCACTAAACCCAGATGCTACATATCCTCAGTCTCAGCTTCTGCTAAGCTCTCCTGCTTGCTTGAACATCTGGAGGGGTGAATGCTGTCCTATTCTGTGCTATGAGTTCCTGACCGGTGCTGGGAGTGTTGGAAAATTCCATTCCACCTTAAGTTGCAGACGTGTGAGATTGTTACATGTCACATGTCTGTTGCTGGGAACTTCTGTTGTGATAGCTTTTGCTTTTGACTCTCTCTCTGAGGAGACGAAAGAGAGACAACATGTTTTCTTTGTCCTGATTTATGCTTAATAAATCTGTAGTTTGTTAGTATGTTTCCACAAGCCTCACGCCACTTCTGTTTGTGCAGTATGCTCTGTTGATATAGTGTGCTCAGGCTTTGAAGTCTGAGCTGCTGATTTACCAGAGGTCGGGGGATCATCACAGCTGGAAGGGCATGATTCAGCTGGGGGCTAGCCAGCTGGCATCTCAACCCCCAAAGGTTGCCGACAGGGAGAAGGCTGTCTCCCACCAACAGCAGTCGGGGGAAGGGGGGAGCTGTGCTGCTTTGCCAGCGGCCTTCCCCCCTTCCCCCTTCATTTTGGCAGCTCGGGGGAGGCTTGGGAGTTGCGGGCAGGTGGCGCACCGTTGCCCCGCACTCCCGGGCTGCTGGAGGAGGCAGGCAGGGAGAGGACGGGAAGGAGGCAGGGGAGCAAAGAAGTGGAGGGGGGGGGAGAAAAGGAGAGAAGCAAAAGCTCCCTCAACTCAGGACCCAAACCCTGGAACGCCGAGGAGGAGGTTGAGAACAAAGTTAGGAAAAAAAAGTTTTAAGTGCTTATGCTCACAGTGTTAAGTAAATAAACCAGAAAATAACACTTGCAATAATAATTTTATAATAATAATAATAATTTATTATTTATCCAAAAATGTGAATTTGTATAAGGACAACTATGAAAAATGTTGGTCAGAGATTAAAAAAGATCTAGAAATATGGTCAAATTTGAAATTGTCAATGTTAGGCCGAATTGCAGTGATTAAAATGAATGTATTGCCTAGAATGTTATTTTTGTTTCAGACCTTGCAGATTCTTGATAAGATGGAATGTTTCAAGAGGTGGCAGAAAGATATTTCGAAATTTGTCTGGCAGGGCAAAAAGCCCAGGATCAAATTTAAAATATTGACAGACGCTAAAGAAAGAGGGGGTTTTGCCCTGCCGGACTTAAAATTGTACTATGAGGCAGCAGCTTTTTGCTGGCTGAAAGAATGGATGCTCCTCGAGAACACAGACATTTTGGATCTGGAAGTTTTAACAATGCTTTTGGTTGGCATGCATATCTATGGTATGACAAAATCAAGCTGCATAGTGCCTTTAAAAATCACATTGTTAGAAAAGCATTGTTTAATGTTTGGATAAGATATAAAGATCTGTTGGAAAACAAAACCCCTAGATGGGTGTCACCAGTGGAGGCCAAGGCAGTGAAGAAACTCAATATGGAGGTCGGATGGCCGAAGTATTGGGAAATTTTGGAACAGGATGGAGATAAGTTGAAATTACAAAGTCATGAGAAATTGAAACATAAAGTACAAAATTGGTTTCAATACCATCAAATAATGGAGTTTTTCAAACAGGACAGGAAAATTGGCTTCCAGGTGGAAAAATCAAAATTAGAGACTGAATTGCTAGAACCCAATACTAAGAATTTATCCAGAATGTATAACTTGTTGCTGAAATGGAATACACAGGACGAAACAGTTAAATCGGCCATGATTAAGTGGGCACAGGATGTTGGTCATAACATTACGTCAGCTGACTGGGAATGGTTATGGAACACCGGTATTAAATTTACGGCATGTAATGCCTTAAAGGAAAACATTATGAAAATGGTCTATAGGTGGTACATGACCCCAGTCAAGCTGCCAAAAATTTATCATATGCCCGATAACAAGTGTTGGAAATGTAAAGAGACTGAAGGTACCTTCTACCACCTTTGGTGGACATGCCCGAAGATTAAGGCTTTCTGGGAAATGATCTATAATGAAATGAAAAAGGTACTTAAATGTACTTTTCCTAAAAAACCAGAGGCCTTTCTCTTGGGCATTGTCGGCCAATTGGTGTCAAAGAGGGATAGAACTTTTTTTATGTACGCTACAACAGCAGCAAGAATACTCATCGCAAAGTATTGGAAGACACAAGATCTACCCACTCTGGAAGAATGGCAGATGAAAGTGATGGACTATATGATATTGGCCGAGATGACAGGCAGAATCCGTGACCAAGGAAGAGACGGCGGAAGAAGAATGGAGAAAATTCAAAGGTTATCTTAAGGACTATTATAAACTTAATGAATGTTAGAGTGTTGTGGAACAAAGGGATACAGTGATATAAGGTCAGAATACAGAGATGACTAAGATGACAGAGGTTGGAAAGTAACAACTGGGAGTTGCTATAAAATTATGGACATTGGGATGCAGAAAGGGGGGGTATGGGGAAGTCCTAGAAAAGAGGTTTATGAAAATATGTTATGAAATTATACGTGTATGTTTGTCTTTTTAAGTGTTTGTTTGTCTTTTAAAATTTTGTAAAACTAATAAAAATTTTATAAAAAATAAATAAATTATTATTTATACCCCGCCGATCTGGCTGGGCCTCCCCAGCCACTCTGGGCAGCTTCCAACAAAATATTAAAATACAGGAATGCATCAAACATTAAAAGCGTCCCTGAACAGGGCTGCCTTCAGATGTCTTCTAAAAGTCTGGTAGTTGTTGTTCTCTTTGACATCCAGGGGGAGGGCGGATACTGTAAGTATCTTATTTTTCCTTCTTTTAATAATTTCAATTTTTCCTTCTTTTAATAAGTTTCAATGTGTGTGTGTGTGGGGGGGGGCATGCGACAATAAAATTTCCGCACTGGGTACCACCTGACCTTGCTACGCCTCTGGGCCAGACCTCTCTTAAAATCCTCACATGAGCTGTGCACCTTTAAGCCACTGGATGGCGCTGCGAACCAGATGGAGATGCAGACGTTGGGGAGGACCCTGGCAACCAGCAGAGGAGAAGTTGGGCTTTGTGGTGCAAAGGCTTTCCTTTCTGTGCTTGCTCACTTCTGTAAGTCACAGGCCACTTGCAATGCCGTGTTTTCTCCTTGGGGGTCTATTGCTAAGAAGGTACCTACTGCCTTCTCCTCATAGTTCCATAACAGGAATGGCGCCCTGTCGCTTCCAGAGCTTGTATGCAATTAGTAAGGACTCAGGGAAAAACAATTGCACCAATATCTTCGGTGCAGCTATCTCACAAGCCCCCATTCTTCCCCTTTAAGAAACCCTGCACCCTTGTATAGTCACACGCTTTATCTTGTAATTAAAGGCTCTTATCATGCCAAGCTATGTTGTTAAAAATAGCCCACAATCCTCTACAGACTGGAAGGATAATAAGAGAGGGAGAGTTTGTGTGTGCTGCTTAAACAATGCTCAATAATGGAAGGCTCCAGGATTAGCTCTGAAAAGCAGGCGGAGGATCTTTGTGTAGGACAAAGCCAGGGAAAGAAAGTTTAAACAGATAAAAGGAAGGAGAAAAGGAGAGAAAGGAGAGAAAGGTTGCTCCCACACTAGCCTGTTTCTTTGGGACTTTCTTCTTTGGTTAGCTCATTTTTTATTTTTATTTTTACAGAGAATCTAGATGTTGTTGTTGCCAGATTGTAGTGTTCAGGGTCTGATTTGGGGCAATTCTTTTGATGTAAACTGTTATGGCAACCCCAGCCTCTCCTGTGTGGACAGGCAAAAAAGAAAAGAAAAAGAAAAAAGCTATATTTAGTTTTTAAGGGCTACTGTGTCTTTAATCAAAAGCTTACTGTTTGCACGTTCAGCACATTTTATTGCTTCCTGTTCATCATGGCAGGGGAATTGGTGATGAGTTGTCTATTTAATGACACTGCAAGCCTCTTAGATCTGTTGGGGTGAGCATGGTTAGGATCCAGAAAATCTCTGGCTGAGCCAGAAGGCTCCTGGGTATGCCAGGGAAACTATCTCAACCTGGCTCAGCCAGAGATACGCTGATGCATCTTCTCCACCCTGGTTCAGCCAGGACCCAGCCAGTTTTGCTAAGCCTGATAGATTCTAAATTAGCATAAGTCCTGAAAAAGGGACCTTATGGGGAGTTGGCAGAAGTGCGACCAGAGGAGGGGAACTTAGGCTACATCCTAAACCTGTTCAGCATAGTCAAATGACCTGGGAACCCAGCCTAACTTAAGCCAGGAAAAAGGGTGGTGCAATTCAAATTCTTTTTTAAAAGCTTGTTTCCCCTCTTCCTGACTTGGCTGCCTCAACATGCACCTGAATGGAGTTTAGATCTGGCCTGCTTTATGCCAGCTTAATTTTAGCCAGCGTAATTTACTCCAGCTTCTTATGCTTAGGATTGCTCCCTTAGTCAGTTTCTTTTCCCTGTGAAGCAGGTGGACAAATACGGTAATTATTTCCCTGATTTCTTTTTTAAGTAGCACTGAAAGGTTCCAAGGTGGATGGAAGCAAAAGCAGAAGAGCAAAATATCACCTCAGACTAACAAAGCACACACATTAGGCTTACAAAGTTATTTTGGTGCCTCGTTAAGAAAACCCCACAAGTGCCTCTTCCCACTGGTGGACGAATGTGGGGGTGTGGACATCACGGTCGCCCCAGCCACGGGACGCTTGGTGCTTGGCACACATTCCCAGGACACTCAGCACTCGCGGTGCACACCACGGGATGCACACCACTTGCCGCGCATCCCCCGATGCGCATCATGCCCCTCGCGGGCAGTGTGCCATACCCTGGGACCCACACCAGCCACGCCCCCAGATGTACAGTGGCACCTCGGGTTACATACGCTTCAGGTTACACACTCCGCTAACCCAGAAATAGTGCTTCAGGTTAAGAACTTTGCTTCAGGATAAGAACAGAAATCGGGCTCTGGCAGCGTGGCGGCAGCAGGAGGCACCATTAGCCAAAGTGGTGCTTCAGGTTAAGAACAGTTTCAGGTTAAGAACAGACCTCTGGAACGAATTAAATACTTAACCCGAGGTACCACTGTACACTGCTCCCGGTGCCGGAGCAGGTAGCTTCTCCACTGCCTCTCCCAGGGCATAAAAAAGAACAATAACTAAAATGAAAATTTGTGACCATTCGTGACACCCAAAATCAGCTGCCTGAGGCAGCTGCCTCATTTTGCCTAATGCTCAGGCTGGCCTATTCATGTGGGCTATACATGATCGGCTAAGCTAGCAGTGTGAGAAATGTGTTGACTCCATGAGATCAGCTGCTAGAGGCATGACACATTATCCAAACTGGCTGAGACTAGTTGTGGAGAGGTTGGTGGAAAAAAACCAACAACACCCAAATCTCCACTCAGATAAAGCACCTGTAACACACAGGGAAACTGTTGCTATGGCTGTTAAGAAGCCATAGCAGGCAGCATAAACAAAGTCCCCCCCCCCCTCCTCGTTTCCTCTAGGAGGTCAAAGTAGTTATATCAAGATTTTGAGAGAGGAACCCTACAAACTGTTGGAGTTTGGATCTGGATGTTGACCTATTTGCTGCAAATTCATATTTCAATCATTGGTTTGGATTGAGACTTTCATTCTGTGAACAGAACAGAATTCACATTCAAAAAAATGACTGTCCCTTCTTCCCCTTTCCTTTGCAGCCCCCTTTCACTGCCATGGTGCTTGGAGGGCCCTTGGAAACAGTGTGGGGTGTGTTATTGGTGTGTGTGTGTGTAAATTGCCTTTACCCTAATTTGAATGGTGGACCAACCCAATATTAATATTTATATACAGGGCACGCTAGGGTTGCGAATGTGATCCTTTCGGGATGCACATTCGCAACCCGCAGCGTTCATTACGGCATCTGCACACGCATGGGTTGCGATTAGGCGCTTCTGCGTATGCACAAAGTGCAATTTAGCGCTTCTGCGTATGCATGACCAACGAAACCCGGAAGTAACCTGTTCCGGTACTTCTGGGTTTCAGCAGTCCGTAACCTGAAAAAACGCCACCTAAAGTGTCTGTAACCTGAGGTATGACTGTGTGCATATTTCATATTCTAGTCTGATATTTCAAAATCCTCAATCCTTGAGTGTGACAGGTTTTCTTTTGCTCTGCCTTTTCTTCCATTTTTATGGTCTGCTTTGGTGACATAGGGTTGTTTTTTTTTTACTTTTCATTTAACTGTACAGTGGTACCTCAGGTTAAGAACGTAATTTGTTCCGGAGGTCCGTTCTTAACCTGAAACTGTTCTTAACCTGAGGTACCACTTTAGTTAATGTGGCTTCCCGCCGCCGCCGCGCTGTTGTCGTGCAATTTCTGAAATATTGGGAAATTTCGGAACAGGATGGAGATAGACTGAAATTGCAGAGTTTTGAAAAACTAAAAAACAAGGTGCGAGACTGGCTTCATTATTATCAGATAATGGAGGCATACAATTTGGATAAGAAAATCGGCTTACAGGTGGAAAAATCAAAATTAGAAACAGGATTGTTAGAACCCAAAACTAAGATTTTGTCAAAGATGTATAACTTGCTGTTGAAATGGAATACTCAGGATGAAACGATGAAATCTGCTATGATTAAATGGGCACAAGACGTTGGATATAACATAATGATGGCTGACTGGGAACAGTAGTTTACGGCATGTAATGCCTTAAGAGAGAATATTATGAAAATGATATACAGGTGGTACATGACCCCAGTCAAGCTTGCAAAAATCTACCATTTGCCCAATAATAAATGTTGGAAATGTAAGGAAACTGAAGGTACATTCTTTCACCTATGGTGGACGTGCCCAAGGATTAAGACTTTTTGGGAGATGATTTATAATGAATTAAAAAAGGTATTTAAATATACCTTCTTGAAGAAACCAGAGGCCTTCCTCCTGGGCATAGTCGGCCAATCGGTGTTAGAGAAGGACAGAACTTTATTTATGTATGCTACAACAGCAGCAAGAATACTTATTGCAAAGTATTGGAAGACACAAGAACTACCCACTCTGGAAGAATGGCAGATGAAAATGATGGATTACATGGAATTGGCGGAAATGACTGGCAGAATCCGAGACCAGGGAGAAGAGTCGGTGGAAGAAGATTGGAAGAAATTTAAAGACTATTTACAGAAATATTGCAAAATTAATGAATGTTAGAATGATGTTGGATTGAAGTTAAGTGGTTTCTAGCTGTAATGGTATAAAAGAATATGAAAAAATTGGATTTTTAACAGGTAAAAATTTAATGTTATAATATATTAAGATTAAAGATCAGGATAAAAAAAGGAGGGAAAGGAATTGCTGAACTAATAAATTGAACTGGAATACAAAAAAGGGAGGTATGAGGAGGTCCGGGAAACAAGTAAATGAAAGATAAGTGACAAAAAGATGGAATTGTTTTTAACTGTTTTTTACTTTGTATTCTTTCTTTTTTCTTTTTCATCATGTAATATTGTGAAAACTTTAATAAATATTTATATAAAAAAGCAATTTCTGTTCTCATCCTGAAGCAAAGTTCTTAACCCGAGGTACTATTTCTGGGTTAGCGGAGACTGTAACCTGAAGCGTCTGTAACCCGAGGTACCACTGTATTGGGATTTTATTTTTTTATGTCTGAAAGTGTCATAGACCAGCTGGATGGAGCTGAATGTTGAGGAGGCACAAGCCGGGGAGCCCCCAAGGGTAGAAGGCTCAGAGCCAGGAGACTGGTGGTGGGATGACGATGGTCTGGTCAGAGGGAGAAGCAGCAGACTTCGAGGAAGAGGTGTCAGAAGCAGAAGGGGCACCAGGCTTTAGTGAGCAAGAAGAGGCTGCAACAGAGCACAGTTCGGACTCTGAGGCAGAAGCAGAAGCCAGGGAGTCTCCCCTTCCTACTGTGACTAGGTTACCTCCTTGCTGGTCTCCTAGAACCTGCAGAGAAATGAAATGGGCAAAGCATAGATTGGTTGTGCGCAGATGCATCTTGAGACTTTGTGGGAAACACCCTGGAGAGGAGGAGTCCTAGTGGACATGGGGAAGACCTTCAGTCCTTGCCACTGCTTCAGTGAGGCAGAGTTGCTGAGACCACTAGGCTAGAGCTGTGGATCACTTCCTTGAATAAGGAATTAACTTCACTGGCCTCAGGTGATTTACTCGTGTGTTGGCTCCTACTGTGGCCAACCGGATGCCTGTGTCAGGAGTACATGTAGGAGCCAGGCCCTGTGACTGGTAGGGCTTCGCAGGACTGGGGCTTTCCTAAGTTTGTTTTGAAGAGGCAAGGCGCGGCAGCACAGGTGAGGCCGATTGGTAGGAGCAAGAAGAAGAAGAAGAAGAAGAAGAAGAAGAAGAAGAAGAAGAGGAGGAGGAGGAGGAGGAGGAGGAGGAGTAGTTTGGATTTGATATCCCGCTTTATCACTACCCTAAGGAGTCTCAAAGTGGCTAACATTCTCCTTTCCCTTCCTCCCCCACAACAAACACTCTGTGAGGTGAGTGAGGCTGAGAGACTTCAGAGCTCTCAGAGTTGGGAAGGGATATAAGGTCAGCAATTCCCTTTGGCTCTTTGCCACAGCAACACACTTCCTGTCTTGCTGTGTTTGGCTTCTTGACTCCCGGCTCTCTGACCCTCAGACCCTTGGCTTCCTGACTGCTGGCTTCTGGACTCCCATTCCTGCTCCCACCCCACTGTCTTGCCCCTGGTCCCAACGTCTTCAGCCAGGACTTCGACTGCCCGTAAACCAGACCATGACAGCCTGTGGGAAACCCGCAAGCAGGAGCCAAGTGCAACAGCATTCTCCCCTTTTGTGGTTTCCAGCAGCTGATATTCAGAACTATTACTGCATCCGCCCATGGAGCCAGGGTATAGCCATCATGGATAGTAGCCATCACTATCTCTCTCCTCCATGATTGTGAACTTCCATGAGCAGAGGAGGTTCCTTGTTTCAGAAGATCATCCTCCAAGTTGGGGGGGAGGGAGTGTGGGTTAACAACTGCTAGGGTTGGAATGTTCCCAAAATTGAAAATCTGGACAAAGTTGTTGAGCTTTCCCCCCCAAAATCACCATACGTACTTGTCATGCATCCGGGTTTCCTGGACATTTTGCCAATTCAGCAAAAATCCACCCAGACGCCATTTTGCAGCCCGATGTGTCTGGGAAACCCCAGATGTATAGCAGTCCTAACAACTGCTTGATGGAATAATTGCTGGAAGTGATTGAAGAAGAGTGAAACGCACCTTCCAATTTAATCAAACTTGGGTCTCCAGCTGTTTCTGGACTACAACTCCCACCATCCCTAGCTAGCAGGACCAGTGGTCAGGGATGATGGGAATTGTAGTCCGAAAACAGCTGGAGACCCAAGTTTGGGAAACCCTGATCTAGAGTAAGTTCTAGAAAGCCGCACCTGCGCTCCAGGTATCAATGATCTGGGCAACTACTGCTCAACTGGAAAGGAAATCCCTAAACATGGACTATGGAAATGGAATGAAAAGAAACAGGAAAGACTTGTGAGTGATATCTTGCCAATGATATTTTTAGTGAAAAGAAGGAAGCGGTTGAGGAAGAGGCAGACTAGGAAGGAGACCAGCAGGTAGCCCAGGTAAGAGGAAAATTCTTTGTTTTCTTTTGGATGTCCTCCCCCTGCTGTTGGATCCTTTCCGTCTGCCTGTTTGAATGCTGCCCAGCCTTTTAAAGGTGATGGGGGAAGCGAGCTGGATGGTTGATAAGAAAGGAATATGTCTAACCACAAAAGAACAGATTGCATTGCCCATACTTTTGTGGTCCAGCAGCTCAGCTGGAGGGGATGATTAAAAAATGGACAGAGCGCAAGCAGGAGTGGTGGGTGGTGGCGCATTCAATTCTTCCCTCCCAGAGTCATTCTGCTTGACAACATAATAGCACAAAGGTCATCCCCACATCTTCGCAACAACAGCAGGGCGATGCGTGGCCTCCGAAGGGCCAGCTTTTGAGAGCAGCCGCCTCTCTAGTGCTGGCGGAGAGGGTCTGGCTCTCTGCCCCTCCTTATCACGTATTTCTTGGTGTTCAAAAGCAAGCCAGCAACACACATTATGCAAAGCAAACAGCAGCGACATTACAAGCACAGCTGTTGCAGGGCCGGAATGTCATGTGATCCTGCAAGGGGAAAAAAAATCAAATACGCTTTCTCTGGTTATCAAGGCTGTAATTACTCCCTGACAGCTTTCTATGCTTCTCTTAAAAATAAATATCCCAGGCCCACTCGGGTTAACTCTTTCAGGGTTCTGAATGCCAGGATTGCCGGTCTGGAGGCAGAGCAAGCTGATGTGTACAGGGGTAACAGGCAGGTGGGCAGGTGGGTGCAGTGGCGTAGTGTGGGTTGCTGTTCCCCGGGGCAAGGCAAGTGTTGTGTGCTCCAGGTGGACTGGGAAGCTGCGGTGGGGGCATGTGTAGAGCCCATGCCGAGGGTGAACGGAGCCTGCCTCCAACAGGCTCTTTGCCTGTTGCCCCCACCCACCCACCCACTAGAACAATCCACCTGTGCCTCAGCTGCCAGGGCTCTGTGCTTGTCATGGGTGCACCTGATTGTGCCCCATCAAAAAATTGCACCTGGAGCCATGGACCCCCCAGCCCAGCTCCCCACACTACGCTACTGGTTGCCCTGGTCCATCCACTCAAGGACTAAGCCAGTTGCAGCTGGCAGGGCAGCAGTGCTTACCTGAATTCCCATGACTGGTGTCGCCATGGCTTACTGGGAGGGACGAGGCAGCAGTGAGGTTGGTGTGGCGGAAATGTCCCAGCAGTAGCACCATATTGGCTCTGCCAGTGCATTTGCACCACGTCAGCTTCACCGCTGCCTTGTTCCTTGCTCTCTTCCCAATGGTAAGCTGGAAGATGGGATTTGACTCAGGGCAGAGCATCTGTGGAAGGTCTGAGGTTTAATCCCTGATATCCCCAGGTATGTCTGGGAGGGGAAAAAACACACAAAACCTTTCTAAATTCCTGGAGAGCAACTGCCAGTCTAGGTAGACACCATTGTGCTACCCAGACCAATGCTCTGACTTCATATAATGCAGCTTCTAATGTTCCTTTTGGGACTCTTGAGAGTCCCATGGACTGCAAGAAGATCAAACCTATCCATTCTGAAGGAAATCAGCCCTGGGTGCTCACTGGAAGGACAGAGCCTGAAGCTGAGGCTCCAAGACTTTGGCCACCTCATGAGAAGAGAAGACTCCCTGGAAAAGACCCTGATGCTGGGAAAGATTGAGGGCACAAGGAGAAGGGGACAACAGAGGATGAGATGGTTGGACAGTGTTCTCGAAGCTACCAGCATGAGTCTGACCAAACTGCGGGAGGCAATGGAAGACAGGAGTGCCTGGCGTGCTCTGGTCCATGGGGTCACGAACAGTCAGACACGACTAAATGACTAAACAACAACAATGTTCCTTTGTCTCCACCTTCGCTTCCCAGCACCTTGAAAAAGAAAGGAAAACTTTCCTTTGTCAGCCTGCCACTTTGATCTGCATTTTGTTTTTTTAAGGGAGTTGGAACTCTTGACAAACGTACTGCTATTACTACTAACGACGTGAGAGCTTGTTCCTTCATTACTCTCTCATTGCTGCCTAATGACCTAAACATCTTAAGCACATTTTGGAGAAGTTGCCTGAGGTGCATTGATTTCGTTTCCTCCGTGAAGGACTTTCTGCTGATGTTCAGTGACGCAGCTAATCTGCTCGACGCAGCAAAGAGGGCTTGTCTGTTGCTAGCTGTGGACTGCTGCAGTAGATGCTTCAGAAAGGAAGACGAGCTATCCCTTACCTGGAAGACCCTCTGTTCCCTTCCAGCCATGCACATAATCTGTTATGCTCATCAGCCCTGCCTATGAGGATATTACCCGAAAAAGTAATTTGCTATCAGGCTTTAATTCCACGGAAAGCAAGACAAAACTGCTTTATATAATTGGTGTTTTTATTAATCATGCTAATAAACACCCACCATTTACCATAAGTGGGTCACAGCAATGTAAAAATGCAATCTTACAGTAAGTTCAAACAGTTTACAATAAAAAGAATAGGGTCCTAAATCTCAGGTGCCAAAGGACAAAGAGAGGCGTGCAGAGTGGTGAAAGCCCTGCTGTGCTAATGCAAAGCCCTTGCACATTCTTCTGCTAGTAGGACTAGCTAGTTGAATCCTATCTACCACCACCATCATTCTGTGTACAGTGGTACCTCGGGTTAAGTACTTAATTCGTTCCGGAGGTCCGTTCTTAACCTGAAACTGTTCTTAACCTGAAGCATCCTTTAGCTAATGGGGCCTCCCGCTGCTGCTGCGCCGCTCGAGCACGATTTCTGTTCTCATCCTGAAGCAAAGTTCTTAACCCAAGGTACTATTTCTGGGTTAGCGGGGTCTGTAACCTGAAGCGTATGTAACCCGAGGTACCACTGTATTTCTTAAGAACTGATAGTAAAAAAAATCTCAAGGAGGACTAATAGGTGATAGGAACACAGAAAACTGCCTTATAAAGAGCCATACCATTGGTCCCTTTAGAAGAAGAAGAAAAGAAGAGTTGGGATTTGATATCCCGCTTTATCACTACCCTAAGGAGCCTCAAAGTGGCTAACAATCTCCTTTCCCTTCCTCCCCCACAACAAACACTCTGTGAGGTGAGTGAGGCTGAGAGACTTCAGAGAAGCGTGACTAGCCCAAGGTCACCCAGCAGCTGCATGTGGAGGAGCGGGGAATCGAACACAGTTCACCAGATTACGAGAATACTGCTCTTAACCACTACACCACACTGGCTCTCTTTAGGTTGACTAGACCAGCCTGACCACTAACCTGCGGCCCTCCAAACGGTTTGGATTAAAACTCCCAACATCTCCAGCTATCTGGAAGACACCAGGTTTTGAAAGGCTGGTCCACACCTATTGGCAGTAGATCTCCAGTGTTCCAGAAAGGAGCCTTTCCAAACCTTTCTGGAGATGCCTTGGGTGGAACTCAGGGCCTTCTGCATGCACAACGCATGTGCTGCCAGTAAGCTAAGGCCCTGCCCCAGCAGCCACCTCTGATATGAAAGACTTCTCTGCCTAAGAGGCAGGATAGCTACTGGTAGCCAGAGCAGAAAATAGTGGGTGAAATGGGAAAATAGTCTTGTTGTTGTTGTTTAGTCGTTTAGTCGTGTCCGACTCTTCGTGACCCCGTGGACCAGAGCACGCCAGGCACTCCTGTCTTCCACTGCCTCCCACAGTTTGGTCAAACTCATGCTGGTAGCTTCGAGAACACCGTCCAACCATCTCGTCCTCTGTTGCCCCCTTGTCCTTGTGCCCTCCATCTTTCCTAACATCAGGGTCTTTTCCGGGGAGTCTTATCTTTTCATGAGGTGGCCAAAGTATTGGAGCCTCAGCTTCGGGATCTGTCCTTCCAGTGAGCACTCAGGGCTGATTTCCTTCAGAATGGAGAGGTTTGATCTTCTTGCAGTCCATGGGACTCTCAAGAGTCTCCTCCAGCACCGTAATTCAAAAGCATCAATTCCATGGTATCAAACAACTTCTTATGTTCCTAAGCTAAATACAGTGAGCATTTTTATTCGTTCCCTTAAATCCCCCCAATTTGCACCAGCTCGAGATCTGACCCTCTCTTCATCTTCCACATCCTTCTTTGGTGCTACTCATTTCTTCCCTTTTTGCCTTGTTTTAGGGCACCTAGAAGATCGGCACAGCAGGCAGAAATTCAACATGGAAAGTCCCCCCCCCAGCCAATTTTCTGCTGTTAGGGTACCATGGGGAAAGAAAGCTGGCACATGACAGCAGCATGAAAACCTCCATTATACAATCGCACCGTCCTAGTACGTATGTGAAGCTCGCAATGATTCCTTGGTGAGAAGCTGAATTCTGACTGGGGCGAATGTTATCTTCGCCTTTCCTTGGAACCACAGAGAAGACGATTCCCTCCAGAGCTATTGGCAGACTGCCATTCAATCCCAGAAACATATGGAGAGGAAAGCAAGCAGCCAGCTGAGATGCTACTGGAGCATCAAATGTACGCACTGAAGCAAGAACTGCAGCCAGCCGATGTCCAAGCAACCGGAGCTGAGGTTAGCTGCCTACTGCTAGATGGACAGGCAATTAAAACACCAAGTCCTGGCTTGGAAAGTCGGGGGCTTGTCTGTGGATGTTGTGAAACTGGTTTCCTTGGAGGTTTTCCAAAGAAAGGCTGGGCTGTCGTTTATAAGGAGGGATGGGGAATAAATCTGATATGCACGAAGTATATTTCCGAAAAAAACCAAGACTCCTTGCGCTCTGCTCTGCTCCCCCTTTCTTCCTACGCAGGGCGGCCTTACCCTCTGCTTGCAGCTCAGAGATGGGGCATCACGTGGGACTGGCCCTTGGCGGTGGCAGCCTCTTCTCCTCCTCCTCGCCTGCCCTCCAGCAGCCGCTACAAGCTGCCAAGCGAGGAGGCTGGCAGCGTCGGCCATGGGGGGGCAACAGGGTGCTCCCTCTCAGCCACCACTGCCCCCACCACCGTCACTCAGGACAAGCACTGGCTCCTCCCCCCCCAGGTTTGGCAGGGCGGGAATAGGGACATTCTGGGATCAAATCAGAAGCTGGGGTGGCTTTCTTAATTCCGGGACACTCCCTGGAAAATCAGGACACTTGGAAGGTATGATCACTGACTCCCATTTTTATTGTTTTATTAAAGATTTTCTTGATTTACAAAAGTGTGTGCAATCTGTCTCTCTTGTATCCCCCCCCCCATGTAACATTTTACAAATCAGTTTCATTTGTTGAGACATTAGGAAGAAAAGGGGGGAAGAGGTGGAGGGGGGAAAGATGGGTGGGGTAGGGTCGGGTGGCGATGTTTCTATTTTACTTACTATATGTAGGGTTTGGTGTCTGCATTTGTAGTGAAGTTGGGAAATCTTAGCAAGTTAAAACTTTGGCTCTGCCAAAGTAAAGCATTGTGGGAGAGCCAAATGCTGTAGAATCCTGGGAAAGTGTATCTGGTTCTTTAATTGGCGAATATTTGTCTTCAGAGGTGTAAATTGGGTGTCTCCTTCCTCAGTAGGAAAGGGAGTTTCTAGGAGATTGGTGATTCTTGACACCTGGCTGTCCCGGATGTGGATTCAGTGTGAATGGGTTATCTGGCTAATTTACAACTCGAAGAATCTGGTTGTCTGTGGGAATGCTTTAATCTTCAAGGCCCCCTCTGATAAACAGGATTCAGCTGTCAAGTCTCCTAACAAGCCTGAATTATTGTTCTTCCATGTAACCATTGGTGAATTGCTAATTAATCTAAAGAACTGATTGGCTTTTGAGTTTTGAATCCACTGGGTTCAAAGGGGATAAAACCTTAGGAAGGTAAAGTAAAGGTAAAGGTACCCCTGCCCATATGGGCCAGTCGTGACCGACTCTAGGTTTGCGCGCTCATCTCACACAAGAGGCCGGGAGCCGGCGCTGTCCGAAGACACTTCCGGGTCACGTGGCCAGCGTGACGAAGCTGCACTGGCAAGCCAGCACCAGTGCCGCACACGGAAACACCGTTTACCTTCCTGCTATAAAGCGGTACCTATTTATCTACTTGCACTTAGGGGTGCTTTCGAACTGCTAGGTGGGCAGGAGCTGGGACCAAAAGACAGGAGCTCACCCCGCCGCGGGGATTTGAACCGCTGACCTTACGATCAGCAAGTCCTAGGCACTGAGGTTTTACCCACAGCGCCACCCGCGTCCCTAAAAACCTTAGGAAACCCACTTGCAATTCGCAGCTCACCTCACTTAACATACTTTGCCATGTGAGAACATTGTTATGCAGAGGGCTTGCCCTGATGAAGAAGGTGCGGACTCAGCCGAGAGCACTTTTTTGAACTGTTTTGTTTCGTACTCTCGTTCTTGTCGTGGGTATGTTCTGTAGTTAGTGATATTAAAAAATGTTTTTATTTCCTGTTTGGGATTTGTAAGAGATGTGCTCATTTTTATGTTTCTGTGTAAGCTTTCTTTTTAATAAATTCTGGAAAAAGGACTTTTTCCTGCTTCTGTCTTTTGTGCCTTTCTGCCGGGGAGCTGAACCAGTGCTTAACCATTTAGTCGCCTACCAGAGCCTGTTGGATTTCTGTCTGTGCCATGGTAAAGTGACACAGTGTGGGGCAGCCCAGTAAAGCTGAAGAGTAATCTCCTTCCTTAGATGAAGTTAGACAACAGATCAACAGAGCAGATGAAGTTAGACAACAGATCAACAGAGCCAGACTGATACCCAGAGAGAACTTGCTGCAAGACAGACCCAAAAGAGAAAATAACAGAACACCTCTAGTCATCACATACAGCTCCCTAGTTAAAACAGTACAACGCATCATCAGAGATCTACAACCTCTCCTGGACAATGACAGTTCTCTTTCTCAAGCTCTGGGAGGAAGACCTTTCATTGCCTACAGACAGCCACCCAATCTTAAACAACTCCTAACCCACAATAATACTACAACCAGACTTAACACGGACACTGGCACCAGAGCCTGCAATAAACCCAGATGCCAACTTTGCTGCCGCATACACTCGGACAACACCATTACTGGCCCCACCAACATCACACATGCCATCTCGGGACTATTTAATTGCTCATCGTCTAACATTGTGTATGCCATCAAATGCCAACAGTGTCCTTCAGCTCTCTATATTGGACAAACAGGCCAAACCTTACGCCAAAGAATAAACGGACATAAATCTGACATCAAGAATCACAAAACAGAGAAACCAGTAGGAGAACACTTCAATCTCCCAGGACATTCTATACAAGATCTCAAAGTAGCTGTTTTACTACAAAGGAATTTCAGAAACAGACTGGAAAGAGAAGCTGCTGAATTGCAACTCATTACCAAACTTAAAACCATGGAGAGACCTGGTCTGAACAAAGACATTGGATTCTTATCTCATTATACGTGACTAAGCCATTTCTCACCTTCTCACCCCTTGCCTTTTCCTGTAAGACCTATTACAGTCGTTAAGAGTCATCAGCAGGCTCATCTCAGCTATCTGCCAATCTCCCATTCCCACCACCCTTCTGAGTAATACCCCTCCCCACCTTCTCACTATATAGAAGGGTCTGGCAACTTCTGTTTCAGTGTATCTGAAGAAGTGTGCATGCACACGAAAGCGCATACCAAGAACTAACTTAGTTGGTCTTTAAGGTGCTACTGGAAGGAATTTTTTTTATTTTGACTCCTTCCTTAGGTTACTTTTCGGGGCTGTTCTGAGATAAGGAAATGGTGGCAGCAAACTACTGGTTTTTTTTGGTGTGTTTTGTAAAAGCATCTGTGCACCCCTCTCAGCCGGGTCCTGCTGGATTTGGAGGACAGGTTGGAGAGGTGGGAGAGTGCGCACGAATGCTACAGCGATGCTTGTGCAGGTTCTTTGCTGTTCACTTGTGTTCCTTTGGTGGTGAGAGAGGTTGGGATTGGCCTAGGGTGTGGTTATTCATTTGTGGTTGGCTGACACGGGGACAAATAGAAGACGACACCTTCACCCCGGTATGGCTCCCCTTTGTTGCAGGAACCCTCCCCCATTTAGTTTGTACAAACTTGACACATACACACACACTCACACACGACATACACAATGTTTCTGTTATAAATTCATAGAAAATCAACCGTACATCGGATCTACACCGGTCCACTTTTATTTTGCTCCGCGAAGGAAGGACTATCAAAAGGGGATGGTTTGATACAGGACGGCCATAATCCCTTGAGCGTACCAACACGTAGGTAGGAGCCCTACCCAGTTGGCATGACAACCTTGATGGTCCTAGACAGAAGACCATCAAGGACACAAAGAACTTGCATATGGGAGTGGATTCAACACGGACTGAAACAAAGGACAGTGATCAGCTCTTCCCTCTGGGGGCAGGAAACTGCCAGCTCCCCTTTGTCCTCTGGAAAATACTCATGGGGAGGGGGAAAGGAGGGACCAGCCAGGTGACAAGATACTCAGGTTACCTCCACAAACCCCTCCCACAACCCCTACTTTTTGTGATGTATCAATGATGTGTCAATGATGTAGTTGTGCTGTAGTTCTAGGGGTGTAGCTTGGGGGATTAGTAGCTAATAAAAGTTGGGGTCTTCTTTTGTTCTGAGCTTCCATCTTGTTTCACCTGGTGGCAGGTGGGAGTCCTGTTGCGACAGTCTTCAACAAAGACCAAGCCTACTGGCTGCTGTTTTGCTCTGGTATTCCTGGCTGTGTCCTTGTTTTTTGTCCAAGGGAGCCCTCAGATTTCTCCGTTAACACCTTTATCACAAACACAGCCCAACAAGACAACGACAAAAATCCACCAACAGCATACAAATCAATATGGCTAACCTGATCCAAAACACCCACCCACCCCACTCACACATGAAAACAAAGACCATCACTGTCTCCTATTCATGCACAGAATCCTTAAAGTCAGATCATCCTGGCACCAGCAGGAGACCTTATCTTGAACTGAACAGATTCCAGAAGGTCTTCATACACTCTAAGAGTAGTCTTTGTTCCTTGACCTTGCTCTATCTTGGAAGATAGATGTTCCGATGTGCCCACATAAGAAGGGAAGTGCCTTGCTCTATGTTCTGAGATGGGTAAACCCCCAAGGAAAGGAATTCAAAGGGGCCACATGCCTGATACTGCCTTGAGAGAGAGGGCCCTTTGTTCCTGTACCTAATGAATAGCAGTTAAGGAAGGACCTTCAATTAGCAGGGTGCAGCAACATTTTATTTAACTTATTTAACTTTATTTAACTTTAAACTTATTTAACTTATATGCAGAATTCATCATGCGAAAGACTGGACTGGATGAATCCCAAACCGGAATTAAGATTGCCGGAAGAAATCTCAACAACCTCAAATATGCTGATGACACAACACCTCCTGGCAAATAGAAGGGGAAGAAATGGAGGCAGTGAGAGATTTTACTTTCTTGGGCTCCATGATCACTGCGGATGGTTACAGCAGTCACGAAATTAAAAGAAGCCTGCTTTTGGGGAAAAAGTGACGACAAACCTAGACAGCATCTTAAAAAGCAGAGACATCACCTTGATGACAAAGGTCTGTATAGTTGAAGCTATGGTTTTCCCAGTAGTGATGTATGGAAGTGAGAGCTGGACCATAAAGAAGGCTGATCGCCGAAGAATTGATGCTTTTGAATTACGGTGCTGGAGGAGACTCTTGAGAGTCCCATGGACTGCAAGAAGATCAAACCTATCCATTCTGAAGGAAATCAGCCCTGAGCGCTCACTGGAAGGACAGATTGTGAAGCTGAGGCTCCAATACTTTGGCCACCTCATGAGAAGAGAAGACTACCTGGAAAAGACCCTGATGTTGGGAAAGATGGAGGGCACAAGGAGAAGGGGACGACAGAGGATGAGATGGTTGGACAGAGTTCTCGAAGCTACCAGCATGAGTTTGACCAAACTGTGGGAGGCAGTGGAAGACAGGAGTGCCTGGCGTGCTCTGGTCCATGGGGTCATGAAGAGTCGGACTCGACTAAATGACTAAACAACAACAGCAACCTTTTATTGGAGGGATTTTATCTCAGCTTTTGCATATGCATTGCCTTAGAATTGTATATTAGAAGCCCCTTTTGCTTCAAGGTGGGGCTCAGCTTTAGGGAAGGAAATCCCACTGAGACTTTTATTGCTTGCAATAAAACACCTTTTGTTTTCCTCAAATAGCTGTGTGACTTTTTCTTCAGCCTAAACACTAATTTTGCTACACTATGGGAGCAAGTTCCGGCATTTCCCTGTCCACTTTCCCCCATGTATAATTGTATAAACTTGAATTGTAAGGAAATGTATATGGGTTGGGAAGGAGAGACGTTCATGGTACCCAGATACTGGTGGCATTATTTATTATTTTATTCATTAAATTTCTATCCCGCCTTTCGTCTGAAGATCACAGGGTGATTTACAACACAATAAAAACGCAAAAATACATACCCTGATAACAAAAAAGCCCTCCATCTAGTTTAAAAGACCATAGATTGTTTATTTTATGTGCACGAAGGTTGCTTCCATGTTCTCTTTATCCATGTGATCAATAAAGTCATATACCATGTACTAATAAAAGAGTTTTGTGTACCTTGGCCATTTTCTAGCCTCTGTCTGTGTCACCTTTTCCATGAGCACATGCTGCCAAACACCACTGTAACATCTGTCTTGGGACAGGCCCTCGAGATTTTTCCATTTCCTGGTAATTAATGACTGTGCAGCTGTTAGCAAGTGCACTCTATTCTTTTCTGACACCAGGTTAAAACCTTCCTTCCACCTGCTGGGCATTTTAAATTATTATATTTTTCAGCTGGTTGAATAGTTTTATGCTTTCCAATTTTATTTTTATTGTCGTTCCATGTTTTATACTGTGTTACAGATGTTAAATTCCCATGGAACCCCCGCCCCTCTGAAATTCTCCTGCTGTCCACCTGCTATCCAACAAGTTTATGTTAAAAAATAAAGATTGCAGGGCTTCATTTGTGACTGGGCTCATGTGGGTTCACCCCTCGAACCTGTTTTCCACTGAAGGGCTGGAAACAAATGAAATACCGTATTTTTCGCTCTATAACACGCACCAGACCATAACACGCACGTAGTTTTTAGAGGAGGAAAAAAAGAAAAAAAATATTCTAAATGAAATAGTGGATATATGATTTTTGTGGTTCATTCATGCTGTGGCCGCAGACATGTGATCTGACAGTGAGTTTGGAGTAGCCCAATGCAAAAATCCTGAGGATCCATGTGGATCCATGCTTTGCAACCATGGAGGAGGGAAGGAAGGGGAACCGTGGATCCTCTGCTCACGACTGCAGCAGATCCCCCCCGCCACCCGCAGGCATTCACTCCATAACATGCACAGACATTTCCCCTTACTTTCTAGGAGGAAGAAAGTGAGTGTTGTGGTGCAAAAAATACGGTAATAGTTTCCTGACAGTAGCCCTGTGCTTTGAGATACAGTGGTACCTCAGGTTAAGTACTTAATTCGTTCCGGAGGTCTGTTCTTAACCTGAAACTGTTCTTAACCTGAAGCATCACTTTAGCTAATGGGGCCTCCTGCTGCTGCCATGCCACTGAAGCACAATTTCTGTTCTCATCCTGAAGCAAAGTTCTTAACCTGAGGTAATATTTCTGGGTTAGCGGAGTCTGTAACCTGAAGCGTATGTAACCTGAAGCGTATGTAACCTGAGGTACCACTGTACTGTAATATTGATTTTTCTTGGTTTTTGAGTTTTTTGGTTAAAAACAGAAGGCGATAATTGTCAAAGACCTTTAATCACTGTAGACCTCTGCATTCTTTATAGTCGTGCTCAGTGTTTTCCTAGTGTGAAGCAGGGCCGTCTTAAGCATATCTGGCGCCATAGTGCAAAGGTCCCTCTGGCGTGCCCCTCCCCCATTTCCCAGAGTTGTCAGCCGATGGAAGCAAAAGCTCTGAAAAAGCTCAATATGGAGACCAAATGGCCGAAATATTGGGAAATTTTGGAACAAGACGGAGATAGATTGAAATTGCAGAGTTTTGAGAAATTAAAAAACAAAGTGCGAGACTGGCTTCATTATTATCAGATAATGGAGACATATAATTTGGATAAGAAAATTGGTTTCCAGGTGGAAAAATCAAAATTAGAAACAGAACTGTTAGAACCTAAAACTAAGATTTTGTCAAAAATGTATAACTTGCTGTTGAAATGGAATACTCAGGATGAAACGGTAAAATATGCTATGATTAAATGGGCACAAGATGTTGGATATAACATTATGTTTGCTGACTGGGAACAGTTGTGGACCACAGGTATGAAGTTTACGGCACGTAATGTCTTGAGAGAGAATATTATGAAAATGATTTACAGGTGGTACATGACCCCAGTCAAGCTTGCAAAAATCTATCATTTGCCCGATAATAAATGTTGGAAATGTAAAGAAACTGAAGGTACATTTTTTCACCTTTGGTGGACGTGCCCAAGGATTAAGGCTTTCTGGGAAATGATATATAATGAACTGAAAAAGGTATTTAAATATACCTTCTTGAAGAAACCAGAGGCCTTCCTCCTGGGCATAGTCGGCCAATTGGTGCCAAAGAAGGATAGAACTTTTTTTATGTACGCTACAACAGCAGCAAGAATACTCATTGCAAAGTATTGGAAGACACAAGATTTACCCACTCTGGAAGAATGGCAGATGAAGCTGATGGACTATATGGAACTGGCAGAAATGACTGGCAGAATCCGAGACCAGGGAGAAGAGTCGGTGGAAGAAGATTGGAAGAAATTTAAAGACTATCTACAGAAATATTGTAAAATTAATGAATGTTAGAACGATGTTGGATAGAAATTAAGTGGTTTCCAGCTGTAATGCTTTAAGGGAATATGAAAAATGGGTTGTTAATAGGGAAAAATCTAATGTTACTATTTTAAGACCAAAGATTAGGATAAACAAAGAGGGTAAGGATTTGCTGAGCCAACAAATTGAACTGGAATACAAAAAAGGGAGGTATGAGGAGGTCCGGGAAACAAGCTAAGGAAGATAAGTAATAGGAAAATGGAGTGGTTTTTAATCATTTTTATTTTGTATTTTTTTCTTTTTCATTTTGTATTGTAATATCTTTAAAAAATCTTAATAAATATTTAAAAAAAAAACCGAAAAACTTTTTTTAGGGAGGGAACACCAGCAGCGGTGGAGGAACAGGTAGCCATGGCAGCACTGCTTCAGTACGGCATGGTGGAGGTGGGTGAGGGTGGCGAGTGGACCAGAGGAGCTAGCCCTGTGGAGCGCCTGATGCCCAGCTCATAGGAGAAGATGGCTAGCAGGAGGGGCACCATACGCACCTGCGCCTCAACCCGTTGGGAAAGCGAGCACACTGAATGAGCGGGCTTGCGCCGAGCGAGAGAGTGAGGGCTCGTGCGCTGCTCCCGTTAAGCGTCAGCTCGGTTTTCCCCCCTTTTAGCCTTCTGGCGTCCCGCAGAATTTGGCGCCTGCAGGCTAAAAGAGAAACAAACGAGCTGACACTTGGCGGGAGTGGCGCATGCATCCTTGCTTACTCAGTGCGCTTGTTCAGTGCTCCCCCGACTCTTGCCTGGCACCCTCCAGAACTTGGCGCCCTGGCGCCCTGCACCACTAGCGTCTATGGGTAAGACGGCCCTGGTGTGAAGGGTATCTTATTCAAAACGTTCAGAGCATTCCACTTATGGGCTGGGCTAGCACAAGGCTTTTGGGTTGCATTTACAACACCCAGCAAGTTTATTTCTGTAATTTTGGAGCAGATGTCTTTGGTTGCCATTTTGCAAATGCTTCATTTCTGGTTAGGAAACAGGTGTGGGGTTATTTTTCATTGATCAGAACAGAGCATGACAGAAAACATTGTGGGTTTAAAGCCACAAACAATAGCCTGTTTAGAACAGAGCAGTAGCTCTTTGAGACGAACTGCAGATGGTGACACCTAGAGACAGAACAAAGTATTACCCCTCCTAAGACAAAGAAGTCAGAAAAGCAAAAAGAAGTCAATAAAAGCAACAGTTGTTCCTCCGGTCATTATTAATGGTAGTACTTGATATTTGCAGCTCTTTTAATTTTTCATCTGGCTCTTGTGAGACAGAGAAGGTACAGAAAACATTTTCCTCTTCCTAATTCTTTTACTTCCTCCGTAGCGAAACAGGGACTTTACAAACTCTGCCTCTTGTTCCTTATTAGGAACTCCAGCTCTTTCTTCTCCTGTCTCTGAACAGCAATGAAATGTCTGGTCCAGGCCAGGCATAGGCAAACCCGTCCCTCCAGATGTTTTGAGACTACAGTTCCCATCATCCCTGACCACTGGTCCTGTTAGCTAGGGATGATGGGACTTGTAGTCCCAAAACATCTGGAGGGTCGAGTTTGCCTATGCCTGGTCCAGGCAATATTGACCTGCTCTTTTCTGTTTGTTTCTGTATGAGTTTCAAGAAACAAAGGGTTTTTTTGTTGCTTTTCAATCATTTCATATGGACATGTGATGTTGTTTAAACCTTTATTCACTTATAAATATAAATTATAATGGCACCTGCAGCACATTTATTGCTGGCTCTCAGGAACAAGCCTACTAAGATGGGTCCATCTGCAAAATCCCCCACATGAAAGTTACCAAAGCCAATGCAATTTTGTCCGGCTGCGCCCAACCTTCTCTAGTAAACATCCTGAGAATATTATTGTGAATTTCCCCAAATTAGCCTTCTAGCAAATGCACGTATAAAAGGTTTGTGTACTAATGAACGTATGTGCCCTAGCCCATCAGCAGATCTGGTGACACAGCTGAAGGGTCTGGCTGCTTTTCAAAGTCAGCCTCTTCCATCTTCCAGAAGTTATGAGGTCATTGCAGGATGCAAAGCACCGTGGCCAGGCTCGCTTTTGCCAGAACCATACAACTGGAGTTACGATTAATATCGCTTTGCCCAGTGCCCAAGGACTTCAGAGAACACAAGTGCACCATTAAAGAACCTGATCGAAGGTGGTCCCTTGGCTTCCCATGCCTGTGTTGCACCATTTTTAGAAAAAGCTCTTGAAGATACTTCATAAATGCTATCAGCAGCTGTGCAAGTGAGCAGAAGATTAGTAAAAGGAGTCAATTTAGGCTGGGGCGTGTTTGAGAAGATGGGGGTTGATATTCTATATCTGGTGCTATTTCCCCCCCCTTCCCACCCACCTTTGACCATATGGCAAAGTGGTGAAAGGGAAGTGGAAGTGTGTCAAGCTGAGACCCCCCTCTGAGTTGTGCTTTGCGGCATTCAGCAATTTCCACCCCTTCTCATTACGTTCTGCAGCTGTCTTGCCGTATTATAGTTGATGCCAAACTCCTTTTTTATTTTTTTATTTGCTCTGGGGCTGTGCAAACACATCTTGCATTGTCATCAGACTTGCTTCCAATGCTTTCTCTGGGCTGAATGTGAGCAAATGCCTGTGTTGTTTTTGGTAGGGGTGGTTTTTTTTTTGGCACTGTTTCAAGTTTCTCTAGGGGGTGCTGATTTTGGTGGAGGTGTGGGGAGAAGAAGATTTCCAGTGAAATTTGGTGGCTCATTCATAGAATCATAGAACTGTAGAGTTGGAAGGGACTCCAAGCGACATCTAGTCCAACCCTCTGCAATGCAGAAATCTCAGCAAAGGCATCCATGAAAGATGGCTAAGCTTAAAAACCTCCAAGGAGGGAGAGTCCACAATTTTCGACTATATCTAAGGTTAAATTGCAAAGGAACAATACGTTGTTTTTTCAATTGAACTTTATAAACACAAAAATACATTAGGAGTTCACATCCATGCCTTTTCATGCTCAATGAACTTAAAAAGCACAGTGCCCAATATTTATTTATTTTTAAAATATATTTTTATTAAAGATTTCTTAGTTTACAAAAATGTGTGCATTGTCTCTTTTTTCAAGTTGTGTTTTCTGCAGATCAGTTTCATTTGTTGTGAAACATCAGTGTGGCATACAGTGTTAGGTTAGGAAGAAAAGAGGGGGAAAGAGGGGGAGGGGGGAATGGTGAGTGGGGTGGAGTCGTGTGGCAATGTTTCTGTCCCTTCTACTTGGTGTTTGTGTCGGGTTTTGTGTCAGCGTCGTTTGTGTGGGTTCTCTTACTATTCGCTTGTTGTGTTTCCTTGGTGGCGAGAGAGGTTGGGGTGGCCTAGGATGTGATTGGTTGGCTGTAGTGAGATTTTTTTTTTGCGTGAGAGTGGTGTGTGTGTGTGTGCGTTTGGATCAGGTTAGCCAGATTGATTCGTATGCTGTCGGCAGATTCTTGGAGCGTCTCCACCCCCATCGTTCTGCCCGGATGCTGAGGTCCAGCACCAAGGGCCTTCTGGCGGTTCCCTCATTGCGAGAAACAAAGCTACAGGAAACCAGGCAGAGGGCCTTCTCAGTAGTGGCACCTGCCCTGCAGAACGCCCTCCCATCAGCTGTCAAAGAGATAAACAACTACCTGACATTTAGAAGACATCTGAAGGCAGCCCTGTTTAGGGAAGTTTTTAATGTGGGACATTTTAATGTATTTTTAATCTTTGTTGGAAGCTGCCGAGAGTGGCTTGGGAACCCAGCCTGATGGGTGGGGTACAAATAATAAATTATTATTGTTGTTGTTGTTGTCTTGTTGGGCTGTGTATGTGATAAAGGGGAACAATACTCGGGTGGAAGCATCCTCTTCCATTTGTCCCTGTGTCAGTTTCATTTCATTGGTTAGCTTTTCAAGTAAGGCCGTTTCCCATACAATTTGATACCATTTGTCCATGCTTACTCCTGACAGGTCTCTCCAGTGTCTGGCTATGATGCTTCTGGCTGCTGAGAGTAGGTGGGTTATGAGCTCTTTATGATGTGAGCGGGCATTATTATCTTGGAAGATGTTTAGTGGGGCCAGTGTGCCCAATATTTATATATCCAGTTCACATCTGAAGGTGAATCCAGCTAAACCACACTTTCAGAAACGACATGAGAATAACACAAGAACCAGAACACAACCGTCCTTTGAAATTTGTGCTTCTCTGAATTTTTCAGTGCAGTTCTCTGGCCAAGTAATATGGACAAAAAACACATACTAAAAATGAACAACCAAATTGAATATAACCACCCACCCCCAATACTGAGATAGATGGTCCAATAGTCTGACTTCATATAAGGCAGTTTTCTGTGTTCCTATCTTTTCTTTGCTCCTTTCACTGCCTGCTTGCTCAGAGAGGCCAGCTGAAGAGGCAACAACGGCAAGGAGACGCAGCAGTCAGGCCAGGGGGATTCAGGGGTCAGTCGTGTGCCCGCTGCTGAGGTATGTGCCTTGGCAGGTGCCCAGTGAAGCTGACCTCATGCCAGCTCCTGTCTTCAGGGTCCAGCTGCCACTCCAGGACTGCTAGAAGTCAAAGCATTGGAGAAGGTGTCTGCAGAGGAGCCACTCAGTTTGACAAGCCACTCTCTGGGGGAATGGCTGTGTCTTGTCTCTAGTGCACATCCATGTAAATGCACAAGCATAAACACAATAGGCAGTTAAGCAATTCTGCTTCCTATTGTAGGGGATTCGGGACAGATAAAAAAGCAAGTATTTTTCCACATAGCACATCAGTAATTGAAGGAGCTCATTGTCATAAGATGTGGCAATGACCGTAGGCTTAGAAGACTTAGAAGGATCGATTGATCTATATCTATCTATCTATCTATCTATCTATCTATCTATCTATCTATCTATCTATCATCTATCTATCTATCTATCATCTATATCTATCTATCTATCTATCTATCTATCTATCTATCTATCTATCTATCTATCTATCTATCTATCTAATCTATCTGTCTATCTATCTATCTATCTATCTATCTATCATCTATCTATCTATCTCTATCTATCTATCTATCTATCTATCTATCTATCTATCTATCTATCATCTATCTATCTCTATCTATCATCTATCTATCTATCTATCATCTATCTATCTATCTATCTATCTATCATCTATCTATCTATCTATCTATCATCTATCTATCATCTATCTATATCTATCTATCTATCTATCTATCTATCTATCTATCTATCTATCTATCTATCTATCTATCTATCATCTATCTATCTATCTATATCTATCTATCTATCTATCTATCTATCTATCTATCTATCTATCTATCTATCATCTATCTATCATCTATCTATCTATCTATCTATCATCTATCTATCTATCTATCTATCTATCTATCATCTATCTATCTATCTATCTATCTATCTATGTATCATCTATCTATCTATCTATCATCTATCTATCTATCTATCTATCTATCTATCTATCTATCTATCATCTACTATATCTATCTATCTATCATCTATCTATCTATCTATCTATCTATCTATCTATCTATCATCTATCTATCTATCTCTCTCTCTCTCTCTATCTATCTATCTATCTATCTATCATCTATCAATCAATCAATCAATCAATCAATCAATCAATCAATCAATCTATGCTTTAAAAGTCTTTCTAGGGTAGCAAATGGTGGCAATGCAGATCTTGTCCTGGCCACCTCACCCAGAATTTACAGTTCCCAGTACCTCTAACAAACAACAGTTCCCAGGATAAATTGGTTGAAGTCATTTGCTTTAAATGTGTGGTGTATAAGGAGCCTCAGTATTGCCATATAACAAGTGGGCAACCATGCTCATGTCTGTTCAATGCATTGTTGTGAGTTTGTGGGTGATAGACTTTCCTAAATTTCCAGGTCCAGTAGGTGTTCAAATTTAAGTAAGCCTTGGGGTGTTAAAACTGGGTGCTAAACTCTTGTGTATTAAGCCAGACCCGAGTGTATTATGCTGTGTGCTAGACAATGCTAATCCCTTGGAATCAGCAAATGTTAAAAGCTAATTAAGCAGGCCAGCTTCCTCATGAGGTGATAGCCTGGCAGATGAGCCATTAAAAAAAATGAAGGAGGGGGCCCCTCCCTCCCTTGACAGGCAAAGCTAGAGCTTAGGTCAGAGAAGCTTAGAGTTAGAAGTTATGTGACAGAGAAGCAAAGCAGGATACAGTCTATGGTGGCGGGTGTCTGTTTGGATCCAAGGCTACACATATCGGAAAAGCAAGACCCTCTTGGGGTGATTATGCTGTGAACTCCTCCATCGTAGGCTCAGGTTGCATATATGTGTAAAGAAACCATATACCATAAAGACACTGCAGTCTCTGCTGTGCCTAATTTCCAAAAGGAAACACGAATCTGGGTAAACTCTTGGAACCCCTGGAATCTTGCATGGCTTGGAGATTGGGGTGGTGTGCAACAGTATATAGCAGTCTGCAAACCGCCATTAAACATCTCCATTACTCTTTTCTTACAAGGCAGCAGAGCTTTATAAAAGGTGGATCCCTGGTAATTTTTGTTGGTCAAAGCAAGCAGCGAAACAGTGAGTTTCTCATAACATGTAAAGTGCCTCTTAGTTTCTGTTTGCTGCCTGTAAGATGGGAGTAATGGTGTTGTACTTTACAGGCAAGGGGGAGAAGAGAAGTGAAGCACTTGAAGGCTTTCATCTGAGCGCAGCTAATGATGCTCACATCTTCAATTCCTGCCTGAAGAGCCATTTAGAGATGCTGGAAAGACTTTAAGATGCTTCCCAACCAACAGGGAATGTTTTATGTTTGGGCTTTGTTTGCTTTTTAACCAGCATGCCCCTTCTCTTTTTGTGTTTATATTGGAGCATTTTTTCACTTGCTTTGGACATTAAGCACATTAATTAATGGCTTGTTATCTCAGCGATCAAAGCATTCGTGGCACTGAAAGGCCTCTGCCTTTGTTTAATGTGGAGAATGCTGTGAGGCTCCCCAGATGATTATGAAGAGTCCCAGATAAATTGCCAAGTGCATTAGCAGCACACAAAGCAAAGTGCAGCAGTCTTAGCTAAGTCGGGACACTGATTAAAGAAGTCACGTCCCAAAGGAAGGTGGTCTACACACCTTTGTTCCCGGGAAAAGAGAACTTGTGATAGGAAGGGATGCAGCTTAGTGGTAGAGCAGCTCCTATGCATACAGAAGATTTCAAGTTCGATCCCCATAAACTCCAGGTTGAAGTGGGAAAGGCTATTGCTGGAAACCCTGCTGCCAGTTGAGGTAGACCAGGCCTGGGGAACCTGGGGCCTTCAATATATTGCTGGACTCCCAACTCCCACCAGCCCTGATCCAGAAAGCTTTTCTTACATTCTTATGTTAACCGTAAAGGTAAAGGACCTCTGACAGTTCAATCCAGTTGCGAATGACTCTGGGGTTGCAGCGCTCATCTCACTTTACTGGCCAAGGGAGCCGACGTTTGTCCTCTTCCGCAGACAGTTTTTCCAGATCATACGGTCAGTATGACTAAGCCACTTCTGGCAAAACCAGAGCAGCGCATAGAAACACTGTTTACCTTCCTGCCGGAGCGGTACCTATTTATCTACTTGCATTTTGACGTGCTTTCGAACTGCTAGGTTGGCAGAAGCTGGGACTGAGAAATGGGAGCTCACCCCGTTGTGGGGATTCGAACCGCCAACCTTCTGATCGGCAAGCCCTAGGCTCAGTGGTTTAGACCACAGCACCACCCACGTCCCATGTTAACCATAGTTGTGCCCTATTCAGTTCTATTATTTGCTATTTTTTGTTTGTTTGAGAGCCAGTGTAGTGGTTCAGTGTCAGGAGTGGGTTTCAGCAGCTGGTCAGCAATAACTCACACGGCATCAGTGAAGTTAACTCTTTATTCAAAGAAACAAGGCAGCTCTGGAGGCCAGGACTAATGAGCACAGCAACTCTTCCCATTAGGTCTTGCACCAAGGAGGCCATTGTGAGGACTGAAGGTCCCTGCCTTCCCACAGTTCCATAAGTCTCCTCCTTCCCTGAGTGTCAGGAGTCAAGGCTGGCTTCCTTCTCACTATGACCATAGATAAGCAATGCAAGATAAAGCAGTCTCTTACCAGCAACAGAAATGTTTAATGAACGCAGAAAAAGAACAAACGACCATTCTTGCAGTGCAGGTGCTCCCAATTAAGTTCCCCCCACTTCCCTCTAGTCACTTCCGTCTTCCCGTCTCCGATTTACCCGATCTTTCAACCAATTAGCCTTCTGTGAAGTTACCTTATCCAATCTTTTAGCCCTTGGGACTAAGAGGCTGTATACCTTCCAGTGAGGGAGATTCAGTTACTCTCACTCCTCCCGTTCTGCCTCTTCTTGTTGTTCGCCTCCCAATTCTGCCCAATTCCCGTCCTCCGAACTGTGTCCCTCAGCAAACCATCGTTCCAGTTCAATACTACTCTCCTCCTGTGGAGCCCCCGGATCCTGGTTCTGAGCAGCGGGAGAAGGGAGCTCCCACTCCTCCTCCTTCAGAGTAGTACTCCCCAGCCTGATCCCTGACATTGGGTCCCTCCCAAGGAATCTGAGACTATTGTCATGGCTGTCTTTGCTCCTCCCTCTTCATACCTCTTCTGGTTCTGGGAGACCAGAGGTGAGTGGATCTGGTCGCAGCAGGAGAGAGAGACCCCTGGCTTTTTCAGCAGCCTGCCTCTGCTCTGCCTCTTGACCTTCTTCTGCTTCTGCCTCTGCTTCTGGATTGCTCTCTGCCACAGCCTCATCCTGCTCACTAAACACTGTTACCTCTTCAGCTTCAGACATCTTCCTCTCCCAATCCTCTCCCTCTGACCACTCATCGTCATCCCACCACCAATTCCTGGGCTCTGAGCCTTCTTCCCTGGGGGGGGGGGGAGGTTCCTGAGGAGATTCCTCCCACCACTCCTCTGTATCCAGCCAGTCCATGACATTACAGTGCTAAACTAGGACCTGCGAGACCAGGGTTCAAATCTCCACTCAGCCATAAAGCTCATTGAGTACTTTGGGCCAGTCACTCACTCTTAGCATAACTTACCTCACAGCTGTGAAGGTACATTGGAAGGCGGGTGGGTGGGGAGAACCATGTATTCCACACTGAGCTCCTTGGAGGGATATAAATGCAATGCGCACATACAATAAATAAATTTGTTTTCTATTATTTTATCGTCAGGCTATCGCTGCTTTTATTGCCGCAAACCACAACGAAACTTTTGGCCAACAGCACAGTGAACGTATTTTTAAGTAAATAAAAAGAACCTAGCTACTGTGAGGAGAGTTACTTGCACTCTAGTGCGCTCCAGTCTTCTCGCAACTGCAGTGCCGGTGTCATGCACATCATTAAAATGTGATTGGGAACAACCTTGAGAAGTTCTGCTCACGCAGCCGGCGATGCAGAACGTCAGCAAACCCGCTTGAAAACAACGGGCTCTGTCCCACATACCGGAGAAGAGCAAGGCCACGTTTTGACCTTGCTAGCTAGTGAAGGGTTTTGTTTTGTTTCCACCTGCCCCCTTAGGCAGTGTGTGTCTTTCCCACAAAGCTGAAATGATAAAAGCGAGCTTGGAAATTAGGAGCTGTTAGCAGACCCTGCTATTCCCCTCACAGGGCTATGGTTCCCAGAATTCCATAGGAAGAGGGGTTGGTGGTTAAACCATGCTGGGAATTGTAGCTCTGTGAGGGGAACAGGGGTCTCCTAAGAACTCTCAGCACCCTTAACAAACTACAGTTCCCGGGGTTCTTTGCGGCAGGATCTGTGACTGTTTAAAGTGGTATAAAGGTAAAGCGACCCCTGACCATTAGGTCCAGTCGTGACCGACTCTGGGGTTGCGGCGCTCATCTCGCTTTATTGGCCGAGGGAGCCGGCGTACAGCTTCTGGGTCATGACTAAGCCACTTCTGGCGAACCAGAGCAGCACATGGAAACGCTGTTTACCTTCCCGCTGGAGTGGTACCTATTTATCTACTTGCACTTTGACGTGCTTTTGAACTGCTAGGTTGGCAGGAGCAGGGACCGAGCAACGGGAACTCACCCCGTTGCAGGGATTCGAACCGCCGACCTTCTGATCAGCAAGTCCTAGGCTCTGTGGTTTAACCCACAGCGCCACCCGTGTCCTAAAGTGGTATAGTACTTCTTTAATTGTATAGTACAGCTGTGGCCTTAGGCTCAGAGCAGCCTCATATCCCTTAAAACTTCTTGGTTTCTCTGGGGGCTTTGGGCAAGTCTCTTATTTCTTTTCAAGGAATCGCAGAATTGTAGAGTTGGAAGGACTCCTTGAGGGTCATCGACTCCTTTGGGACTCCTCTCTTCACAGGGCTCTCTGTGTATGTAAATGCAGCTAGGCTTCCTTTTTTGTCCATCCCATCCTGGCATACCTGACCCCAGAGTTAACCTCACTCAAATACCAAGCAATCCAGTCATCTTTCCCCCAGTTTCATTTCTACGTTAGTTTGTGGCCTTGACAGGCTGATTCCTGGATGGTTTTCCCTCTGAAATGAAGGTAAATAACGTTCTCCCATTGAAGACGAGCCCAGCTCTCTCCTCCTTGGTCATTCTAATAGAACCTCATCTTTGTCTTGACATTATGATGCTTTGTAGCCCATCATCTGGTCAAATGCAAGGTCTACCAGAGCTGGGGATGGAAGGATCTGTCCATTCTGGCTCTCCCAGTTTCTCATGTTCCAGTCTTAAATCCAGCTCTCCACATTTCTGCAGCAATTTGTGCCCCCCCTTTAATACTTAACCAGCATAATAGTGCAAATTTCTCCTACAAATGTGGTTGCATGCAGTTTTTACTTATGCACACACTTACTGCAAGCAACTTCCCCTAATACAGGTAAAGTTAAAGGACCCCTGGATGGTTCAGTCCAGTCAAACTTGACTATGGGGTGTGGTGCCTATCTCGCTTCAGGTCGAGGGAGCCAGCGTTTGTCCGCAGACAGCTTTCCAGGTTATGTGGCGAGCATGCCTAAATTGCTTCTGGCGCAATGGGACAGCATGATGGGTGCCAGAGCGCACTGAAATGCCTTTTATCTTCCCACCACAGTGGTACCTATTTATCTACTCATGCTGGTATGCTTTCAAACTGCTAGGTTGGCAGGAGCTGGGACAGAGCAACAGGAGCTCACCCTGTCACACGGACTCAAACTGCCGACCTTCCGACTGGCAAGCCCAAGAGGTCCAGTGGTTTAGACCACAGCACCATGCGCTCCCTAGTTTTCCCTAATATAATACACTTTTGTATTACCAACCTAGCAGTTCGAAAGCACACCAGTGCAAGTAGATAAATAGGTACTGCTGTGGCAGGTAGGTAAACAGTGTTTCTGTGTGCTCTGGTTTCCATCACGGTGTCCTGTTGTGCCAGAAGTGGTTTAGTCATGCTGGCCACATGACCTGGAAAGCTGTCTTGGACAAACGCCGGCTTGCTTGGCCTGAAAGCGAGATGCGCGCTGCAACCCCATAGTCGCCTTTGACTGGGTCCTTTAGCTTTTACCTTTTTACCTACATTTTTGTATGTTGTTTTCAGTAATCTGTTCATTTTTATTAATTCCCCCCAAACTCTACATTTTTGCAAATCTTATTTGGTTGGAGAACTGCACCACAAAATTCAAATAAAGGCGAATTCTGAAGGGTAGCAGTATTTCGGTTTGCGTTTTGTTTCAGGAAGTGCAAATGTTGTAGATTTGCCTTTCCACATGAACGGAATTAAATTTCTTCCCCATGTCTAATTACAGCCTTCATCAACCTGGTACCCTCTAGTTGTTTTGTACTACAACTTCCATCTGTCCCAGCCAGCACTGTCTGGTGTTTATGGGAGCTGTAGTCGAAAACATTTGAAGAGCACCAGACTGGTGAAGGAGTTCCTCTAGACAGAAAGACATGAGCAGGGAGTGAAGTGAAAAAGGAATGGGAGTGCCTAAATGAATACCTTAAAAGCCAAGGTTTGAGGACAGAAACCTGGCTGAGTCTGGAATAACCTTGTGAAGTGAAAGGCTAAGAAAGAGGGATATATATCTAGATGCTAGGATAGAGATGATAAGGAAAACAGGAAGACACAATGAGAGGTAAAGGAGGTGCTGTAGGATTGGTGGAAGTCAGTGTTTGTTCCTGAACAGGATAAAATAAGGAGGGAAGGAATTGCTGAACTAATAAATTGAACTGGAATACAAAAAAGGGAGGTATGAGGAGGTCTGGGAAACAAGCAAATGAAAGATAAGTGACAAAAAGATAGAATTGTTTTTAACTGTTTTTTACTTTGTATTTTTTCTTTTTTCTTTTTCATTATGTAATATTGTGAAAACTTTAATAAATATTTATTAAAAAAAAGGAAGTCAGTGTTTGTTTTTCTTTATTAGTGTTTGCATTATTAATTTGGAAGATTTGGATTTGTCTTTTTTTGTATGGTTGTTTTTGTGTATTGTTATTTTTTGTTGTTTTTGTTGTGTGGAGAATACTAATAAAATTAATAATAATATTTTTTTTAAAAAAAGACATGTTCAGGGGGCTGTTTTCAATGGGAGGTGTTATTTTCCACGTTGGCCCTGAGAGCCACAAAGGCCTTTTCAGAATCTACCCACCAGCCTGCGATTTCAGAAGCTCCAGCACATGGGATGGTGAGGTGGGGGGAGGCGGCTGAGTGCTGAGATCCTTATTCAAATTTCTGAGATCCATTATGTAAGAGCAACAACTGGCAAATAGCTCTCATCAGATGCGACCCTCCGGGAGATGATTGACAAAAAAACACAGTCCATTTGCTTGAGGATTTACGTGGCAGGCGCGAAGGCAGCTTTCAAAGTCCCATGGATGACATTTTAGAGGCTGCATATTTCCCGCATTTTGTTTGTTAGTGACAGGAGAGCTGATTATCCTCGACATTTACACATCAAATGCTGTTTTCAATGTGTCAGGCCATAAACATTTTTACCGACGCTCCTGTGGGTGAAACATCTTGACGCCATTGCAGCCTGTAATCATTTTGTTGACATTAGCACAGAGAACGGTGGGGCAGCGAAATAACGTGAAGTAATTGGATTGAGTGAGGTAAAACAATAATTTAAAGTGAATTACCAGCCGGAGAACTGGAACAGTTAAATTCACCTGCCGGTCCTGACAGCAGGGAGAGCATTCAGAATTCTGTTAAGTTTTAAGGAAGGTTTGGCAACCTCGGGGAGAAGGCAATACTTCTGCCCAGAAAATAAGTTGGGCTATTTTTTCCGACTTGGTTGCTGTTCTCTATTTTTGTGCCCCTTTGTTGCTTTTCCACACTTCTCAGAGATTACTTGGACAAAGCTCTCAGCTCCCAGGAAAAGCAATCAGAGGTCAGAAGCTCTGCAATCCTGTCTCCACCAGAACCGGTGGCCTTGAACAGTTCAGTTAACTTTTCTGTCCCCCAAGCTGGTCACCCATGACAGAAATGTAGTGAGCCTTCAATTATTGTTCATAAACAGAGATGGAGGGAAGAGTAAATAAAAACCAGAAGGGCTTGCAAGCCAAACCTGAACACAAATGCTTTTCTGGAATATTCTAGCCCTGTTTGGGTGCTATTTGCTCTTGTGTATGTCAACACCGGGAGCAAGGAGTAGGCCTGCTCTGAATGTCACTCTGAATGTCACATGCTGCTCCCTGAGCACAAACGTTTGTGTCGGGGGGCGCAGGGTTAACCTCAATGCTTCCTGGTGAATCTTTTGTGCATTCAGTGCTATGTGCAAAGGCACATAGCGGACATCGGAGAAAGAGTGTACAATATCAGCTGTAGGACTGCTAGCGATGGCCGTGCTCTTTGCTCCCATGTTGTGAGCAAATGATGCTCAAAATATCACTTATGTGTTGTTCTGCTATGAGAAACACAAATACAGTAGTACCTCGGGTTACATACGCTTCAGGTTACATACACTTCAGGTTACAGACTCCGCTAACCTAGAAATAGTGCTTCAGGTTAAGAACTTTGCTTCAGGATGAGAACAGAGATCGGGCTCTGGCGGCGCAGTGGCAGCAGGAGGCCCCATTAGCTAAAGTGGTGCTTCAGGTTAAGAACAGTTTCAGGTTAAGAACGGACCTCCAGAATGATTTAAGTACTTAACCCGAGGTACCACTGTAAAGGACCTCCACCTTTAGGCCAACTGCTGTCAGCAAAAACAAACGAGGATGGATTCACATGACAATGTTCAACTTCCCATGTTGGCGTCCCTTGGGTGGAGACCTGGCAGTGTGAAATTTTGAACATGTCTCCAAATTGCGATTCCAAAGCTCTTTCTAGAATGGGCATGGAAGCTTTTCTAGTCCAAGGGCCACATTACCTTCAGGGTCACCTTGTGAGGGCCACATGGGATTGGCAGAAGTGGGTGGAGCAACGAGTGTAAATTTAACCTCGACACATTAGGTGTCACCCACCCATCTCTCTGATCTCCATCCAGGTCAATAAGAAGCATCATCAGAATTTAAGGACAGATTTCATCAACACATGGAGGGCAAATCATGGCTAGTGAGATATGTGGCCTGGGGCCAGTTCTAAGGGTCAGACGGCATTCTGGAGGGCTGAATTTGGCCACCCAGGCCTCAAGCCCCGACTTCTGTTCTAGAAGATTCAGGGAAGGATAAACAAAACAGTCAATAGGACTGTGGCATCTTGCTTGCAAATAAAGGTGTGTGAGGTTGTGTTATTTTATTTAGAGAAACTGATATCTGAGGCTGAAATTCTGCTCCATCTGCACTCTACATTTAAAGCTTAAAAACTTAAAGCTTAAAAATGGAAAGCATAATGCTGGTGGTCAACAAAAGAGGTTTAAAGACTCTCTCAAGGCAAATCTATTAAAAATGTAGTATAAACACCGACAACTGGGAAACACTGGCCTGCAAGCGCTCCAGTTGGAGAACAGCCTTTACCAAAGGCGTCATGGGCTTTGAAGACACTCGAACTCAGGACAAAAGGGAGAAACGTGCTAAGAGGAAGGCACGCTTGGCAAACCCTCATCGTGATCAACTCCTGCCCGGAAACCAATTTCCCCACTGTGGAAGGACATGTGGATCCAGAATTGGCCTCCACAGTCACTTACTGTTAAAACCATGTTCATGGAAGACAATCCCTTGGTTGGGCTGGGGAATGCGACTGCACTCTTACAAACTCTGGTAGGGTTGCCATATTTCAATAAGTGAAAATCTGAACACAAAAGTTGCTGAGCTATGGGTTTTTGAGCTATCTTTAATGAAATTCGCCAAAATCTACATTGCCGACATGGGCTGCCATATGTCCGGATTTCCACAATTTCCACCCAGACACCGTTTGCGAGGGCTGAATTCTGGACGTATGGCAACCCTACACTCTGGGTATATGGTTTGGGTTTAGAAGATGTGACTGGGTTCAATGAGTCTTGCTCACAGATTGTTGCACAAGACTGCATAGGATGGCAGTACCAATTACTTAGAAGACTTTGGCTCGAATTTCCCCAGGTATGTATGAAAGACAGTAAGAGAGGCTAATTGTAGGCTGAATTTTGCTGGGATTTTGCTGGGAACATAGATCATGGGTTGGCAAACAAAGGCCCGGGGGCCGGATCAAGCCCAGTCATCTTCTAAACCCGGCTCACGGACGGTCCGGGAATCACTGTGTTTTTACATGAGTAGAATGTGTGATTTTATTTCAAATGCATCTCTGGGTTATCTGTGGGGCATAAGAATTTGTTCATTTTTCTCTCTCCCCAAAACATAGTCAAGCCTTCCACAAGGTCTGAGGGACAGTGGACCGGCCCCCTGCTGAAAAGGTTTGCTGACCCCTGACATAGATCCTACCAAATGGGTTTTTTTTGGGGGGGGGCATGGGGAAGGAAGAAAAAAAAGAGGCCATTTCCGATTGCCAAGCATATTGAAATCTCAAAGGTTTAATTGAATAATTTTTGTACCAAATCACACAGTTTTGAAGTCCTGATTACACGCCCCAGGAATTTATTTGCCTGAGAAAAAAAGCTGCATTATGGATTACAAGATCAAAGATTAATTTCACTGCTGCAGACTTCAATTGTACAGCTCAGACGACACTGAACAGTTCATGGAGTCTTGTAACACCATAAAGTTCCCCCCCAACATTACATTATTGGAGTGGTGTCAGAGGAGGGGGGAGAAGTACGCGGAGAATGGACGAGCTGGACAGAAAAAATGTGCTTTCTCCTTTTGGCAAAAAAAAAAAAAGGTTAACCTTTGCTTCCAATACACATATAAATAGTTCCTTTAAAAAAGTTCTATGGTAATTTTAGGGGATGATTGGTGAATACCTCACATTCTGCCTTTTAGGCGTTCCATGACCTGAACCTGACAAGATTGTCTTTTGAGTATAATCTAACAAAAGTTGTGAATACTATTTGTAATCCCACAGAGAACGGGTGGAAAAATTCATTGCAAGTTTTGCCTTGCTCACCTTCCCCATTTATCCCTGTGGCATGTTGGGCTTCAACATTGACTCTCAAAACTGCCCCAGACTGATATTCCTCTTTTTTCTCTTCCATTTTGTGACTTCCACTCCTCCCAATATCTGATGAGTTGTCACCTACTCACATTTTACTCACGCTTTACTCATGCTTTACTCTGACCCACTCCACCTACCACTCTCTCCACCTTCATATGGTGGCTTGGACCTTTTGCCTGCTGTGTGGCTATTCTCTGGTTCTATGTACCACCAAATCTACCACCTTTTCTTTTCAAGCGCTTGTACCAAAGCGGAGCTTAGAACAACAGAAACAAGACCTGCTACTAGCACTTGCAAAGTGTCTCCTTAGGCAGCCACTTAGTGTTCCCTAGTGGTAATGCATACCTCAGAGCACGTACATAGGGTGCTTCCAGATGGACCCTCTTTTCGGGTGGGATTCAATCGTATGTTGGCAAATTCAGGCTGCGTAATCAAACTTTGTCTGGAGATCTTGCACTTCCCCCAAACATCAGATTTTTTGCGATAAGTAAAGTGATGGGGAAATGCAGCAGAAAGTGGGGGGTGCCTTTTGCCTTGACACAATGTTGTCTAACCCCTCCAAGAAAATCAGAATGCACAATAAATAGGTCATCTGGAAGCAGCTATGATTTATGCATGTTCCTGGTTCTGCAGCCTTACCGCAATTCAGTAAATAGTGTGAATTTCATCCCCTCCCTGCCCAATATGCCCTTGAATTTTTATTTTGCTGTGTACTGGTTAAAAAAGCCCACTTCTCTAGGAATAATATTGTATGCTACCCATTCTCTTTACTAGCCTCTCAAATTGAAGGATGTTTTGCAAGAATGGTCACAACCACATTCTTATGCCACTTTAAATCCCGCAAAGAATCATGGGAGCTGTAGTCTGCTATGGGCACTGACCTCATAGACCTACAGTTCTCAGCACCCTTAACAAACAACAGTTCCCAGGATTCTCCTTGGCTGTTAAAGTTGTATAAGAGAGCTTTAAGTTTATGGTGTAGATGTGACCTAAGTTTTATCTGAGTGAAAATGCCACTGTGAACGGCCTCTAAGACTCCCCCCACCCCTGACGCTGCTCTTCTTAGTGACAGGCATATCCAGGTTTGGACATTACGAAATACAAGAAGGGCACTTCTCACTTTCAGTTAATAAAAGAAATAATAAAATATAACATATTCGTATTACAATACACCACTAGTTTTAATATATGTTTTTGTCCTCTTGTCTAGTATTCTTTTTTTCTTTTTCTTTTAAATATACAGTAAAAAAATCTAAAATAGTTGGAAGTAAAAAATGAAAAAATAGCTGACTATGGGTTGTATTTTTGTTTTTTGTTTTAGTTCTTCTTTACAGTGATATGGTAGCAAATACAAGGAAAAAAAATACAGAGAAGAAACTTGTACGGAAAGTGTTTTCTGGTCCCATCTCTGCCAACAGGGCTCAGGTTGGAGTCGGAGATGAATGGAGTCGACGGGCGTGGTAGATTAATGCGATTTGTGGGGTTTGCTTTTTTGGCTGTAGCTTTGGTAGATAATGATCTGTGAGTCCAAGATATTGCAAATAAATGTCTAAAACATTGGAAGGGAAAGCTTAACCCTGAGCATGAAGCCAACATGAAGAAAATCGCTCTGATCCAGAACTTTGAGGGTCCCCCCCTCTCCCTGCAATCCAGAAGAAACTAAGTACTGCTCGCATCCCAAGAAAATCAACCATGGCTAAAATGTCCTAAAGATTTTAGCGGTGGTGAAGTTTGATTAGCGTTCTCTGGGTAAGGGCCTGGGTGTGAAGAATGCACACCCTGACTTCCTGCTAATGTGTGGCTGCCCTTTGACCTTGGTTTAGGAGGCAGCTGGAGATACATTTCTGAATCCATCTTAGTTCAGCCAGACAAATCAAACCTCTCTCACCGTCCTCCAAATTTCCTTGTACTCCCCACACCTTCTCCCTCCACAGCCTTGGGTGGAACTTAAACGGTTCGCATGGACACACACGCAGCAATGTAATACATCCCTCCAGAATGGGTTTGCAACGAAATGGTGATGTGTTTCATCAACAAGGCTTGGCAAATGGGTCACACTGAGCCCTATTTTGGCTGTAGAAAAAGAAAGGAGAAAGAAAGAAAAGGGAAAAGAAAAAAGAAAGAAGTAACAATTTTGCAGCGTAAACCAAGATTATGTAGACGGCCAACGCAAATGGCGATTCCTTCTCCCATCACCTGCATAATAACAGCATCACGTTTGCATATAGAACAGCCTTTTTTCATTATTGCTCTACTTCATAAAAAATATAAGGAACTTAGAACAGACGTACGCGTTACAAACTTAAGGTTCTTTGGTGAAGAATGAAAAAAAACAACAACAGTATTTCAGCTGTCAATCCATCCCGGAAGCGAGCCGGCTGCTTCTATCTGTTGATCCTTTGGATCCTTTCACAGAGGAGGGACAGATACTGGGTCAACTTGACCATGGCAACGATAGCAAGCCCTCCTATCATCATACAAGTTGGCCAAAAGAGGGAGTGGAACAGCACGTTGGAGCTGTAGAGTTTGGTTAGCAATACATTCTTTTGAATGCCTTCGGGGTCATAGTAACAGGAGAAGTGCTGGTACTTTCTGAAGTTCTCCATGACGACATTCACGAGGGACAGAGACTCTTCAAAGTTCTTGCCACACTTGGGTATATATGAGCACTGTCGGAGGGGGAGAAAAACAAATGAGATAAGAGACAGTATGCATCCCTGGCCAAACCAAATGCTCGTGAATATGTATGTACACCCATACATTTAAAATACAAATATGGCTTTCCTCAAAGAATGGATCTGTATTTACTTAGCTTTGACCAATCAGTCAAGAATTGTGCATGGAGGCACATGTCGCTCCCCCCAGGGAAGATTTACAAACTCCCTTTTCGGATATTACATAAGTATGAAAACAGGAAGCATCACTCACACTTCCTGCTTCGGCATCACTTGTGACTTACAAAGTAAATATTCCAACAAAGTGGCTTGATTATTTGAAAAGAAAACAAATCCAATATTTTTTTTCCAGCTCCCCGAGCCCTTAGCAATCAAAAGTAGAGAAAAGCAAAGCGTAGCAGTTGAAACAGCTGGAGTCTAGACCAGAATCTGGGTATTGGGCTGCAAAACTCGGAGAAATATATATATAGGGATAGAAGAAAAGGACACCCAGAATTCTTCTTACTGTTCTGCCTCTGCTGGAAATCTAAGTGCTTTCTCTTGCCTCTGGGATTGGTGTGATCAATGAACTGAAAAGGCTGTGCAGGTTTTGTGTTGACCTTCGGAGGCTTGGTAGTGCAGACCTTCTGGGACACAAGTCTCACTCTTTCCCCGGCAGTGTCAGTAATATCACTGGCTCCGAGATGGCTTGGAGGTGGGAGGAAAGTGACAACGGGTACCCCAAGGGACCCACGCTAAGTCCCAGACTCTGGATTCCTGCTTTCATTACTTTGGCGCACACAGCTGTATTCCCAGCCTGTGGAACAGATGGCCCCTCGTCAAGCCAAACAGCTGGAAGTAACCATCAGCTATTGTTGCCTGCCACTGGCAAGAGCACCTCACCGTTTCTGTTTACCTTGTTATAGTAGGAAAAAAAGAGGTAAAACTCGGGTTAAATTACACAGTTTGGGCTCACGTCTTGAGGAGCAGAGCCCCCAAGCCTGGATGTCCTGAGATAAGGGTACCGGGTGCACTGGGTTACCATAGCAACATCCATGAGGTTGAGCGTATGACTTGCTGAGTCATTCACCCCCTCATTGGTTCAGGAAATAGGCCTACGTGTAAAGATGGGGATCCTGGTCTCTGGGGCATTGCTTTCATTGTATGATGTCTTGTCCATGTTCTGCTGTCCTGTTGCACGCCCTCCTGCCCTGTTTGCTGTCAGGGTTTGACTCTGAATCTGTGAGAGGCCATGGTTTTTAAACAATAGCGTGAGCTATTATGGCAATAGTGTTAGTGAATCTCTCTGCACATATGTATCTCTGCTTCAAAAACCAGAAGAACTGTATTTAGTGGATAATAGTGGCTGCCTTTGTCTTCTGTCTGGAAACAATAAATGCTTTGTTACTTTGAACCGTTTCCCCCCTTAACTGGGGACTCTGGAAGAAGCTCTGGAAGAAGAAGGAGCAGGAAATCTCTGGAAGACTCTGCCGGGGATCCACATAGTCTGATGATACAAATCACCCTGGTTGAGGTGTGGTGAACTACCAACAGACTTCCACAAGTCACCAGCAACATTGCTAGGCAGGCTAAGTGGGGTGGCCCAATGGGACCATATGCCACTGGTTCTGAATGTGCTGCAGTGGCTGCCATTGAGCTACCAGACCCAGTGGTATGTACCAGCATACAAAGCCCTCAATGGCTTGGTACCCAAGTACATAAAAGAGTGCCTTCACCATCTACCATTTCAAATTCATCTCAAATTCATCTCAAAAACCATCTCAAATTCTGTGATCAGCAGGTGAGGCCTTGTCAGCAGGTCTTGACTCATGACAGGGCCTTCTCAGTGGTGGTTCCGATTTGTGGAATGCCGTCCCTCGTGAAGCATGCCCGACTCCCTTATGCAGTTTATATAAATAATGTAAGTTACATAATTTTGCTGTAGCAGAAAGCAAAATGAATATTGTAGTTTTTAGTGGAAGATGAATCGCAGTGGAATGGAAACAGTGCTCTATATGACGCATGTGGCGCAGAATGGAAAACAATGGCTTTTTACATCCCTAAGTGTTAACACTTGGGGAAATGAGTTACTGCTGGTGCTAAGAGGAGGTGCAACATGGGATACTTCCAAGTGGTCCAGGGTCTCTCACATTCCTTGGCATCATGGGAAGAAACAACACTGCAGTCACGCCTACCCACACCAGGAAAACATGAATACTGTGCTTTACTGCTGGTGTGATGGCCTCCCAGAGAATAGCGGAAGCCATTTATTTCTCCAGGGATTCTGCCTAAAATGAAAGTAGGAAGCATCTCCAGCATTCTGGTGGGCTTCAGAACAACGTTGCATGATGATCAGAGCAGTACCCTTCTTCTCACGTCAGTGGTGGAGAACCTGCATTGCTGGACACGACTCCCACCATCCCAGGTCATTGGCCAGGCTGGTTGGGGCTGATGGGAGTTGGAATCCAACAGTATCTGGAGAGCCTCAGGTTCCCCACTCTTGGTTTCCTGGCAGAGAGAAAAATGGCAGCCACTAGGTTCTGGTGTTGCCATTACCAGAACCTCAAACTACACAGTGGTGGAAGTGAAAAAGGTCAGCCAGAGACAAGGATCTGGCTTCAGGAAATCATTTGCCGCCCACCATCTCTCTGAGTCCTCAGATTTCATCTGAAAGTTCTTGTAAAAAGATCTTGCAGTTGAGCCTTATGCATGATTCATAGGAAGCTTATGATGGATGCAGTTTGCTCACTGTTTGGCAGTGCGTCTAAATAAACATGATCAGCCTGTCCTTCATTAAATAAAAACATTAAATAGCATTAAATAACAGCATTAAATAACAACAGACTTCTGGGGGCAGGTAAAGAGTGAGAATCAGCAAGAAAACAACAATTAAAAGTCATTTGTTCATTGGGGAGCATCACCACTTCGCCTCTCAAGTCCATTCTGAGACCTAAAAGTGCAGTGTAAGTAACTTAGTAGGGAGCTAGACTAACCATTTGGTGTGATTGATCTAGGATCCAGTTCTTTGTTTAGAAATTAAAAGGACATGAACAGAGACCAATGGTTAGACCATGATCACACTTAGTGAAGGCTGGGGGAAGGGCTGCAGTTCAACGGTAGAGCATTTGCTTTGCATGCAATAGCTTAGTTGGTTAGAGCATGGTGCTGACAATGCCAAGGTTGCGGGTTCGATCCCTGTCTCCTCCATATCTGCATATTTCTGCATTGCAGGGGGTTGGACTAGATGATCCTCAGGGTCCCATCCAACTTGATACTTCTATGGTTCTATGCAGAAGGTCCTAGGGTCAACCCATGGCATCTCCAGATAGGGCTGTAAATACCCTGACTGTAACCTTGAAGAGCCACTGTGAGTCAGTGTGGACAATACTGAGATAGAACTCAGTATAAGGCAGGTTCCTGTGCTCCTAAGGTCAGTGAAGGCTGATCCATTTGGGCAAATGGGACACTGCCCCACCAAATTCAAGCTGCCCTCAGCCAGAACCCACTTGCCTGCCTTCTTACTTACAACCACAACAGGGAGTCGCCCTGTTAGCCAGCTTCCTCCTCCTTAGTTTCTTTTTATATATATATATACACATTTTTATTGATTTTTTAACATATCAGTTCCAACAGTCATACAACATATCTTCTCATCTTATACAATGTTTTAGATTTCCGTCAACACCTCTGATGATTTTCTGTTCTTTATCACTTATTCTGCATTTCTTAATTTCTGTGTTGCATTTAATTGTCCTCAACTAATAATTCTTTTCATAGTCTTTCTTGTAACATTTCAGATAATTCACCTTACAAAACTTCTTGCAATCCTACTAGCGTAATCTGTTCATCACAATTCCTTTTCAAATAGTTCATATATTTACTCCAGGCTTCTAAGAATCTCTGATCCCGCAGGTTTCGAATCCTTCCTGTTAATTTATCTAATTCTGCATAGTCCATTCCTCCTCCTTAGTTTCAGTGTTGCACGGCATGGAGAAAGTGGATAGAGAATTTTTATTATTATTATTCCTCTCACATAGCACTAGAACACATGGACGCCTAATGAAGCCGAAGATTCAGGACAGATGAAAGAAAGGATTCGCCCAATTATGGAACTCACGCAGTGACGCTCGCCAACTTCCAAGACTTTAAAAGAGGATTGGAGGACAAAATCATGGAGGGAAAGGCTATCAATGGTGACTAGCCAGGGTAGTTACGCTCTGCCTTCATGGTCGGAAGCAGTAATGCTTCTGAATGCCACAGGAGGGAAGAGAACTCGTGTTCTTGGGTCTTGCTTGATGGATTCCCACAGGCACCTGGTTGGTCACTGTGAGAACAGGGTGCTGGACTAGGTGGTCATTGGTCTGAGACAGCAGGCTCTTCCTATGCCTTTGCAGAACTCAACAGGGAGGAAGATGGGGACAAAAGTGGAAATTAGTGGCTCCACCTGCCATGGTCTCTAGCTCTAACTACCTGCTGCCTTACTAGTTCAAGAAAAAAGCACACCAAGAACTCTGGCCAATATAAGTTTCAATAGTGGGAGTGGTCCCTACTCGCAAATCAATAGTCAACTGTAACAAAAACTAATCCATTCAAAAGTATGTATTCTGACAAGGATTACAAACTCGAATAGAGATTACAAACTCAAACAGAGATTACAAACTCAAACTCATAAGGATATGTATAACACAATAATTCATTACAGTATTAGAGATAAGAGTTTATGAGTAGAGATAGGTTCATGTTAGTCCATAGTCAGATTTGATGTGAAGATCTTAGTTTCAATCATTGAGCAGAAGTTAGAAGTCAATTATGGATCAGAAACCAGGACAGGGTCCTGTTTTGATGTACTCACCTTCATCAGCTAATTTTTAAGGGGTCGTGTAAGTTGGAAGTATTCGTATAAATATATCCTGTTATTTTCTACGTTTCTCAGAGATAACAACTAAGTGTGGGTAGATCAACGTGTATCTTGAGCTTTTCTGTGCCTTACTAGTTCAGCCACTTAAGATACATGCATGATGGGTGGAGGAGAATGGTTCAAGGGCACACCAGGCCTGGAGTGTGAGTGACCACATCCAGAAAAATTGAAAGTCAACAACAGCATGGTTGTGTCCTAGTTGCTGCTAGGAACTTCTTTGGGTATGGAGCTTGTCTTGCCTCTGAGATGAACACGGAACATCTCTGCCTAGAGCGGATTTGCTGAAGGACTCGGCAAGAGTATTTTAAATTCCATTCTAGGTCAAGAAGTCAAGCATTACCATCAAGGGATGTTGCATTAACAAAACTGATTTGGGATTCAGTTTGCACAATGGTATGTCAGAGGGCGGGATGGGGAACGATAAAGGAGGGGAAGCCCTAGAGAGGCAATCATAACCTGTAAAAACAGCCTTGAGTCAAGCAAGCATTAACTGTACCTGCATTAGATTAAGAGGAAGCAGCAGCTGGGGGGATTTAAGTGTGAATTAAAACAGGCAGAAACTCTTTGAGATTTCAAGAGCTAATGTAGCATAGCAGCTAAGGGCCAAACCAGACATTGCAGGCAGCCAGGGGTAACTTTTATCTGACACATTAAAAAGCCCTTAAAGGAGCCTGGTACTGGGAGGTGATAAGTTTGGCAGAAGGAATGGCATAATTGCTTTTTAACCGTTTCCCGTCTAGCTGTTTTTCTGCTAGCAATTGCTCCCGTGGTGTTTGTGTGAGTGTGAAATACAGATGTTTTTAAAACAGCAGCAGCAGCAACAACAACAACTAAACACAAGAACTACCATTGTTGTTTATCCAGCCCTGTAATCCTTGCATAACTGAACATCTTATTCTGCACCAAGCACCACCGAAGCTAATTAAACTGCCATAACATCCTTTTGCACTCTTGTCTTTAAATAGTTGCAAACTCCAGAGTTTGGGGTTTTTACATCATGCCCAACCTCCCCCTCTGCACTCCCTGCCTGCCTCTTTAGCTGTTTTTCTTAACATCTAGCCCAGAGAAGGGTAAGTTGGATCCTCCTAACAGAGGGTCCATGTTGTGCTTGACCCTGAAACTCTTCCCTAACCGGCTTGTGGGCGGGGCTTGCCCTGCTCCAAGCTGGTGGTGCCACAGTTATGCCAATGGCCTTTAGCCAATCAGCAGCATGGCAAGGTTGGGGGTTGGGGGTATTTATTTGGCAGTGCGACGTAGCGACCTCCTTTTTCTTCGCGCTGCCGAACACCCGTCCGCCCACCTGTTAATTAGGTCGTGTTTGGCCTTGCTTTGGACTTTGGTTGGTCGCCTGTTTTGGAATGGCGGCCAGGTAGGAATTTTTTCCAATGTGGCAGATTGGCTGTGGCCACTTGGTTTTTGCCTACCTCTTAGCAATCGTCACAGCTTTGTAAGGTTTGGCGGTTAGGCATTGGTTTAGGGGAATGTGGGGAGGGGAGGTGCAGCCATCACCTGCCCCTCCAATGAATAGGGTATTCCGTTAAAGGAATCCGGGGGTCTGGATCTCGTCCAAAGCCCGAAGAGGGGCTAGGGCCATGCCAGGACCCCCGGGAATCCCAGGGGTGGGCACCAGTCAATATACACTGACGGCGATCCCCCTGCTGGTTGTTTACCCTTCCAGGCTTCCTGCAGGGTGGGGCAGGAGCCAGCTATAGTTTGATACCAATGTCTAAGCCAATACCAGTCACATCTGTGTATTTTAATAAAGTTGTGGCCAAAAATTGCCCATTAACATTTAAACTAAATTCTGTCTCCACTGTCTTTATTTCCATGGGGGATGGGTTTTGGGGCTTGAAGCACAATGCAAAAGCTTGCTCACTATTTTGTGCCGTTTTAGTTGGTACAAAAAGAAAGGTCTTATTTTGGATTCTGCCACCCGCCACTGGAGCAATGCTGTGGATTAATATTGGCTATACTGAGACCTCTGGTTTGGTTGCATCCAGTGTGGGATGGAGAGATAGAGTGTCAGGCAAGCAGAGGCTTTAAAAAAAAAAAAAAGGTCCCCTCTCTGAACCACCTTTCTTCTTCTTTTTTTTGCAGGCCAAGATCTACGTTCTGTCTCTACAATGGAATAACGATGGGCATTTTGAAGAATGAAAACTGGCAAGTGTTTTCTCTGCCTCCCTCGGTGCAGCGTGCAAAGTCCCAGAAAATGCCACTGCTGCTTCAGCAGCGGGTGGGTGGGAATGGCTGGTAGACAGGCATTGTTGTGTATGTTTCCCCTGACAGCACACAGGCCCCAAGGTGTGTTTACCCCTTTCAATTCCCTACACAAGGAATAATCACATTTTATCCAGTGTTAAAATACCGCTGTATTGAGCACTGGGGAAAGAACTGCTGTTTGAGCCAAAAATGGAAAATTATTACATTTTTATCCCACCCTTCACCTGGGATATCTAAGCATACTTTGTTCTTTTCAGTGCTTTCCCCCCAAGAAAAATAGGTGCTGGAACTTACCATGAAGCTCTTACAGTAAGTCGCCAGGCGACTTGAGGCAGCTCTGAAAAGATGCTGGTTTGACAACAGCTGCATTCACGACCCACAGAGGGGCTACAAACTATGGCAAGCTGCCTCCCTGGCTGGTTTGGGGGCTGCCCCTGGTTCTGGTGCATGTCAAATAAATGCACCCCCTCCCTCGTTCTGTTAGATTCAGGCAGGTGGCTAGGGCAGCTTGGAAGGGCCCTCGTGCAAATATGCACAAGTGCAATGATAGAGGCCTGGCCAGAAAGCTTAAAGCCCATCGCTGCTTCTCTGGGAAAAACTTTGGAACAGCGACCTAAAATTCACAGCATGTTATTCTTTGAAGGAGAACTACCTGAAAATGATTTATAGATGGTATTTAATTCCGGACTTCCGGAGGCAGCGCGAAACAAGCAATGGCGGTCCTCTTCAGTCTCTGAAGAGGGGCTCCGCAGAAAAGGATCGTTCGCTACGGCACAGCAACGATCCATCAAGAAAAACCACGAGCAGAGTGAGCTCGTGGCCGTGGGACTCGGCGGGCACCTGGAGCGACCCCCAAAACGAAGAAGGGACCCCGTAAGGGGCTCCGGAAGCGCGGAGGGGAAGCGGTGCTGAGAGTACATCGCTCTTTCTGCGGGAGCGAAGCCGCGCGGCTGCTGCTGATGAGCGCCGACCTTTCTTCCTCAAGCATTGGATCCTAAATTATCTACTCGTGAGTAAGAAGTATCTTAATTTGGAACTACAAATTGTAAATTTGGCTGAAAGCGGGAGACGAGAAAAGGAAGTCCGTCTTCCGGCAGTGTTTAGAGATCAAAGGCAAAGGAACTGACAAGCTGGAAGCAATAGAAAGGGATCGTAAAATGGGAAGCATGCGCTTGGTGGAACTGACAATTGAAGAGAAAGGCAAGCTATTTTTCTTCTTTATGTTTTTGTGTTGATGTAATTTGGGAACCTTCTCCTTTTGTGGACTTTAAAAAAAACCTTAAAACCCAGTCCCGGGCTGGCAGGGGAAATGGGTTGTCTTTGCGGATACAATTTATAAAGTGGAAATGGATACATAGAGGCACTATTAGAAGATACAATTAAGCAACTGTATCTTGCACCCTCAGATGGGCTCTTTGTGGCAATTTTGAAAGGGCTCTGCAAGTGGAAAAATTCAGGACTATTGTGACTTTATTTAGTTGCAGGAACTTTAATGGCGACTAAAACTTTCTTCCTTTCTTTTTGAACTGTAACAACACTCCCTCTGGTGGAGCTCTGGATTTACAAACTCCTGGGAACTAACTTTGTTTTGACTCTCTGCTGTTTTTGTTATCTACTCTGAGGAATGTCTCTCCTATGGGAAAACTGACAGTTTGACCTTGACTCATAGACAGCTGTGGTATGAGTGGCCCTCCGAAAACAAGATCTGCAGCGAAAGCAGGGAAAGGCCAACTTGTTCAAACAACTTTGACTTCTCAGTCTCGCAGATCTTCGGTCCCTGCTGTGCTACAGGGAGCTGTACCCTCAACAACAGCTCCACTAAAGGAAGTTGAACAGCCAACAACTGAGGATATGGCTGCAGGGGGATCTGGTACCCTTCTAGATGAAATGCTACAGCAATTTGCAATTTTAAATAAGAAGGTTGACGATCAAACAGCAAAAATTGACTTAGCCACATCCTCAATTACAAAACTATCTGAACAAGTGGCTCAACACTCACAAACAATTGGGAACTTAAAAGACGCCACTTCTGAGAACCGGAAATTGGCCGAGGCTGCAAATGAGAAATCTGATCAAGCAATTCAGAAAGTGGAAGAATTGAAAGGAGAGGTAAGGCCACTACACAAGCACGTCAGTGACCAGCAGGCCTACCTGTCTATGGTGGAATTGAGAAATCGAGAAAATAATTTAAGATTACGCTCTATCCCAGAGCTTGAGAAAGAGGACCTGATTGGCTATCTAACAACAGAATTTTCTAAATTCTGGGGTATAAAAGAGGACGAAGATTTTAAGATAACAACTGCGTTTAGATTGGGAAGAATTGCCAGGAAGGACAGGCCCAGAGACTGTTTGATTATTTTAAGGACTAAACAGGAGAGAGACAAAATACTTGACCTCCACTTCAATAAATCACTTGAGATCCAGGACAAAAGAGCGGAAATTTACAAAGATATCCCTAAACAACTATTGGATCTCAGAGCCAACTATACTGATTTAGCCAGACTTTTGAGAAGCAACGGGATACCTTACAGGTGGGAGTTTCCACAAGGTTTATCATTCAACTACAAAGGAAAGAAAGCTAAAATCAAAACGAAAGAGGACAGCCAGAAGTTCCTACACGACCACGGAGAAGACCTGCAGAAGGGAACAGCAGTTCCTTGGCCTCCACCAGAATCTGGAAAAGAACCAGCACCCTCGGATTTGGACAAAAAAGAAGACACCCCATAAAGAGCAACAACAGATTGATACAGGATGTCTCTGCAGCTGTATAGTTGGAATATTAATGGCGCAAATTCCCCGGAAAAACGCAAAAGGATTTTTCATATTTTGAAAAAAGAACATTTGGATATAATTTGTTTGCAAGAAACCCATGTGACTAGGCTCCATAGGAAAGTGTTAATTAATAAAAGATTGGGCCAAGAATTTATCTCATCAGACAGAGTCAAAAAGAGAGGTGTGGTGATCTACGCAAAGGAGAACCTAGCACCGAAATTTTTGTTTAAAGATGAACAAGGAAGAATCCTGGCAATTGAAATACAAACCCAAGGAGAAAAAGTTTTGATATTAGGAATCTATGCACCAAATGAGGGGAAATCAGAATTTTTCAAGAAGCTACATGAGACATTACTGGACTATCTGGACTATCCTAATATTGTTATGATGGGAGATATGAATGGGGTGGTCTCTACTTACATGGATAAGTCACAAAACCAGAACTTGACCAAGGATGGCAGACTACCAAAAACCTTTTTTGAATTAACTGACAATATGGATTTGATCGACATCTGGAGGACGAGAAACCCCTTAGGTAAAGAAGGAACTTTTTTCTCTGAGGCCCACCTGTCATGGACAAGAATCGACCAAATTTGGACAACTAGAGGGCTGGCACCTAAGACTATAAGAGTGGAAATCTGCCCAAAAACCTGCTCCGACCATAACGCTTTGAAAATGGAAGTGAGATTTACTCCAGCTGATTCCTTCAGATGGAAAATGAATGACAATCTGTTAAGAGATCAAGAGATTGTAAAAAAGGCCCAAAAAGCTTTAAAGGATTATTTTGAAATTAATTTGAATACCTCGGTGGAAAAAAGAATAATCTGGGACGCAAGTAAAGCTGTTATGAGAGGATTTCTGATACAACAGAACGCGATCAAGAAAAAATTTTGGAATGGAAAAAAGGATAAGATATTAGAGAAAATAAGAGATGGAGAGAAAAAATTAAGACTGAACCCAAAATCAAAAGAGACTTTAAGAGAAATCAAATTCCACCAGTCACAATACACGAAATTGATAAACCAAGAAGTGGAATGGAAAATCAAACAAATGAAACAAAGATCCTTTGAATCTGCGAATAAATGTGGGAAACTGCTAGCTTAGCAGTTGAAAAAGAGACAAAAATTAAATTATGTTACCAACCTAGAAGTTGAAGGGAAAAACATCCAGAAACCAGGAGAAATTAGAAAGTGTTTCCAGAAATATTTTAAAAAATTGTATACCCAAGGGCCTGAGGAAATGATTGAGATAGAACAATTTTTGAAAGAGAATGGCCTACCAGAACTACCTCAAGAGAAGAGATCAATCTTGAATTGCAAAATAACACAACAGGAAATTGAGGATGCCATTCAGAACATGCAACTAGGCAAATCTCCAGGCCCTGATGGTCTCACCTCCAAGTATTATAGGACGCTAAAAGACTATTTGATACAACCTTTAATGGAGGTTTGCAACCAGATTATGGGGGGAGGGAGGGCACCAGAAACGTGGAAAGAAGCATTCATCACATTGATACCCAAAGTGGAAACTGAAAAGACTCAACTGAAGAACTACCGTCCCATCTCACTCCTAAATGTGGATTACAAAATATTTGCAGACATTTTGGCAAATAGATTTAAAAAAGTACTAAATGAAGTAATCCATAAGGACCAAGCAGGCTTTCTCCCAGGCAGGCATTTGTTTGACAATACTAGGAACATTATTGACATTTTGGAACTGTTGCAAACAAATATTAATACCAAAGCAGTGTTAATTTTTATCGATGCAGAGAAGGCCTTTGATAATATCTCTTGGAAGTTTATAAAGAAAAACTTGGAAGGGATGGGAGTGGGACGGGGGTTTGAGAATGGAATAGAGGCAATTTATTCAGAACAAAAGGCTAAGTTGATAGTGAACAATGTGGTGACAGAAGAGTTTTCTATTGAAAAAGGAACTCGACAGGGGTGCCCCCTATCCCCTCTATTATTTATCTCGGTCCTGGAGGTGCTGCTGAATATGATCAGGAAGGATCGGCAGGTACAGGGAATACGGGTCGGAGCGAAACAATATAAACTTAAAGCATTTGCAGATGACTTGGTTTTAACACTACAGGAGCCAGAATCTAGTACAAAAAGAGTTTTAGAACTGATTCAGGAATTTGGTCGGGTGGCGGGTTTTAAGTTGAATAAACAAAAAAAAAAGGTACTAGGAAAAAATTTGACATCTTCTGAAACAGATGGGTTCCAGAAGGAAACAGAACTAAACATTGTTAAAAAAGTGAAATACCTGGGGGTTAATCTGTTTTCTAAAAATTTGAACTTATTTAAAGATAATTATGAGAAATGTTGGTCAGAAGTTAAAAAAGACCTAGAAATCTGGTCAAGATTGAAATTATCCTTGTTAGGCCGAATAGCAGCTATAAAAATGAACGTCTTGCCAAAAATGTTGTTTCTGTTTCAAGCCTTACAGATTGTGGACAGAGTGGAATGCTTTGGAAAGTGGCAGAAGGATATTTCGAAATTTGTTTGGCAGGGCAAAAAGCCCCGAATAAAGTTTAAAATATTAACTGATGCAAAGGAAAGAGGGGGGTTTGCCCTGCCAGACTTAAGGTTATACTACGAAGCTGCTGCCTTCTGCTGGATGAAAGATTGGATTCTGTTAGAAAACACTGATGTCCTAGATCTGGAAGGCTTTAATAATTCGTTAGGTTGGCATGCGTATCTGTGGTATGACAAGGCAAAAACATTTGGAATGTTTAAAAACCATATTGTCAGAAAAGCAATATTTTTGGTCTGGAAAAAATATAAAGACTTATTGGAGAGTAAAACTCCGAGGTGGTTATCACCAATAGAGGCCAAGGCTCGGAAAAAACCCAATATGGAGGCCAGCTGGCCGAAATATTGGGAAATAATAGAAAACATTGGAGATAATTGGAGGTTGCAGAGCTTTGAAAAACTAAAGGGTAAGGTGCAAGATTGGTTTCATTATGCCCAAATCAATGAGGTTTTTAAGTTAGACAAAAAAACAGGATTCCAGGTGGAAAAATCGAAACTTGAGACAGAGTTGTTAGAACCAAAGACCAAGCTATTATCGAGAATGTATAACTTGCTGCTTAAATGGAATACTCAGGATGAGACAGTTAAATCAGCCATGATAAAATGGGCGCAAGACATTGGTTATAACATCATGTCTGAGGACTGGGAAAGGTTATGGTCCACCGGTATGAAGTTTACGGCATGTAATGCCTTGAAAGAAAACATTATGAAAATGGTTTACAGGTGGTACATGACCCCAGTTAAGCTTGCTAAGATATACCATTTGTCTGATAACAAATGCTGGAAATGTAAGGAGGCTGAGGGGACATTCTTTCACTTTTGGTGGACCTGTCCAAGAGTGAAGGCCTTCTGGGAAATGATCTATAACGAGTTAAAAAAGGTGTTTAGATACACCTTCCCTAAGAGACCGGAGGCCTTCCTTCTGGGCATTGTCAGCCAGAAGGTGTTAAAGAAGGATAGAACCTTTTTTATGTACGCTACCACAGCAGCAAGAATTCTTATTGCTAAGTACTGGAAGACTCAAGATTTGCCCACGCTGGAGGAATGGCAGACGCAACTGATGAACTACATGGAGTTAGCTGAGATGACTGCCAGGATCCGAGATTTGGGAGAAGAAGTAATGGAGGAGGACTGGAAAAAATTTAAGGACTATTTGCAGAAGTTTTATAAGTTATATGAACTATAAGATGCCGCATGACTTGGAAGGTTAGCCCCAGCAATGAGAGTGGATTATATATGAAATTGGATAACATTATTGAAAGAATCAAGGTTTAAATGGCTAAAGATGACAATATGTTATGTTTTTAGAGTAAATGGGAAATAAGGGATTTAAACTTAAATTGTAATTGAAAGTACAAAAGAAACATACGACACAAGGCTACAATTTGCTGATAAATTTATTGTTAAGAATGCACTGTGCGGGAGATGTGGGGAAGTCCGATAGAAGTTGAAATAAGTTGCTGAAATGGTTTGGTTTTTTCTTTCTTTTTTTATCTTTTCTGTTTTTTCTTCTTCCTATTCTATCTGTAATTGGAAAAAATGTAATAAAAATTATTAAAAAAAATATATAGATGGTATTTAATTCCGAACAGACTTGCTAAATTGTGTAAGTCCAGATCAGATAAGTGCTGGAGATGTAATGAGGTTGAGGGTACATTTTATCATATGTGGTGGACTTGTAAAAGGGTATTGGGAAATGATATATAATGAATTGAAAAAAATGTTTAAAAAACAAAATAAAACCAGAGTCCTTTTTGTTGGGGATAATTCAGAGGGAAATTCCCAGGTGTCAAAAAATACCATTTATGTATGCTACTACGGCAGCCTGTGTTTCGTTATCCCCCAAATGGAAAACGAGTGAGGTCCCAACCGAAGAAGAATGACAACTTAAACTCATGGAATATGTGCAGCTTGCAGATTTAACATGTAGAATAAGAGAACAAGAAGAATGTACATTTAAAGAAGACTGGAAAATGTTTACTGAATATATGAGTGAAAATTGTGTTCATTTAAAAACGCTGGTAGCATTAAGATAAATTCAACAGTGTAACTAAGTTTTGATGGATGTAACAATGGATTCCTGAGTGGTTTAGTTCATGTAAAATATGCAGGGATGTATGGTATGCAAAATGAACCATGGAAAGAGAAGAAGGGAAGTCATTGATATTTTAAGGTAGTTTAAACAAATATTTTGAAATGCAAATTAGGAAATTTAATAATATCTTCCGTATTTTTTGCTCTATAAGACGCATTTTCCCCCTCCTAAAAAGTAAGGGGAAATGTGTGTGCACCTTATGGAGCAAATGCAGGCTGCACAGCTATCCCAGAAGTCAGAACAGCGATCGTGCAGCGATCCCTCTTGCTGTTCTGCTTTCTGGGATAGCCAGGCAAAGCCTCTTCAGGGCAGGGGGAGGAACGCTCCCCCTGCCCTGAAGAGGCTTTGCATTGCTTTCGCTGAAGCCAGAACAGCAAGAGGGATTGCTGCGCAGAGGTTTCTGGGATTCAGAATATTTTTTTTCTTGTTTTCCTCCTCCAAAAATCAGGTGTGTCTTATGGTCTGATGCGTCTTTTAGAGCAAAAAATACGGTATATATCTATATATCCCATCACTATATATATATATAGCCTGTAACTTGACCAATCATAGCTAGGATCTACCGTATTTTTCGCCCCATAAGACACACTTTTTCCCCTCCAAAAATGAAGGGGAAATCGGGGTGCGTCTTATGGGGCGAATGCCTGCAAGCCTCGTGCGCCCGGCAGGAGGTACCACCGGGTGCGCGAGGCTTGGGGCGGCAGCCTGTCGCCCGAAGCACGGGGAGCCCTCCGGAGGGCTCCCCCTGCTTCGGGCGAGTGTCTGCAAGCCTCGCGCACCCGGCAGGAGGTCCCGCCGGGTGCGCGAGGCTTGGGGCGGCCGCCTGTGCTTCGGGCTCCCAGTGCTTCGGGCTCCCCATGCTTCGGACTGCTTGCGCGCATGCAGAAGCTTGGGGCGCGCTGAGCTCGGCACGCCCCAAGCTTCTGGTGTAGCGCAGCGATCTGCTAGCCCTGGGAGAGCCCCGCGGCTCTCCCAAGGCTAGCGGACTGCTTGCGCGCACCTAGAAGCTTGGGGCGCGCTGAGCTCAGCACGCTCCAAGCTCCTGGTGTAGCGCAGCGCACCTGGGGGGGGGAAAATAAATTTCCCCCCCTTTATTTCCCCCGCAAAAAACTAGGTGCGTCTTATGGGCCGGTGCGTCTTATGGGGCAAAAAATACGGTAGGTGGAGTCATAGATCTATAAAAATGTGTGGACTTGCACACGCTGGCTGTCTTCCATTTTGACTTGAAATGTTCATTTTGGGTTTTTCAGAAGAATGTAAAGGAAAGAAACGGGTGGTGGTGGGGTGCCAGCCCTCAATGGTGCCCACCTGAGGGGTGCCAGAACTGAAGGAAAGCACTGGTTCTTCCTCCTCCCTCGTTTTATTCTCACAACAATCCTGTGAGGCAGGTGGAGTGGCAGTGACTCGCCCCATGCACTCAGTGAGCTTCACGCACTGGCTGTAGATGCTGAAGCGGCTGCAATGACTGAAGAGCAGCTGCGCTCTCATTGCAAAACGGTTGAAACAATTGCCTAGAAAGGCCTGAAGCATCGCAGCGCCTCCGTGTGTGCTTGCTGTGGGGCGGACCTCCTGCTGTGCCAGTGGAACATCACAAAACAGGCTGTTAACCCAACGTTTGTTATGCTGGCGTTTGCAATTATACATCTGCCAGCAATTACTGGGATCTGGGCTCTAGTATCTGATTTCACCCTATCTCAGGCAATTAAATCTCTGTGTAACAAGGACCGCTGCATCTCTGAGTGCCTGGGTATAGATAATGAATAGATACATTTGCCTGAACATCATCTGTGCAGAGTTGAGGGACCTACTGTGCCCCTTTGCACGAAGACAGACAAACAGCCATCTGGAGAGAGAGAGAGATGCACATTACAGAACGGCGCTGTGATGTGCAGGTAATGTGGCATTGGTACAGATGTACTTGCAGTCCAGCAGGCAGCGTTCTACACACAAATATATACTCTCTGCATTGTAAAGCTCGTTCTCTTTTCAGTATGGAAGGAAATAGGGCTGTAGCTTGGCGTCAGAACACATGTTCTGTATGCCAAAGGCCCCAGGCTCTATCCAGGAATCCCTTGGCAGTGCTGTGAAAAACTACAGCCTGGAACCCATAGAGCTGTTGTCAGTCAATATAAACCAGGGATGGGGGTCCTGTGGCCTTCCAGATGTCGAAGTGCTCCAGTTCCTTTCACCTCAAGCCAGCATGGTCAATGGTCAGGATTAATGGGCCTTGCAGTCCAGCAACATTTGGAAGACCACAGGTTCTCCAGCTCCCCTGCCTAGCAAATATCGAGTCCATTTGCACTGAAAATGGATGCGCAATTGGATTTGTTCTTACCTCAGAATTAATTTTCATTGTCTCTTCTGTGTGGTAAAGCAAGCACTTTTGCCCCGAAGACGATACGTTGACGTACACTTGCAAGCACGGGTACTGAGAGGTTTTCAAGCAGTCCGGACCGCAGCTGAACGAGCAGTTGAAGGTTTCTGTGATGGAGATGTTGAGGAGCGTGCACTGCGTCTCTGCTGTCCAAACACTGGCCAGGAAAGAGGGAAAGAGAATTTGGACAGAGAAAAGGCTTAAAAGATTGGAATACCGCAAAATTCCGTGGCCAGATTGCTCACCAGAACAAGATGGTTTGAGCATGTAACACCATGGGCAGCCAATTAGTTTCTGGGCTGAATTCAAAGTACTGTTGTTGACCTATTATAAATGGCTATACATGCTGACTTTGGCCATTAAATAATCTATGGCCTGTTAAAGGGGTGGGGACTGTTATTATGATTATTTTTATGCTGTCTATTACTATTGCAACTATTACAGTGGTACCTTGGTTTTTGAATGTAATCCATTCAGGACCAGCCCAGGACATTTAGTAGGGTTGCCATATTCCCCAAAGTGAATACCAGGACAAAATTGTTGAGTTGTTTTTTTTTTAGGGGGCGGGTGTCCAAAGTTGTTGATGACATTTTGTTGCCTGATTCCAGGACGTGGTCTGGGAAAACCTGAGGCGAACCACAAAATGGCAATTAGATAAGTAAATAAGGCTGAGAAAAGAGCCACCAAAACGAAGTTTTTCTCCCTCCCTAGATGGCTTGAAAAGAGGATTGGAAAAATTGTTGGGGGAGAATGAGGCTACCAATGGCTTCCAGCTGGAGGCAGCAATGCTTTTGAATGCCAGTTGCTGGAAACCACAGAGGGAGAGGGCTCTTGTGCTGGAATCCTGAGGGCAGGTTTCCCACAGGCATGTCGTTGACCACTGTGAGAACAGGGTGCTAGACTAGATGGGCCATTAATGGGCTTAATCCTGTGGGCTCTTCTTATGTTATTTCATACAATTTTACCAGAATTTTCTCTCTGGGTTTTGTCTGCTTCATTCAACTCTGTCTGCTTATGACAGGTTTCTGCTAAACATTCACAGGTGTTTGGGATATCTGTCTGTCTGTCTATATCTATCTATCATCTATCTATCATCTATCTATCTATCTATCTATCTATCTATCTATCTATCTATCTATCCATCATCTATCTATCTATCTATCTATCTATCTATCTATCTATCTATCTATCTATCTATCTATCTATCATCTATCTATCTAATCTATCTCTTCAACTGGTTTGGCTTTTAAAAACGATCCAACCCTCCAAGTGTCCCTATTTTCCAGGGACAGTCCCAGATTTACAGAAGCCTTCCCGGTTTCTGATTTGATCCCAGAACGTCCCACTTTTCCTTAGAACGCCCCTATTTTCATGCGATAAATGTTGGAGGGTATGGCAGGACATCCCTATTTAATCAGAGATATGTCGGAGGCAGTGCTATTTTTCTAGAAAAAGAGTTGCTGGAACTCACCACAACCGCCTCCCTTGTTTTCTTATAATGGTAATGGCGCCCACCTGAGAGGTGACGGAACTGCGTTCCCTTTAGTTTCAGCCGGAAAAAAGCCCTGGTTGGAAGGTATGACCTATTCCTCCTAATGCTTAGGGCCATCTTACCCATAGGCGCTAGGGGTGCAGCGCACTCAGGCGCCGAGATCTCAGGGGCGCCAGGCCGAGAGTCCAGAGCCCGCGAGTTGAGTCTCGGGAAGAGCCCGCTTGTCGGTCGGAGAGCCATGGCAGGCTCTTCTGCTGCAGGCGGCTCTGTGCTATGAGTTCGGGGGCGACCAAGCCAGTGAGATGCTGAGGTGGCCAGCCGGCTCTGCCCTCCTGCACGCCTGGGACTGGGCAACCTAGGGTGTGTGTGGGTGGGTCTTTGTACCCCGGCCCTGCATATGCTGAAGACAGCCCTGCTAATGCTGATGCAAGTCTCCCTGTGCTCAGGTTTACGTAGCCCAAAACTGCAGGCCATGTTACAAATGACAGCTTCCTTCTCCCTTCTCCCCATAATTTGAGTAACGTTTCCTAAATCATTTCAGCAAAGATCTGTAGAAACTGTTGTGCCTCAGAAACCTTTAGAGAGAAACCTGGCTAGGAAGCCAGTGGTATTTAAATTCCAAAACCACCCTCTTTTCAGGGATCCTTAATTAGACATCCCTGCCAATTACAGTTAAGGTCAAATTATTCCTCTGCAATCACTGGTGATGTTGTTAACCCACATGGCACTCCAGACTCCTTCCATGAATATCAAAGCATCATACGGTCTAGAAAGTAGTGGAGTCTGACAAGATCCCAGTGAGGCAGAATGTTTTGTGTCTGTGTGGGGGGTTGTTTATGGCTTTAAAAAGGGGTCAGATAAATTCAACGGGATGGCAACATGTCCTAGGACATGCCTCCATCTGAAGGGCTGGGACAGTCTTCCAACTGAAGCCAGCCTCTGTTTGAAGGCCTATCTGGTCCAAGTCTGTTTTGAAGACAAAGAACCCCAATAATTTAAGAACCAAAGAAAAGCCTCACTGGGTCAGGTCACTGACCCATCTTATCCAGCACCCCCATAACACAAGATGCCTATGGGGAGCAAGCAAGCAGAAGGGCTGCAGGAAAGATGAAGCAGAAAAAACACACAAGTGATCTCATCCCTAGCAAAATTATTGCTAGGATATGTAGTGAGTGTCTCACTTTGAGGAAAATTATTACATAGATCAGCAGGATTTCCACTTGTGAGGAGGAAGGCATTAGTCTTACACCAGAAGGAAGAAATAATCCCTCAAAGTGCTGCAAAATAGCTTGATCCTTTTTACAAATTAAACTTCCATTTTCCTTCCATTTGAAAGCTTATAGTTTTCTCTAGGCCGCTGATTATTACTGCCGCTCCCTGCTGAATTAGGCCAGGGCTGTATTTTGCGGTGATAGACGCTCAACGTTTTATGGACTTCAGTGGGACATAGATTAGCCGATAAGGATATTAGCCGAAACCTCATACTGTGAGGGAAAGGCTGCCAAATCTTTTCATTTCTCTGCTGTGCCGCTTAATCCAAGGCTAAACAATGACAAAGGAAGGAGATGAAATATATGAGGCTAAATCCCCCCACTAGGAACTGAGTACTGTTGTGGTAGCAAGCTCTGCCCATGTCTCCGTTGCTGTGAGGGGTGTCCTGTGCCACTTTTAAAATGAAAACACAACCCTATATTGTAAATGAATAGATGGATCCTAAGTGAGCCAGGCCTGCTCTAGAGTAGAGTAGGAACTGAAGTGATGCTTCGTTTTGCATAGGGGGAACACAGTGTAACCGGATACGAGAAGTGCACCCCAGAATGGCAGCCATTTTTCTTCTAGGTTTAGTTGTACACTATCAATAAATAAAGTGCCCTGCTTGTTTGGTGGTTCAAGTATTTGGTGGCAACCTTTCCAACTCTGTATCACAGCAAATGCTTCAAGCTCATAGGCGCTCAACTGACATCATCTGCCCCATGGGAAGGAAGAAGAAAGTGAGAGAGGCCTTCTCCAGCTGGAATCGTCTCTCTTCGGGCCAACTTGACATTTTATAACATTTATTTATGTAAACCACCTTGGGTGTCTTGGCAGAAAAAGCATATATAAATGCAATGCAGTGCAATCAACCATAGAATGTTTGAATGAAGGACTATTGTGGAAATAGTCCCAGTACGTTTCTGAACACAATTCAAAGTGTTGGTGCTGACCTTTAAAGCCCTAAATGGCCTCAGTCCTGTATACCTGAAGGAGCGTCTCCACCCCCCATCGTTCCGCCTGGACACTGAGGTCCAGTGCCAAGGGCTTTCTGGCGGTTCCCTCACTGCAAGAAGCCAAGTTACAGGAAATCACACAGAGGGCCTTCTCGGTAGTGGCCCCCGCCCTCTGGAACACCCTCCCAACAGATGTCAAAGAGAACAACAACTACCAGACTTTTAGAAGACATCTGAAGGCAGCCCTGTTTCGGGAAGGTTTTAATGTTTGATGGATCACTGCATTTTAATATTTTGTTTGAAGCCTCCCAGAGTGGCTAGGGAAGCCCAGCCAGATGGGTGGGGTACAATTAATTAATTAATTAAAAATAATTATTATTAAATGATTTATACAGTGTTGAAGGAATGGTGTGACTGCTTCAGCACCCACAAAGCTCACACTTCTACAAGTGTCCTTCACATGGTCATTTGCCCAAAATTCACAACATGCCAATTTCACTGTCGAAGTGTCCCTATTTTCCAGGGACGTCCCTGATTTAGAGAAGCTGTCCCGGTTTCTGATTTGATGCCGGAAGGTCCCGCTTTTCCTTAGGACGTCCCTGTTTTAATTGGAGAAATGTTGGAGGGTATGGTAGGATATCCCTATTTTCATTAGGGAAATGTTGGGTAGGGCATGGAGTTATCCGACCCCTGAGCCGTCTGAAGGCAATCCTGTACAGTGGAACCTCGGTTTTCGATCTTAATCCGTTCCGGAAGACCATTAGGCTTCCGAAAAGTTCAAAAACTGAGGATCAATGGGCTGGCTGCAAAGTCAATGGAGAAAAAATGAAAAACAGTTCGGTTTCCAAAAATCATTCAAAAACTGGAGCAGTTACTTCTGGGTTTTCAGCGTTTGGGAGCCAAAACGTTCCAAAATGGAGGTGTTCAGCAACCGAGGTTTGACTGTAGAGGGAAGTTTTTTTAAAGGTTTAATGTTTTATTATATTTTTATATATGTTGGAAGTTGCCCAGAGTGGCTGGGGCAACCCAGTAAGGTTTGTGGGGTATAAATAGTAAAATTATCATTATGGAATGGGACGTCCCTGTTTTCATTGGATAAATGTTGGAGGGTATGCCCCACAGCATCTCAGACCCACATTACCCCTTAGTAACAAAGCCAGGTAGTTCCACTAGCTCCTTATCCAATTGTTCACCCCTCAGCCTTGCTCCCCCCCTCAAAACAATTTTACTGTGTGTGTGAGAGGGGAAAAGCATTTACCTTTGCATGTATGACCTCAGCAGCGTGATTCCCAGGAGGAAGTACATCATAATCGAACACACCATCATAGTCAGTCCCAGCAGTATGGCCCGGTCCTCCCCTGCTTTGAGAGCGGTGACTGTTTTCCTTTTGTCCAGCAGATCATGATCCCTGATTTTTTGGTAAATATTTCTGAGGTTGAAAACAATACATTCTTATGTGGAGTTCACACTTAATCAATAAACCCTCTAAAAGGACTGACAGTTCCGCTGCCAGGGCCTGTCTCACGGGAGAGCAGGCTTGTAAGGTTTCCACAGCTGATGTTTCCTAAACAGTTTGCTCAGACCTGGTCGTGGGGGGGGGGGGGAAGAAATCACTGGCACCCGAAATGTGCCACAGACATCTGTCGATGAAATGTTTTCAGCTGTAGAGAGGGATGATTTGCAGATTGGTTGCAAAGGCCTAAATCACTCACACTAGAGCAATCTCACGGGAGCATCTTGCAAAATGTGTTCTGCGACTGAATGGCAGGCCTCAAAGCTGGACCCTGCTTTTCGCGTTGCACAAATTTCCTGGCTGCATTACTGAAATGTGCTTTATGTGGGGCTTCCCTTAACAATAGTCTGAAAATTCCAAATTGTCCAGAATGTGGTCGCTGAATGTGGTTGGCTGGTGCCAACAGATTGGCTCATATTTCACTGGTCCTTCATCAACTTGACCAGTTGCTCAATTCACAGTGCTGGTTTTGAGCCCTCAGTGGTTGGAAATCTAAGTATCTTACTGAAGCACCTCTCTATGTATCCTCCACCAAAAAGGAACAAAGCCTTTTCGGTGGTGGCTCCCGGATTGTGAAACAGCCTCCCAGGAGAGAATGGCTGCCAGACCGCATGGTTGCCCACTTGCAAGTGAGCTTTGAAAACTTTTATTTTAGTTGGATATATTTTTTTAAAAGTCCTGGCTCTTAATGCTTTTTGAAATTGACTGCTACTTTTTACTCATCCCTGTTTTACTGCTGGGATTTGCTTGATTATTCCATTTTATGATATGTTAAATCCTTCCGAGCTGCCTTGAGTATATTGTGAACTAGAAGGACAGGATATCTAAATTATAGGAATAAAATGATAAGAATAAAATACAGTGCTTCAAATGTAAAAGAAATCAACAGAAGAGGGACACAGGAAGTGGCCTGAACCCATTGAACCCCATATTGTCCATTTTCTCCAGGCTTGCAGGCAGAGGGTCTCCCTTGACACTTATGACAGGAGGATCCTTTTAAAGTTGGAGATTCCAGGGTTTGAACCTGGGGCTGCGGGGACGCCACTTTTTGCAAGAATCAGGTGGCTCTGAGCCTGATCAGAAACGCAGGGATGTTGCCAAAAATGTTGGCTCCATTTCAGCTCCCCCTCCATAATACGTTCAGCTCACCTTGAGTCTTGACAGGGGAAACCCCTGTTGTACAAGTGGGAATCCTTGCACGGATAGGAGGCGTTAGCTGGATATTGACGTGGGCATAGCTAGAGATCCACCGGATCCTAACCCTCCCACTCATCCTGTTGGATATAGCCTTAGGACTGCACCTTTCTCTGGCTACCAGGTTAAGAATATTATTTAGTGCAATGTATGCTAGACTGCGTAAGGTGAGCTTCATTTCCTTTGGTGAAGTGATGTAAGCAAGCGTTGCCCGGCTATGGCTATTTATCAAAATGTATTTAACCATGATAGCTTGCTATCGAGAATTTGCGTCGTTACCAAATGAGAGCAGGCAAGAAAGGCAACAATTGTCATGCCGTTCTGGAACATTAAGCCCATCGCGCGACATAACTTGTGTCACTCTGTAGACATAAAACAGGCACAGTGCAGTCAGTCAACAACGTCACCGGAATGTAAACGGGATTCGAAGGGACGGCTGAGAAACAAGACTGCTAATTGAAAAGGGCCGCAAGCGTCTTTCTACGAGGGGGCTATGAGCCATGAAACGCACAGAGGAAAAAGTAATAAAGAAAGAGAGAGAGAGAGAGAATAACTGGCAGGTAAGTAGAAGAAAGCATCCATCAACAAGGCGATGGAAAGCCCAGCTCGTGTGTAAAGAATTGTGGTGCTTTGCTTGGCCCTGGAAAACCAAGCACTCTCAACCAGAAACCTATTAATTGATTGCGAAGCACCTTAAAGGCAAAGCCTGAGGGTCAGCAACTGGCAGCCCTTCACCCAAACCTGGCCCCTTGACCAAAACATAAAATTTGGCCAGCCAGGGAGACGAATAGCAGGCATAGCGGGAACAGTGGTTCTTGACTATGAGATTTGAGGCCTACTATCCTCTACCTCCTCCTCAGAGTAGTAATATCCCTATATAATTAAGTCACCTGATGAGCCCTTGTTCTGAGGGCAACAGCCAAATGAAGATAATGGAAGGAGCAGGACCTTTTCAGCGCTGGCTCCCTGCTTGCCAGTTTTGTTCCTTAGAGAGACTTGCCTGGCTTGTTACCTTTTGACATTTAGAAGGTTGGTTCTATGACCTGGTTACATCCCAAAGCGGGCGGTGATAGTTACTGCGTGTGTCTGCTGTTTGCAAGCTGCCTTTTACCGGATGTAGCTGTTCTATTATCTGTTTGACTTTATTGCTGTGCAATTAAATCCATTTTTATATGTAATATAGTTGGCAAATGCCCTTGAGGACACTGCTGGGCCATCAGATAGGATTCAATATACAGTGGTACCTCGGGTTACAGACGCTTCGGGTTACGTGTTCTCAGGTTACAGACATGCCAAAACCCAGAAGTACCAGAACGGGTTACTTCTGGGTTTCGGCGCTCGCGCATGCGCAGAAACACCAAATTGCGTCATGTACATACGCAAACGCGGCGCTGCAGGTTGCGATTGCTGTGGGTTGCGAACGTGCCTCCTGCATGGATCACGTTCGCAACCCGAGGTTCCACTGTAGCTCTGTGTTGTGCTCTTGTATGACCAACAAGAAAGCCCAACCTGAGGCTGTGTGGATGAAGGCAATGCAGGAAGGAGCAACCTTATTTTCCAAAGCTGAAAGACACCAGGAACATGGAGCAGGTCTTGCCCTTGATCTCCCCTCACTCAGGTGTCCTCACTACCCTAAATGCAGCATGTGGTTGGGTGAAGAAGAAAGCAATCCTTACTCCAGCCTCTGGATGAATGGCTCCATCGATAGATGAGTGGTAGGAGAAAGGCTAAGGAGTTTATTGGCAATAAGTGGAGCTCCACTCTTCTGCCACTCACAATACCTGATAGGTCATTAGTTAGGAAACAGGGACCCACACACTTTGCCTTGGTAGCCAGCAGTTATTTGCTGTTACCCATCCATTACTGGTCACCACCAAACCTTCTGACAGGTGCACCAGCTATATAGGGCAGAAGGATTTCTATGCAGGGGGCTGAGCCCCTCCAATATTGACGGGACCACCACCCCCTGCCACCTCTGGCACTACCGTCACCCCTGGGTGAGCCCCAGCATGTCAGGTGGTGGCAGGAGACATGGAGGGTGACTTTAACCCTCCACACTCCCCGTCGCGATCACCAGAGCGCCTTCTGGGAAGGTGCTCTGGAGATTCTCAAAGGGACGTCCGTGTGTCCTGGCAGGCCTGGCTGGACTGGGGTGTGTGTGTGTTGCGCTTGTGACGTCATGCATGTGCAACCGGCCACCCCAAAGCTGGTGCGCCTGCCCTCTGACACGGGAGATAGAAGGAAGCAGCCCTATATTTCATGCAGCGAGATCCTCGCTGCTTCAGAGTGTCTCCAAAACCTGAGAAGCAGTGAAAGATTCACGTCACTTGCCCGCCTAGCCCTCCTGGTGTGCCAGAGCATAGAGGAGAGAGGGGTGGTGTCTGCATAAAGCAGGGGAAGGGAATTCAAGGGCCACTTTCCTTTCTGGGGGCCACATACCAGTGGTAGGAGGGGCCACAGGCAAAAGTGGGTGGAGCTATTAATGCAAATTTTACCTTTGACCGTTAGGGCTAATTTCTACAAACACTCATGCACCCTTCTCTATCCTTCATTCGGGCAAGGAAACAGTGACGGAACTTCATGCTCTGGCACTGGGGGGCGGAGAGCAGGCGGGGGCGGGGCTGGTGTGCATCCCGGGGGCGTGGCACGCTGCCCCCAGGGGCGGGGCGTGTGTCCTTGGGGCATGGGGCGCTGCCCTCAGGGGCATGGCGATGTTGGGAATTGAGTTCCCACCAGCTGCGAGGTAGCAGCACATTGTTTACATCATGTGATGTGTCTGAGCGTGAGACAGGAAGTCTCAGCTGGTTCTCAGTGCTCGGTTCTCAGCGTGTAACTTGAGAACGTACTTTCACTTCTGAGGTAGAAGCTTGAGAGTCGAGCCGTAGCTGCTCAGGAGAGCAGACATGCTTGTATTAGCTCCGTGTTGTACAGTCTTAATAAAGTAGTGTGTTAGCCTACGGACTGTTTCTTCTGTCAGGGAATGCCAGAAGACGAGTGTGCTCCTCTCAGGAGGGAGGGGTCGCTTATTACCGGTCTCTCTGGACTGAGGGAGGATTCCAGCCAGAGAGTGACCACCGGAGAGAGTCTGGGGAAGGTGGCACCCTTCCTGGGGGCGTTTTTTCAACAGGCACACCGCCTGTGGGGACATGGCACCCAGTGCAGGCGGGGGGGGGGGGACACAGCCACAATGGCACCCAACCGGGATCACGCCGCCGGGGGCAGTGTGCTCCCCCCGCACTCCTCTTCCTCCGCCAGTGCAAGGAAGCAGCATTATCGGAGTTCAAGGCTGCATTCCAGCCAGGTAGGAACACTCTTGGAGGCTACAAAACCAGGCTGGCGAGGAACATGGCTTGGGAGGGAATGTGGCCTGGATGTGTGTGTGTTTGTTTCGCATTTCCCCCCTGAGCCTCAGGTTCCCCATCCCTAACGTACAGTGAGAGCAAGGCCCACTTTGAGTTAGTTCTCTGATAAATTACCGTACTGGTACCATCCGAATTGCGCACTGTCAGATGGTGGCACAGATGTGTTCGGTGTTGGGGGGAGGGGAGAGCATTTCACAGAACAACCTCCTTCTACCAAAACCCCACAAAATTATCTCCCCACGACAAGGACAAAACGTCTCTGAACGGATGGGGCAGTTCTGAATGGCAGTGGAGAAGCAGAATCTGTTAAACCTTTTTTTTTAAAAGTAGTGATATGGCAGGAATGTTCTGTCTCTTTTTTAAAAAGGCAGCAGAAATTCAAAACTTTTTTTTAAAAAAACTTTTTAAAAGAGTGTGGAACAGAGGAAGGGAAGGAATAACTTGTTGGCTGGTGATGGCACCAGCACTAGCCAATAGGTGCTTTAGACTGACGCTTGCACAAGCTAAAGAGGAAAAAACCAGCAGAAGGCTGCGTGGGCACCATTCATTTAAAGCACATTTTGAAGCATAGATATAAACTGACCTACTCAAAAGCACCCCAAAGAATTTCCAGCACCCTAAGCAAACTAGTTCCCAGGTTTCTTTTTGGGTGTGTGTGTGTATGCTTAAATGTATGATGTGTTCACAGCTTCATTCTCCTCCCATCCACCTTTCGGGCTGCAAGTGGGCCTAAAGGAAGGCAATCTTACATTTCAAAGCAGCCTACAGACGCCACGTACCTTCTTTCGTCGTGTCTGTACGACGTGGAGCTCCTCCCACTGGTCCAAATGAACATCTTAGAGGATTGGTCTCCGCTGCCTCTCCTTACTGTGGAGGTCCTGGAGGGATGGTGGTAGGACCTAGAAAGCAACAGACAGCCACCATCACCACGTGCTGAGACCCTGATGGGCCCCATCGCATCCCTCAAACCCAAGCGGCAAATCCTGGTTGGATTGTCCAATGTTTGCAGGCCCTGCTCTGTGTCGAATGGCTTTTAGGTGATTCCAGGTAATGTGCGAAACACCAGGGATGAACTTCCTATTTCCCATTCCATCCAGCAGGTTCAAGTGACATTAAATTATTATCTTCTCCTTCTTCTCCTGGACCGTTCTTTCCCCTCCAACCTCTATCAGACTTAACAACACCTTGCTCTGACGCCTTCTCAAGTGTGGCTTAAAAAAGAGAAATAATTTGTATAGTAAACCCTGTCATGGTTAAATATGGCCCCTAAATGTTTCACTTCTCCTGCCTGCCTTTGCAAGCCTTGCCTGCTCCCTGTTGCTTCCTGATGGGAGCCTCTGTTTATACATTTGCTCTAAGCAACCGTAAGAATTACAACAATTATGCTGGATCTGCTGTGTATTCTGAATGCACTGATCTGTTGCCAAAGCTGCGGTGATGCTTAAGTTGTGGTTAAAGTCCATCTCCTGGATGATGATCCTCTGATTGGCAGCGGTTTGGTGGAGGAGGGAGGTCACAGCAATTTTGACAAGTGCTCAATGACTACCTGCAAGGTGAACGTTTCCGAGCATGATTCAAAGTGTTGGTGCTGACATTTAATGCCCTAAACCACCTTGGTCCAGTCTCCACCCCCATCATTCTGCCCGGACACTGAGGTCCAGCTCTGAGGGCCTTCTGGCGGTTCCCTCACTGCGAGAAGCCAAGTTACAGGGAACCAGGCAGAGGGCCTTCTCGGTGGTGGCTTAGAACGCCCTCCCACCAGATGTCAAAGAGAACAACAACTACCAGACTTTTAGAAGACATCTGAAGGCAGCTCTGTTTAGGGAAGCTTTTAATGTTTGATGCATTACTGTATTTTAATATTTGTTGGAAGCCTCCCAGAGTGGCTGGGGAAACCCAGCCAGATGGGCGGGGTATAAATAAATATATAAATAAATAAAATAATAATAAACACTGTTTCCTTTCAAGTTCTTTGCTATTCCCTAGCCGCATCTCCATGCCCTCCAACATTTCTGCAATGAAAATAGGGACGTCCTTTTCCATAACAATAATTTTATTATTTATACCCCGACCATCTGACTGGGTTGTCTGAGCCGCTTTGGGCAGCTTCCGACATATATGAAAACATAATAAAACATTAAAAAAAACAACCTTCCCTATACAGGGCTGCCTTCAGATTGTTAGTATCTTGCTCAACTCCACCCCCGTACTTCCAGCACAGGTCACATGACACTCTGAGCTAACATCCGGTGCTCAGTACAGAGAATAGGCTCCACCTTTTCTCCAACAGTACATCTGCAAAACACAACATCCTGTTTTGCATTCCAGCCATCTGGAGCTGGCTTTTGCCTTGGTGCTTTTTCCCAACACAGATGACTGGAGGGTGGTGATGGTGGATAACCCCATACCCTTCCACATTTTTCCGATGAAAAGAGGAACGTCCTAAGGAAAAGTGGGGCATTCTGGGATAAAATCAGAAACTGGGGAAGCTTCCGTCAATCTGGGCCTGTTCATGGAAAGTAGGGAACACTTGGAGGGTCTGGCAGACTGGCAAATAATTAATCTCTTACTTGGTGGTGACGAGTATGTCAAATGGGGAAAGGGAGGGTAGAAGAGAAGAATATCCTTCTTCTTATGCCCATAACCCCCTTCCCCATGGGGCCTGGGATCCTGGGCGGCTGAGATGTGGCCACCCCAACCATAAACAGAGAAGTCCTTCAAACAGAGGCCTGTCATCCTGACAGCCCTTCAAACACAAGGCTGTCCTCTGTAAAGCCAACCAGGCTATTGTGTTGTTCATGATGCCCTGCTTGTAAGCAACTCACAAGCATCAGGCTGGCTGCCATTGATAATGGCTTGCTGGACTGGATGCACTGAGGTCTGGTCCAGCTCCACCTTTCTTATGTTTGGTATGCGGTGTTATGTAGTGTAGTTTCACCCTGGGCCAACAGGGGGATACTGTATATAGTTTTCACTCAGGTCTGTAGATAGTTTTCACTCAGGTCCGCGGCAGTTAGTTTAGGCGGGAACTCTGAGCTGTTGTGGTTACAATGTTGACAGCCGGCTGCCTATAAATACAGGCCGGCTGAGCTGTTCGCAGTCAGTTCTATTCCAGCTTGTCTTAATAAAGAGCTACTTGAAGAAATCGCTGTGCCGGCTGCTATGTCAACCCACTACTTAATACTGGCGACGAGGGTGGGATGGATGGACATCAGAGCACAGCCAGATGCGGCCAGCCTCTGAACTGAGCTGAATCACAGAGCGAAATCACTGAGCGAAATCACTGGGCAGAACCAATTCAGAGCTGACTGTTCTGGCTAGAGCACTGTGTTCCATCCATCGCCCTTCACGCCGGCATCGGAATCATGGCTTCACTTGTGCCTCTACCGCCGTTTGCGCCAGCCTCTGAGTCATGGGACTCCTACCTCGCTCGGTTCGACTGCTACCTCCAAGCCAACGAGCTGACAGCAGTATCAGTGGATCGGAAGCGGGGCCTATTTCTCAGCCTCTGTGGGCCTGAGGTGTTTGAGACGGCCCGAGCATTGGTTGCGCCTGAAGCAGTCCAGGCAACACCATGGGACACGATCCAAGAGAAGCTCCGCAACCACTACGCACCAAGGCCGTCCAAGATTGCTGCCCGCCATGCGTTCTACCACCGGAACCAGGCAGAGGGGGAGTCAATCAACAACTACGCCACCGCCCTGCGACAGGCTGCAATGCACTGTGAGTTCCGAGACTTAGACGATGCCCTGATGGATCGAATCGTCTGCGGAGTCCGGGACATCCATCTGCAACGGCGTCTCCTAGCCAAGCCAGACCTCACGCTACAGAAAGCCATTGAGGAGGCTGTGGCCTCAGAAGCTGCTGAACGCTCCGCCCAGGAGATCCGCAAGTCCAGCAGCCCGCGTCTTGCTAGGGGGCCAGTTCCGGTGCATCATGAAGAGGCCAGCAGTGATGAGGCATCCTCCAGTGAAGACGATGACGTGCACCAGACAAAGCGGGAGCGCCGGAAGCTCCAACAGAAGTTCAAGGGCCAACCGGAATGTGCTGGCTGCGGAGGCGACCATTCCCGTGCCAAGTGTCGATTCAGAGACGCCATCTGTAGGAGGTGTTCCAGAAGGGGCCACATCGCTAAGGTCTGCCGATCGGCTCCGTCTGACACCCCCCCTTCATCGACTCGCAAGTTCAAGTCTTCACTCCAGTCTGCCAAGGAAAGTTGTTTCGCTCTCACCAACTGCCGCTGCCCGTCTGGAACCACGATTGGCCAAACCGACTCGTCTACGCGACGCAAGCTGAACGTCACGGTGCTCATTGAAGGAGCTCCATGTGACATGGAGATCGACACCGGGTCTGCCCTGTCCGTCGTGTCATGGAGCACCATCAAAAGACTGGTACCCAGAGTATCCAAAAGGCAACTCGACTCTCACCGCGTACACCTGAGAGACTACCAGGGAAACGACATTCCCGTGGTAGGCGTTGGCCGGTTCCGGATCGCCTTCAAGGATTTTTCGGGCCTGCTCCGGTTGGTGGTGGTCGAAGGTCAGCGGCCAAGCCTCCTAGGGCTAGACTGGTTTGATGCCCTCGGCCTGGAAGTCACCGGCATCAACTGCATCTCTAACGCAGAGACTGAGGGTCTGGTCAAAGACTTTGCCGAGGTTTTTGACGGCACCTTGGGACAATATACTGGTACGCCCATCTCCTTTAGCCTTGATCCACAAGTCGCCCCCATCAAGCTTAAGCCACGCCGGGTTCCCTTTGCTCTCAAGGCTAAGGTGGACGAACAACTGGACAAACTGATCGCCCAAGGAGTTTTGGAGCCCGTTGACCACGCAAAGTGGGAAACCCCCATCGTCACGCCTGTCAAGCCAGATGGGTCGGTGAGAATCTGCGCTGACTACAAGTGCACAATCAACAAGGCACTTCAGCAGCACGCTTATCCGGTTCCTGTTGTCCAACACCTGCTGCATTCCCTGGGTGAGGGTAAGGTCTTCGCTAAGCTGGACCTTGCCCAAGCCTATCAACAACTGCCAGTCGATGATGCCACTGCTGAAGCCCAGACGATCGTCACCCACCGGGGGGCATTCCGTTGCCGCCGGTTGCAGTTCGGGGTGAGTGTGGCTCCTGGCATCTTCCAAAGCCTTATGGAGCGTCTCCTGCAAGGCCTTCCGGGCGTGGTACCATATTTTGATGACGTCTTGGTGTCTGCAGAATCACACCAGCAGCTGTTCGAGCGCCTCCGTGCCGTGCTGACCAGGTTCCAGGAGGCCGGGCTCAAGGTAAAGAGGGAGAAGTGCCTGATTGCCGTTCCACAGGTAGAGTTCCTGGGCTATCTTATCGATGCCTCCGGCCTTCATCCAACCACATCCAAGATCCGCGCTATCCAGCAGGCCCCCACCCCGAAGGACAAAACGGAGTTGCAGGCATTCCTGGGGCTGCTGAACTTTTATAACATGTTCCTGCCCCACAAAGCCACTGTGGCTGAGCCTCTTCACCGACTCCTTAGCACTAAGACGCCTTGGGCCTGGGGTCATCGAGAGACGGCGGCCTTCAACGCGGTCAAGGCTCTCCTTTCTTCAGACAGTGTGCTGGTACAGTACAGTGAATCCAGACCACTGGTCCTTGCCTGCGACGCCTCACCTTTTGGCATCGGTGCTGTCCTTAGTCACCGTTTTCCAGATGGAAGAGAAGCACCGCTCGCCTACTTTTCCAGGACACTATCTCCGGCGGAACGGAATTACAGCCAGCTCGACAAGGAGGCATTGGCACTTGTGGCTGGAGTGAAGAGGTTCCATGAATACCTCTATGGCAGGACTTTTGACCTCATCACTGACCACAAGCCACTCCTGGGCCTCCTTGCCGGTGATCGTCCAACTCCACCGGTCCTCTCACCACGCATGCTGCGATGGACTGTTTTCCTGGCTGCCTACCACTACCAGCTCATCCATCGCCCGGGGAAATCGATGGGCCATGCCGACGCCCTCAGCCGTTGCCCTCTTCCAGCATTTGTGGAAGACCCGGCTCCAGCTTCATCGCTCCTTCTGATTGAGGATCTTCCGGCAGCGCCTGTATCGGCTGCCACTGTGGCCTCCGCGTCTGCCCAGGATCGCACCATCAGCCGGGTGCTCAACTGGGTGTGGAGGGGGTGGCCACAAGGGCCTTTTGCATCGGAGTTCCAGCCCTTCGCAACCAGACAACATGAACTCTCAGCTCATCGCGGCTGTCTGCTGTGGGGAGACCGCGTCGTGATTCCCCAGGGACTCCGTCAGCGCGTCCTGGAGGCTCTGCACGTTGGCCACCCGGGAATTGTCAAAATGAAGGCGTTGGCTCGATGTTACGTCTGGTGGCCTAATATGGACGATGCCATCACTGCCTGGGTATCCGCCTGTCAAGCGTGCCAAGAGTCGAGGCCTGCACCACCGGCAGCTAAGGGACACACCTGGGAGATGCCAAAGACACCCTGGTCGAGGGTGCACATCGATCTGGCTGGCCCCTTTCATGGCCGGACCTTTATGGTAGTGGTGGACGCCTATTCCAAATGGCTGGAGGTCGCCCTGATGCCCTCCACCACTACCGAAGCTGTCATCCGGGTGCTGCGAGGCCTGTTTGCAACGCATGGGTGTCCTGATGTCCTTGTCTCTGACAACGGACCGCAGTTCACGTCAGGCACGTTTGAGCGGTATCTTTTGGGACTGGGCATCCGCCATGCCCTAATGGCACCTTTTCATCCATCCAGCAACGGGCAAGCGGAAAGAATGGTGCGCTCGACAAAAGAGGCACTGGCGCGCCTGGACCGGGGAGACTGGCATGAGCGGGTCGCCGAATACTTGTTCGTGCAGCACATCACTCCTCATGCGGCCACAGGGAGGAGTCCTGCTGAACTGCTTATGGGCCGCCGCCTCAGGTCACCGCTCGACCGGCTACACCCAGACTTTGCCGTGGCTGAACCCCCAGGCTGTGCCAACGCACCACGGTCATTTGTCCCAGGAAACCAGGTCTTTGCCCGGAACTATGTGGGGGACATTCCTTGGGTGCCAGCCACAGTAGTGGGAGTCACTGGACCTCGCTCATACCAGGTGGCACTCGAAGACGGACGTTTGTGGCGACGGCACATAGACCAGCTTAGGCGCAGGGTTGGCGACTTAGACACTACCGAGGTGCCCCCAACTGCGTTTGCGGCTCCAGAAGAGACACGTACAGATGGCGAGGCCCCACCTACACCTCCCTCGCAAACTGCCAGCGTGGAGCCGAACCAAGCCGTCTCAGAACAGACTCAGACCACTCCACTTGCGGAGGCTCCACCCACAGCAGCGGATCCAGGGGAGTTGGTTCCAACGCCACCTAGGGTCGCACCACAGCCTCAGCGAGAACTGTGTGGCCCTCCGGACTTGGCTACCAGTCCCCGGCGGTCTGGCAGAGTTTCCAAGCGCCCAACTCATTTAAAGGACTACGTTGTTGGACAGGTATCACTGTTGGTCTAAGTATGGGAAATGTAACCGATATGCTTTTGTGCCTAATTGAACCATTACGCGTAGTGCTGTATATAAGGAAACCATTACGATTGTAACTAACGCCTTATCTCGGTGGGGAGGGGTGTTATGTAGTGTAGTTTCACCCTGGGCCAACAGGGGGATACTGTATATAGTTTTCACTCAGGTCTGTAGATAGTTTTCACTCAGGTCCGCGGCAGTTAGTTTAGGCGGGAACTCTGAGCTGTTGTGGTTACAATGTTGACAGCCGGCTGCCTATAAATACAGGCCGGCTGAGCTGTTCGCAGTCAGTTCTATTCCAGCTTGTCTTAATAAAGAGCTACTTGAAGAAAT